>NW_006400030.1:849003-872316 GCF_000299155.1 Elephantulus edwardii | reverse complement strand
ATTTTGGAATTCCATTCATGGGAAGAGATTACCTCCTCTTTCTCCCATAGGACAGTTTATGGATTCATCACCCTTTCTGTTAGCAGCCCAACAAATAAAATGCACTCTGCCTACAGGGCTCCTGAGGCACATACTGGACACTCGCTAAATCTGAGCATTCTGCACATCTCTTTGCTTTTCTTATAATTGACAAGTGAATAGTCTAGGCCCACACCCCGGACCTATAAAGTGTGCCGACGGCGAGTGCGCGCACACGCCGCCGAGTGTTCTCCTGGTGGGCGGTCTCCTGGGCAGGATGAAGTAGATGTGGGCAGTCGTGCTGCTGGTGGTGCTGGGCAGTGGCCGGGCAGATTGCGACTGCATCATGAGCAACTTGCAAGTGAAGGAGAACTTCGACATGGTGCCCTTCGCCGGCACTTGGTACGCTGTGGCTAAGAAGTTCCCCGAGGGCCTCTTTCTTCAGGACAGCATCATCGCTGAGTTCTCGGTGGATAATAATGGGCAGATGAGCGCCACTGCCGAGGGCCAGGTCCGTCTTTTGAACAACTGGGACGTGTGCGCAGACATGGTGGGCACCTTTACAGACACTGAGGACCCTGCCAAGTTCAAGATGAAGTACTGGGACATAGCATCCTTCCTCCAGAAAGGAAATGATGACCACTGGATCATCGACACAGACTACGACACGTACGCTGTGCAGTACTCCTGCCGCCTGCTGAACCTCGATAGCACCTGTTCTGACAACTACTCTTTCATGTTTGCCAGGAACCCCTACGGGCTGCCTCATGATATACAGAGAATCATGAGGCAGCAGCAGGAGGAGCTGTGTCTGAGCAAACAGTACAGGATGATCGTTCACAATGGTTACTTGATAAAAACTCAGAGATACATTTTGTAGCCATATCATGGATGCAGCGTTCCAGTTGAAAACGTCTGGTCAGCTCTCATGCCATCGTCAACTGTATTTATCTTAGAAGCTTAGTTGGCCCTCGCTCTCCTCACTCATCTTCCCTCAGTCAACATACAACCTTCAGGATACATGAGACTAGAACTGTAGAGGGGTGAATCTGTTTGCAGTCAAATGCATATCTCTATTGAATGGAGGTTTGTTGGGGATTTTTTTTTTTTGAATGATGTGAAGCTTTGGATTCCAGACTTTGATTTATTAAATGGAGCCACACAATTCCTAAAAAAAAAACCGTGAATAGTCTACTATTAAAGGACTATATATATAACGTGGTAACAGTTATTTAAGTTAGATTTTTATCATTTCTTAGTTAAGCTTATTAGTATTTCCTTAATCATAACAAAATAACCCTTAGTGTGGACATTATAATAAACTAATATACTGATGGAATTATATGTCAAAACTTTCAAATTTCATTGATCTCCCGGTACCATTAATTGCTGTAAGCCAGAAACAAAAGGTAAATAACTAGTCTATAAAACAGAAGTTAAGTAGGAGGCATCTCACACTCTGTGATCTCAAGACTTTCTGCCAAGCTGTAATAATCAAAGTAGCATGGTATAGACCAATGAAATAGAATCAAGAACCTAGAAATCAGCCCATATGGTATTTGAAAAGAAATTAAAACCTGACAGATGAGGAAATGACAACCTCGTCAACGAATGGTGCTGGCAAAACTGGACTTCTACCTGCAGAAAACTGACAACAGAAAACTGAAATAAGACCCACATCTCACACCATACACAAAACCAGCTCAAGGTATATCAGAGACCTCAGGGTAAGATCCAAAATCATAAAGATCATAAGAGACAAAATGGGACCAAGTTTAGAAGTACCTGGTCAGCCGATATCATAAATATGCAAATACAGCCAGAAATGCACAACCAGGAGAGGATAAAATCGATGAATAAAATCCCCTAAAAATTAATTCCCTGTACACATTAAAAACTTTTTCCCATAGGATGAAAAGGAAACCTACAGATTAGCAAAAAACATTTGGCAGTGGCATCTTAAACAAGGGCCACATAATTAAAGGTTACAAAACACTACAGGACATCCACAAGAAAAATATTGTAACCCAATGACAAAACAGACGAAAGAGATGAAAAGACTCTTCACAAAGGAAGTCATTCAGAAGGCCAACACACACATGAAGAAATGTTCAAAATCATTGCCAACCAGAGAAATGCAAATCAAAACCACAATGAGATACTATCTCACCACAGCAGTAGTAGCAAAGTTCTACAGGACAGGAAGCAGTAAATGTAGGAGAGAATGCAGAGAGATTGGAATTCTCATGCACTGCTAGTGGGATTGTAAAATGGTACCACTCTGGAAGGCAGTTTGGAGACTCCTCAAAAAGCTGAACATGCAAATCCCAAATGATCCAGCTATTCCACATCTAAGAATATACCCAAAGGAAATGAAAACTCAGACATGAATGGAGATATGTACACCTATGTTCATAGTAGTGTTATTTACAGTAGCAGGAAAATTGAAACAGCCGAAACACCTATCAATAAATGAATAGATTGAGAAACTGATACAATGAGAAATTGTTCATACAATGAAGATATATAACTAGAAAAAATCATGACTGAGTTATGGAAAACTGAAATTAAGATGGTTAAAAAGAGAAGATGTTGCTTTTTTTAGATCTAGCCTTAAAGAGTACATCAGTGGCACATTAATGGGTGAAATCGGAATTATTAGTTTGTTGTTGTTGTTATTGTTAAGTACTTTTGATTCAGAACCAACCCATAGGTCACCCTCCACTGGGTTTTCATAGGTGGTTCATTGCACAGAAGGAGATTTCCCAGCCTTCTCCCAAATTATGATAATTTATAAATTCATCTGTTCAGCTTGTTTAGAAACAATCAGACTTCAAAGAAATAATCCAGACCAACTGAATGAATCAGATTTATCTTCCAAAAAATATCCATTTATTGGTGGTGTTATTATTGTTGGTGTTGTTATTGTGTACCATCTAGTTGAAACAACTCATAACTGACACTCTGTGGGTTTTCAGTAAATTACATGGAAGAAGTTGCCCATCTTTCTTCCACGAAGCAGCTGGTGGATTCAAACTGTGTGATTTTGGGTTTGGCAGCACACTTCCTTACCACTAAGCCAGCACTAACAAGCTGTGCCACTAACTCAAAGGCTGCACTTCTCTATTGGTTCTAATCTGTCAGAGGCTTCATGTGAGAACTATGATCAGTCTCTTCCTAGCGTGCGCTCTAGGGTCTTGGAAACCTAATGGAGGGCCATTAAAAGTTGGAACTGACTCGACAGCAGTGAGTGAGTTTTATTTTAAAAGAAATTATGTCCCTATTCCTTGGAACCAGTTCCAATGAAGGGCACACAGTGTTCCCTTCTTGGTAAACCGTTCTACTCAGAAAAGCACACTCCATGTCAGCAGTGCTGATGTGCAGCAGGGGAGTTAGTTTCATTAAGGCTCAAATTTCATTTGGTCCCACTAGTATCTTAGATTACTATGCCTTGTTCACCAAGTTATTTAGTATTTCTAATATCACCTCTGGTTTTCTACCAGCTTCTCCACTTGGGAAATATTAAGGTCTCTAGAACCTGTTGTTCAGTGGCACTGAGTCGTAGATGATTCATACCGACCCTATGAACAAAAGACCTGAACACTTGTATAATTTTCATCATTTCTCCAAGTTCATAGCAAGCTCTTTTGGAAGTGGATGCCACTCCTGCTTCCAAGCTTGTTTTAATCGGGAAGCTGCACAAAACACTGTCCACCATGGGTAACCATTATCACATTTGACACATCAGTGTCACATTGTTCAGCTTTACAGTGACCACAAGTTACCTCTGTATAGCAAGTGGACAGACCAGTGCTATACCACTTAGAAGAATGTTTGACCAAAAACAGTTAAAACCAGGCCTGAGGGTCATAGATTAAAATCACCCACCTTTGGCTTGATAGCATAACTTACTATCCACTACGCCAACAGAGCTCTCTCTATGACTCACAGAATTCTATGAACAACAGATCTAACCCTTGCCTATCCTATACCATCCCCAGAATCTGAGACATACTCAAGCCCATTGCTACAGTCACTGTATCAGTCTGTATTGCTGAAGATCTTCTTTTCTTCTCTGACTTCCACTTTTCTCAGCATGATGCCACTGGAACCTTAATCTGTTGTTTGTTGTTGTTAAGTGTGGTCCAGTCGGGTTGAGTTGCAGACAACTCATAGTGACCCTATGAATGAAAGACCTGAACACTTGTATAGTTTTCATCATTTCTCTAAAATCTAAAACCTGTAGTATTCATTAATATAGTGTTACCCTCAGTACTTCAACATTTTTAATCATTTAAACATCAAGATAGATAATTATAATTCCTTAAATTAAAATTTCCCTCACTTGGTTTTGGGACCTCTCCGAAGTACTGAAGAGCAATGGTGTCTCTCTGGAGACTAAGGTGCGTATAATACAGGCCATGGTCTTTGCTATCACTTGATCATCAGAGAGTTGGACAATCATCAGAAAGTTAGACAATGAATGACCAAGGAGGATAGAAGGAGAATTGATGCCTTTGAGCTGTGGTGCTGGAGAAGAGTATTGAGAATACCATGGACTGCTAGGAAAACAAACAGATTCATCCAGGAAACGGTTAAACCGGGTGGCTCCTTGGTGGCAAGGATTCTGAGGCTCCCTCTAACATACTTTGGACATGTTGTAAGGAGAGGCCGGTCCTTGGAGATGGACATCATGCTTGGTAGGGTGGAGGGACAGCGCAGGAGGGGAAGGCCCTCTATGAGGTGTATTGATTCAGTGACTGGGGTAATCAGGATGGGAGTGTCAGAGACAGTGCAATTGGCACAGGACAGAGCAGAGTTTAGGGCTGTTGTACATAGGATTGCTATGAGTTGCAAGTGACTCGACGGCACATAACAACAACAACACTTGGTTTTATGTTTTAAGTGACATGGCTACATTTGAAGTAGTGGCTTACATGTCAGGCTGCTAACCGAAAGGTAAGCAGTTCAAACCCAGTAGCTGCTCTGCAGTATAAAGATGGGCTATCTCCTTCCACAAAGATAGCCTCGGAAAACAATGGAGGATTGCTGTGAGTCCAAATCAACCCAAAGGCAGTGGGTTTGGGCTGTTTGTATTGAGTTTCTTTCTTTTTTACTAAAGAGAACATTCTCTTTTTATTAACACAGGTATGAAACTTGTATGTTTCCACAGATAAACAGCACAACTATCTTCTTTCATGTTAATTTCTAATGTGTAGTATTTTCTGACCTTGTCTGTAAAATTTAGACTGTATCTACTTTAAAACTGGGAGATCCTTGGTTCCTTTACTCTAAAAATAAATAATGATAAATAGTGTCAGTCCAGGAACCTTTAAAGGAAGAGTGGTATTGGTATCATGAGTTTCCTTGCTCCTGCCTAGACCTGGAGAATGAGAACTCCTCAGAGGATACTTCTACCATCGCTATCCACCATCCAGGCCAGCCCAACCCACAGGGACCCATATTTGTCAGAACGGAGCTGGGCTCTGTCATTATCAATAGTTTATTTTTTTTTTGGCAGGTCTGGGAAGTGAGGCAATTACCAGGACTTTCTTACAAGGTACTGCTGAGTAGGTGTGAACTGCTAACCTTTCCATTAACCACTGAGCCTTCAAAACATTTGCCCCAAACAGGGATTCCTAGAGGATGTGTGGTTAAGGTTGCTATTATTAATGCAATACATAGATTAGGTTTTTCTTTCAAACGATCTTACTTTAGTAATGTAAGAAGATTCACGTTTTATTTCTTCTCCTCCTCTTTATCTACCACCCTCTCCCCTAGGCAAAGACTGCCAAGCAGAAGCACAACGGAACTATGGGCCTGCTAACATACCCAGTACTTCAGGCGGCTGACGTTCTGCTGTACAAGTAAGGGGCAGGGCTTACTCACAGCCTCCTAGTACTCATGAGGAGGAGAGATGGTTGTAACCCATCAAAAAAATTGCTTTCCAAGGATGCTGGGGCTGTAGGCATAGATAAGTACATTAGTTTGTGTCTGTTCCCCAGCAATAGTGGCGGATAAAGAGTTGCTCTACCAGCCCAAAAGGCAAGCAGGTCAGATCCATCAGCTGCTTTATAGGATAAAGATAGGCAGTCTCCTCCTATGCAGATTTTAATCTATAAAAACCCACTGGAGGGTCAACTGTAGCACAACAACAAACAATAACATTTGCCATCAGAATATGGTTATGTTTCAGTGAGAAAGTGCAGTGTTGGTCACTAACAATTAAAAGCCCTTAACTATATGTTGGACTTCTAACCTTGCTGTCATCTGCCACTGAGTCATTCTGACTCTTTTTTTTTTTAATCATTCTGACTCTTAACAGCTGTAGGACAGAGTAGAACTGCCCCACAGTATTTCCTGAGCTATAGTCTTATGGGAACAGGCTACCAAGCCATCTTTCCTCCAAAGCCACTGGTGAATTCAAACCTTTGACCTTTCGATTAATAGCGAGCATGTCACTGTTGCTCTACCAGGGCAAACTAAACTCTTTTTAAAAAAAAAAAAACCAACAACTCTTGATTATCTGTGTGTCCTTTTGGCATTACTACCTACAGGTGATAGTTTTCTCTTCCTGGGTAATTAAAGCCTAATAATCCATTTCCCAGAAAAGTAGTATACATACTTAGAAAACAATCTATTTTTAAAAAACCTTTTATTTTCTCATCTGTAAAGTAAAACTCAAAACTTCAACTCATGACCATTGAGTCAGAACTGACTCAGGGGTTCTGGAGGCTATAAAGCACATAGGAGGAGATTGCCCATCTTTCTCCTGTGGAGCAGCTAGTAGATTTGAATCACTAGAGAAGTGTGGCCTTTGGCTTAGCAGGGCAACTCCTTATGGACTGTTGTTAGGTGCCATCAAGTCAAGTATGACTTATAGCAAGCCTGTGAATAATGGCTCTGAACCCTGTCCTGTCTTGTGCCATCCTCATTATCACTGATATTCTTGAGCCCAGTGCTGCAGTCACTGTGTCAATCCACTTGGCTTAGGGTCTTCCTCTCTTTTGCCAGTCCCTCTTAACAACATTCCCTAAGTATGTGAGAGGAAGCTTCATTATCCTTGCACTCTGGCTGCACTTTCTGGAAGACATATCTGTTTGTTCTTTTCATAGTCCATGGACTATTCGGTTGTTTTCTCCAACACCACAACTCAAAGACGTCTGTTCTTCTTATGTCATTCTTATTCGTTGTCCAACTCTCACCTTATAGCAAGTGATTGAAAAGACCATGGCCTGATTCAGGACTTATTTATTGTTGACTTGGAATCAACCCATCGTTGACCCTCCAGTGGATTTTCAGAGGCAATATATCTCACAGGAGGAAACTGCCCATCTTTCTCCTATGGTGCATTTGATGGATTCAAACCTGCATGCCTTCAGGTTAGCAGCACAAGTCCTTACCGATAGGCTCCTCTATGCTAAGAAGCACAATTATAATTTGAAACAATCCAGAACAATGTAAGATCAAGTATATCAAAGTAATGACAGTTATATTTTTATCCATTGCAAAAATTCTATGGTATAAGTAAGTAGTAGATACAATTGGTAGAATGATTGAATACTAGAGTTTATTTCCTCTATTCAATGAGTTAAGAGGCTATAACTCAGAAAGTTATAAATAATTTATGTATGAAGTTATACAATGTGTAATCTCAGTTCAAAATTTTAAATGTTTAACAAGAATATGTGGGGGGGGAGAGGAAAGGCTAGTATCTGCCAAAAAAGGAAAAAAGAACTTCTTAAGATTCCTAAGTCTATATTATATTCTGCTTTGGTTATAGGATAGACTGAGACTGTACTTCAACATCCCTTTTATTATACAAACCAATAATTACTATGGCTGGATGTTTAGTTCATCCGTAGACAGATAAACTTTAAGAGCTTTCCAGAAGTTTTTTGCCTGTCTGAGTCTCCATCCTGACATTAGCCAGGTTCTCACATAAAGATGTTTAATCCAAGCATAAATAGTCCAGTCCCAATAGCAAAGAAAACCCCCAGTTGTGAGCATCCCTTCTTTAACTTACCTCACCTAATTAACATTCCTGTCATTTGTGGATAATCTTCAGCAGAATCTTGCTTGCATGTGAAATCAATGCTATTGTTCTATAGTTTCCACACTCTGTTGGGTCATCCTTCTTTGAGATGGGAACAAATAAAGATCTCTTCCAGTCAGTTGGCCAAGTGGTTGTTCTCCAGATTTCTTGGCACAACTTGGTGAGCACATCCAGGGCAGCATCTGTTAGCTGAAATATGTCAATTGGTATACCATCTATTCGTGGGGCCTTATTTTTTGCTATTTCCTTCAAAGCAGCTTGAACTTCTTCCTTCATCACCATAGGCTCTTGCTCATATGTTGTTTCATTAAATTATTCTGTGTCTGCCAATTCCTTTTGATACAGTGACTCTATATTCTTTCCATCTTTTAATACTTCCTGGATCATTTAATATTCTGTCTAAAGCATCCTTGATTATAGCAACTCGAGGTTTGAATTTGTTGTTCAGTTCCTTGAGCTTAAGAAATGCTGAGCGAGTTTGGCCCTTTTGATTTTCTGACTCCAACTCCTTGCACATTTCATTGTAATATTTTACTTTGTCATCCCGTGCTGCCTTTTGAAATCTTCTATTCAACTCTTTAGTATCTTGAATTCTTCCCTCTGCTTTGGCTTCTCTGCACTCCAGTGCAATTATCAAAGTCTCTTCTGACATCCATTTTGGTCTTCTCTTCCTCTTCTGTCTTTGCAATGACTGTTTGCACTCTTCTTGGATGATACCCTTGATATCCTCCCACAACTCATCTGGTCTTTGCTCATTAGTGTTCAAGGCCTCAAACATGTTCCTGAGATGGTATCAGCCACTCTGAGACACAATAATGGCCAGTCTCCTACTGATAAAGATTGACAAAACCTGATGCAGGGTCACCCTGAATCAGAAGCAACTTGGTGGCCATGGCTTTGGGTTTTTGGTCTTAGGATATATGATACTTTCTTTTCCCTGTTTCCTAAAGAGAATAGTCACTGGTTTTTATCAGTACTTACCAGGATTTTTATTAATGTATATCTAAACTGTTAAAAACAAATAGATAGGTTTTATTTTTATTTCTTTTCCCCTGAAAACTATGTAATTATTTTTAAGATGACTTTTCCGAAACTAACCACCAGTAATGTTAAAGACATCAAAATCAAAGACAGGATCCAGCATCTCCATCCTTCTGTCCTTAAGATCAGCCTTGTATTTCCTTTCATTGGTCTCTATTGGATCTGCTGCCATGAACTAACCCCTCACGCTCCAGCTCACGGACACCATCTCTTTGACCTTTTTTCTCCCCCATCTTCTTTCAGACTGTTCCCACTTATGCTATTTCTGAGCCATATTCTTCTTGGGTATGTTTGTGGTTTTGGCCCCTTAAAAGTGTAGAGTCAAGTACAACAAAAATCAGCTTGGTTTGGTGCAGCATTTACTAACTTACTGCTACTAACTCACTGTCTTATCTGTCTCATTACATTTCCTTCCAAGTTTAGAAACTCCCAAACTGATTAATAAAGGTAAGTAACCAAGCAGGACTAGAGCTGAGTTTTGCTGTCATCCTTTCTTTTTGCTTTTTTGTTTTTAGAGCTGAGTTTTTAATTCCATGCTATACAATTGCTTTTTCTATATCAGAGTTCATGAACATGGGTAATTTTTGTTTTGTTTGTTTCATATATTTCTAGACTTTGAAAAAGGTCCTAGCCAGAATACTTACATTATATATACAGAAATAAAAGTAGATAGATTACAACATATATGTCTCTCCTACCAGCAAATCTGTGTGATTTCTCCATTTTTTAAGTTCTTTTATGTTGATTTACTTTAAGAAAATCATATACAATGTGTTTCATATATATACATCGTACTGCATGCATTCCTCTATTCACATTGTACCATCCCATACATTGTGTTTTATCAAATTAATCACCATTGATCTATGCCCCTCATTACCCAACCTTCTCCTTACCCATCTCTTCATAAGTCCAACATAGATGTTCTTTTTCCCTTTGTTAAAATCATCATTAGCGTAAGTGATGCACGGGAGGCATAGAACAAAGTTAAGGAAAGGAAATGGAAGAGGAGCCTACCAGATAAGTTTATTTAAAAGTTACATAATTGTTTAGGCAGAACTTGATAAGGAACCCAGGAATAAAGAGCTGAGAATATCTTACATTTTTAAGTATTAGAAAAGAGCAGATACCTGAGAAAAAACAATATCCCCAAAATAGCAACTGTTCATAATTTTTAATTATGCATCATCATTGTTTTCCAAATATGTAACGTTTAATATCTGGCTATATATTGAGTGAAAATCAATCTTTCTCTCTCTCTCTCTCAGGAGTCTGTTTCCCTTCTATACAGGGAAAACATACAATTTAACAAATTCTGGTTAAGAGACCATAATGTCACTAATATAGAAAAAGATATTTTCTATCCATAGCCTTGAGAGAAGGGGAAGGAATTAACACATGTTGAACACTATCATACAGGCTCCAGTGTGAGCTGTTAACATCTGTATTTTCTATTCAAATTCTCACAAGTTCAGGAAGCAGTGGTGTTTCCATTTTACAAATAAAGACTTAAAGATTTGGAGAAGTACTAAGAACTAAGTCTATATTACTTGCTTAGGCCATCTTTCTCAAGGATCTGAATAAAACAATAGAGAAATATAAGGAGAGGATCAGAAGATAATGAAAGGAAAAAACTTAAAAAGAAAGGATATAGAAGATGAAATGATGTATGATGGTGAGAAAATTGAGGTCTCAAAGAACTGCATGGTTTTTGCAGAAATTCTGAATACACAAACCTGAAAATAAAGAGTATAAAGAGAGTATGATGATTGAAAATTTCAGGTGTGATAGAGCCGTAGAAGGATTGAGTCATCATGAGGACCGAGGATCAAGCTACTGCCTTTGACTTCCCAAAACTGCTTAAAGGCTTTCTAGTTCTCATTCTGTATAGAGTCAGTTTGTCCTGAATTTTTAGATCCTAGAGACTACTAGCCAAATTTCATTTCTTCAGTCTACAGATGTCCACATACTCTCCCATCCCTGCCTGAGTCGCCATTCATTTTATGTTTGTTTGCTTTTTTTCTCCCACTGTCAGGATATCAGAGAGAGCTCTCCCAGGATAAAATATGGCAAAGACCAACCTTAATTTGCATGCTAAGAAGCCCCCTAAAATTAAGAGATAACATAGCATAGAGAGTAAAGAATGGTGCTGAAATGTCAACAGACAGCCAACTACTCACCAGAAAGTAACAAAACCTCAGCTCACTGCTGTGGAGTCAGTTCTTACTCATCGCCACCCTCCTAACCATAGTTAGGCTATGTGAGGAGACTGATCCTCTTTCTTTAGAAGAACCACTGTTGGTGGTGGTGGTGGTGGTTGTTGTTAAGTGTTGTTGAGTCCTAGACGACTCATAGCGACCCTGTGAACGGAAGAGATGAACACTTGTATAACTTTCATCGTTTCTCCAACTTCATAGTTTCCAGGGGCAAGCTATTTGCTTGTCACTCCTGCTTCCAAGTTCTTTTATGGGGAAGTTACAGCAAACACTGTCCATCATGGATAACCATTATCACATTTGACCCATCAGTGTCATAGTGTTTAGCGTCACAGCAACCATGTATTACCTCTGTACAGCAAATGGACAGACCAGTGTTATACCACTTAGAAAAATGTTTGACCAAAAACAATTAAAACCAGGCCAAGGGCTATAGGCCCTGGGGCCCAAATGCCTTTTTAAATAGGAGGCTGAATACAATCAACTCACAGCGATTGACCAGTAAACAATGCCCCAGAGTCTCGCCAGAACAAGAAATCAAAACTTCTGTAGACAGCCCATCTACCTTTGGTCAACTGATTTTTGACAAGGAGATGAAATCAGTTAAGTGAGGAAGTAACAGCCTTTTTAACAAATGTTGTTGGCAAAATTGGAAAAGTATCTGCAGAAGACTTAAGCAAGACCCACACCTCATTCCATACACAAAAACAAATTCAAGGTGGATCATGGACCTAGGACTAAAACCAAGGACTATAAGCTTCATTAAGGAAAAGCTAGGAACAACACTAGAAGTCCTAATCCACAACATAAACAGTCTTCCAAGTATCCTGAAAAACCTATAACCAGGAGAAGATAAAGTAGATGAATGGGATCTTCTAAGAATCAAATCCCTGTGCACATCCAAAAACTTCTCCGCCAGGGTAAAAAGGGAAGCCACCGACTGGGAAAAAGTATTTGGTAATGACATATCAGATAAGGGACTTATATCCAGAATTTATAAAATATTCGAGCACCAAAACAAGATAAATGTAAATATTCCAATAGAAAAGTGGGCACAGGATATGAACAGACACCTCACCGAAGAAGACATTCAGATGGCTAACAAGCACATAAAGAAATGTTCAAAATCCCTAGCTCTAAGAGAGATGCAAATTAAAACAACTATGAGATATCATCTCGCCCCAGTCAAAATAGCAAAATTTAACAGAACAGCAAGCAACAAATGTTGGTGAGGTTGTGGAGAAACTGGAACCCTTATTCACTGTTGGTGGGAGTGTAAAATGGTGCAACCCCTGTGGAAAGTGGTATGGCGCTTTCTCAAAATGTTGCAAATAGAGATACCTTTTGACCCAGCAATTCCACTACTGGGAATACACCCTGAAGAGACCATAACTGACATCCAAGCAGATATATGTACACCCATGTTTATCGTGGCTTTGTTCACAGTAGCAAGGAGTTGGAAACAACCCAAGTACCCATCAACAAACAAATGGATAGAGAAGCTGTGGTATAGTCACACAATGGAATACTATGCTGCATTGAAAAACAAGGAACTCATGCAATATTATTCAAAATGGGTGACCCTGGAGGACATTATGCTGAGTAAAGTATCTCAGTCACAAAAGGACAAATACTGCATGGTGCCACTGTTGTAAAACAGGACTGACCTTGGGTTTGGGGAGAGACTGAGAAAGATGGGTTCAATAATGTATACTGCATTGAAACAGATGAGGGAGAAAACTGTTTAAAAGGGATATGTGATTAGGTATTTTTGTCATGACAGGATTCTAGAGTGAAGGCTACATGGTGGGAGTGGACCTGGGGGAGGGTTTGTAAAACAATGAGAGAATTTTTCTTAGGGGGAAGGTTGGGAGGGGAGAAAAGTACAACAATGAATGAATAGAAATCCAAAGTCTCTGTAAATTTTTACTGAAATTAATAATAAATTTAAATTTAAAAACAAAAACAAAAACCTCTGTAGAGTCAGACTGCTGCAGAATACTCCCTACCTGGATCCCAGGCCCTTACTGGTTAATAAATGCCTTTTAAAATAGGAGGCTAGTGGATTCGAACTGCCAGAGATGCTTGGCCTTTTGGTTAACTGTACAACACACTAAAAGGTTTGGCAAAAAGTGATAGGACAGTATAAAATTATACATACGTTTTAGAAAGGAGTAATTTTATAAAAGGGCAAATTGTTGTTGTTGTTGATTGCCATCAAGGTGAGCACGACTCATAGCGACCCTATGAACAAAAGGCCTGAAGCCTTTCTATAACAGTCATCATTTATCAAAGTTCAGAGTTCCCAGAGGCATGTTGTTTAGGAAGTGGATGCCACTCCTGTTTCCAAACAGTCAAAGCACAGCCTATTGAGAAGCTGTTTCATTCATCAAATTTGCATCATGACAATGAAGTTGAAGAAAATCAAGCCCAAAACCAGACTTGTTGACATTGAATAGATCCTGACCCATGATGACATCTTATGTTACAGAGCAGAACTGTTCCATGAAGTTTTCTTTCATGGAGTCTTCAACTGCTTTGAATCACCAGCCTTCCAGGTAGCAGTCATTCGCAAACCACTTGCACCACCAACCACCTTATATAAAGAAAAATAGGCAGATTTAAGAGAGATTTATACTGTAAAGATGATAGGACTTAGTAATGAATTGAACTAGAGAAAGGTGTCAGGGAGAGCCCTAGGTTGTTGACCTTTGCAACTGGTTTGATGGTCTTCTCATTCACTAAGGTAAGATAGGCTAGGAGAATTCCTATCTTTATTCAGCATGGTCTTTCCTACTGGAGATCTCAGATGTCCTGAAAGTAAACCCTTCACTGTTTTCTGATATCTCTCATTCCTGGTGCTAGGCTTTATACAGGGTGGTTGTTTACCATTGAGTCAGAACACACCCATAACTGACCCTCAAGCCGGTTTTCAGAGGCAGCTAATGACACGGGAAGAGATTGCCCACCCTTCTGCAGAGCAGCTGGTGGATTCGAGCATTACATCACGGCTTGGTCCCAACTCCCACTGCTGTGGAGTCAGTTCTCATAGCAGCCATCCATCAGTTCCAAAGCTATAAACTACCCACAGTTCTCCCCTCAGAGTGTTAGTGGATTCAAACTGCTGACCGTTCCATTAGCAGCCATATATGGAATCCTCAGTTGCTTGGTATATGGACTCCTCAGTTGCGTGGTAGAGCCAGAAAAGGGCTCAGTCACCTTGAAGTCTCAGGAGAAAGCAATTGCCACTAAGAACGATTGAGATTATCTAGTCTCTAAAACTCTTTTGGAAACTTCCAGTCATAGTAGTATATCCAGCAAGCACCATTGATGGTGAATTAGGGTTTTTTTAGAGAACAAAAAACAGCACCAGACTCTTGTGCTAGCAAAACTAGTAAAGGCAACAGCATTTGAAGTTCACAAACACCGCCAGAGAAGTAGGGAGCAGGGGGAGAGGGAGAAAATCTGTGAGCAGATATAAGAAGGCAACGATTATTCATCTAGACACTAATTCTGGCAGAAGGGTGGGGTGAATCCCGAATAAATGTAGAGGCAACAAGGAACTAAGCAGAAGAAAAATGGTTTAGTCACCAGAGGAGAAGATCAGACGCATTATTATGTGACAGAAGTTATAACAATCAAAATTATGAAAGACTTTTGTTTTATGTTGTGTCTGAAGGAAGCACAGTCAGGGAAAGTTTAAAAAAAATTAAAATTGAGAAAAAAGAAGAAATAATAATATGGATATCATTATGGTGAGTATAAATTTTAAAAGAACGGCACTAAATTATTTGAAGTGAAAGGCAGTCTGTGAGGAGAGAGGTTGAAAATGTGACGAGAATAAGCCCCATAAGTGAGCAGAATCAAAGACAGGCTGAATTAATGTAAAGTGTAAACTCAATGGATAAGAAGTAAAGGGCCAAGATAAATTACAGGAGGTGAAAGGAGCAGCAGGGGCAGACGGAGGAAAGGCTGGAAACAAACAAACTCAAATCAGATGAAAAAGCCACTTGGAGTGAGAGGGCCAGGTGAAAAAAATTAAAATTTTTCTAATCCTCTTTTAAGAAAGCAGAACCTCACAGAATTGTAAGAAAAGATGCAAGAATCCAACATAAGGCAAAGTCGCATACAGAGTTATTATGAAAACTAAATGTGTTTTCTGTTTAGTTTGGTTGCTTTGTGAATCTGGAACCATTTTGACATGTGGAAATATTCATTTTGATGTGTTTAAAGTGGATTGATTATGGTAATTGTTTTTTCTGTGTTAGTTGCAGTCCATTGTGATTTCCTATGGGCTACTGTAATTGCTTTTTAACCTGCCCTGTTGGCTAATTTGGTGTGGGGAGTCGAGGTGACCTCTGCATGTCAGCCTCACCGTCATTACAAGACAGAAAGTGTTGAATCTGGTCAGGGAAGAGAAAAGTTCCAAGGTGGGGCACGTGCTCGGACACCTCAGAAAGGATCATGCAGTGTTCTAGGCTCAGAGGAAAACATATAAAAGAATATTTCATTTTTACCGCTCTCTGAGTAGACTGTGTGCTCCAGGCTGTGTGGAAGAGAGCAATGCACATAACCTTACTAATCAGATTGACAAACTGTCCTAAGTTCATTTATTGTCTTTAGAAGGAGAGAAACCACTTCCTGATCCCTTGTCATGGTCTCTGCTTTTTGTCTTGCCATCCATTGTTCTGTCCCTGTCCTCCTTAACATTAAAACCTCAGAAGCCCTGTGTTTATAGTTTGGGATTCCCTACCCAAAAACATGAACTATGGATTTCAAGTGTGCTTTCTAATTAAGGTTGCTGTCCATGTCTGTGATCATCCCTGGAATTGTATGCTGATCAGATGCTCTTGGTATCATATATATGTTTATATCTGATCAGGGGCTCTTGGTATAATATATGTTTATATGCTGGTCAGATGAAGAAAATATCCTTCATTGAAAACAAGTCAAGATACATCCCCACATCAGTGTACCTCATAGCATCTTTCTTTTACCACATTGTCTGTCGTGAAGTCAGATACTAATGAGCCTATATTAAAATTAAACATACAACAAATGTAATTTTTTTATTAATTTTAATGAAAGTTTACAGACACTTTGGATTTCCATTCATTCATTGTTGCACTTTTCTCCCTGCCCAACCTCCCATCCCCCACTTCATTCTTCTCTTTGAAAAGTAAAAGAAAAAGTCTTTCCCTTCCCCCAAGTCCACTCCACTATGCAGCCTTCATCCTGCACTCCTGTCATGACAATAATACCTAATCACATATCCCTTTTAAACAGTTCTTTCCCTCATCTGTTTCAATGCAGTGTACATAATTTATCCCATCTTTCTCAGTCTCCCCCCAACCCTGATGTCAGCACCATTTTACAACAGTGGTACTATGAAGTATTTTTCTTTTTGTGACTGAGATATTTAACTCAGCATAATGTCCTCCAGGGTCACCCATTTTGTGTAATATTGCATGAGTTCCTTGTTTTTCAATGCAGTATAGTATTCCATTGTGTGAATATACCACAGCTTCTCTATCCATTCTTTTGTTGATGGGCACTTAGGTTGTTTTCAACTCTTTGCTGTTGTGAACAAACCTGTGATAAACATTGGTGTGCAAAATGTCATTTCTTGAGTTGCTTGTGTCATATACTGTGCTTGATTACCTCATTTAATCCTTGATGCCATCCTGTGAAATTGGCACCATTATAACCCTCATTTTACAGAGGAAAAAGAGTCTTTAAAAGAAAAGGAGATTTGACTAGTAGGCTCAGTCAGTCCATCTTCCTCATCCATACTTTATCTATCATCCTGATTATCAAGTGATTTCATAATAATTTTTCTCTTGGCATGAAAGTATATAGATAAAATAGCAACTTCCTCTGAAAAGTCATTCATGTGTTTAATAAATACTTATGGAGATAGCTAACAGGTATCAGGTAGCTCGACTAGGTATTGGGAAACAAGATAGACGAGCCCTCAAAGAAATTCTTTTCTAGCTGGACAGAAAACAATATACAATGAAATAAATTAAATCATTAGATTGGAATTCCTATTAGAAAGATAATATCATATTTTTAATAAAAAAGGAACCAATGTTGTCATTGTTGTGAGGTGTCAACCCTATGAACAACAGATCGTCCTGTGCCATCCACACAATCTCTGACACACTTGGACACATTGCTGCAGCCACTGAGTCAATTCATATCTTTGAGGGTCTTCTTTCCTTCAGTGGTCTTCCACCTTTAAAAGCATGATGTCCTTTTCCAAGGAATAACCTCTCAATAACATGCCCAAAATATGTGAGACTAAGTTTCATCATTCTTGTCTCTGTGGAGCCTTTTGACTGCACTTTTCCCAAGAGCTGTTTGTTTGTTCTTTTGACAGTCTATGAGATATTCATATAGTTTCCCATGGACGTTAATATTAAATAATATGGTTCAAGACAAAACAAAAACCCCTCATTGCTTTTGAGTCTGAATTGACTCTTATCTAACCTTCCATTGGATTTTCCAAGGAAGAGATTGCCTATTTTTTCCTATGGAGCCACTAGTGGGTTTGAACGGCTGGAGAATTGTGGTCTTTAAGTCAGCAGCATAACTTCCTGTGGACCCATAGCTTCCCCTTCAGTTGGGTTTTCAAGAGACTGGAAGTTGCACAGAAGAAAATTGCCCGTTTTTCTCCCACAGAATTGCTGATGGCCAGAGATACAGCCTTTGGATCAATAGCACCATTCCCCTTGGAGCATGCCACCAGAGCTCTCTAGCAACAGGAAAATAATTAAATTCTTCTTGTCAGTATTAACATGTTGGTACATTGCCTTCAAACTGATTGCTTTCAGTTCAATTTCATATGATAGACCAGACTCCTAGTAACCCTCTGTCAGGTTTCTGAGGCTGTAAATCATTACAGGAAGGGATTGCCTGTTGTTCTTCCAAAGAGCTGCTAGTTAAATAGATATGTCATGCGTGTTCAGCCTTTGATTTAGCAGTAACAACTCACTACTCGTGAGCTCCCTAGTACATCTGTGCTAAGGGAGTTCTCTGGTGGCATGACCAATAGGGACTTGTGCTCCAAATCCAAAGGCCATGCCTGCCAGCCCGCTAAGGCTTCTTGGAAGATAGATAGACTGTTTCCTCCTTCAGAAATCCAATGGAGGATCAATAATGAATCATTTCTACCAGAAAGACTGCTAATTTTCCTAAACAGAAAGCCACTCATCAGCAATCTGCATTATGCAGATGATACAATCCTGCTTTCTGAAACTGAAGAGGACCTGAAGTGTTTGCTGCAGTGGGTCAAGGACTGCAGCCTTCATTATGGATTGAAGTTCACTATCAAGAAGACAAAGATTCTCACCACTGGACCAACTGACAGCATCAGGATGGATGGTGAAGAGATTGAGATTGTTAAAAGCTTTAGTTGTCTTGCCTCCACAGTCAACACTCTTGGCACCAGCAGCTAGAAAATTAGAAGACGTATTGCAATGGGAAAGTTTGCTGTTAGAGACCTCTCCAAATACTGAAGATCAATCATGTCAATCTGGAGACTAAGGTACACCTGATACAAGCTATGGTCTTTGCCATTACTTGCTATGCATCAGAGAGCTGGAAAATGACTAGGGGGGATAAAAGGAGAATTGATGCCTTTGAGTTGTGGTGTTGGAGAAGAGTATTGAGTATACCATGGACTGCTAAGAAAACGAACAGGGTCATCCTTGAGAAGGTTAAACCGGGCTGCTCCTTAAAGGCAAGGATTCTGAAGCTTTGTCTGACATACTTTGGACATGTTGCAAGGTGGGACCAGCCCTTGGAGAGGGACGTCATGCTTGAGAGGGTGGAGGGACAACACAGGAGAGGAAGACCCTCGATGAGGTAGATTGGTTCAGTGACTGGGGTAATCAGGATGGGTGTGTCAGAGAGAGTGCGATCGGCACAGGTTAGAGCAGGGTTTAGGGCTGTTGTACATAGGGTTGCTATGAGTTGCAGGCACCTCGACGGCACATAACAACAACAACCTATGTATATTCAAAAATATGCCACAAAATCATAGAAATGCTTTATGGGTTTTTTAAACTTTAGTGTAACAACACTCTTGTTTATCATTTAAAATTCTATTAAGACTACATTAAAACAGAAAATATATATCATGTTAACATTAAAGATGGTAAAATGTTAAACTTGCTCATCAAATATGATACTGAAATTAGGATATTTCCAGATAAGCACCAACTAAGGGAATTTATGAAAATTAGGTCTACTCTGTGAGAAATTCTAAACAAAGCTATTCGCACTGAGAGTTAACAGAAAATAAACTAAAATCAACATAAATGATGACATCACTCAGAAACCGACTTGCACACATAAACAAGCAAAGTACATGAAATATATAACACTAAAAATTAGAAAATCAACTGTATCATTATGTAAATAATGATACATGCAATTAAGCCAGACACATTCAAGGTAACCTCCAAGATCAGTGACCTTTTCAACAAAATAAAAAAGAAGAAAACCATAAAGGTTTAGTAAACCTCAAACCAACAGAAGAAAATTATAAGAAAATTCATATGTAGAATGAAGTCCGCACAGAAATAACCAGTGAAGTAAAATGGCAACAATAAAACCATTCTTATTAATAATTACAGTGAATCTAAATGAACTAAATGTAGCAATCAAAAGAAGAGTAACAAGAGGCATAAGAAAACATGCTCCATTAACTTGTTGTCAACAGAAGACAAACCTTTGACACAAAGACAAGACTAAAAAATCAGTGTAAAAAAAAAATCAAGTAAATGACAATCAAAAAAGAGCAAGAACAGCAATATTAATTGCTAATAAAAATAGATTTCAAGACTGAAACTAGCTGAAGAGACATAACTATCAAAGATGAGTTGAAGAAGAAGAAATAACTGTCATTAATATTTATGGACACAGTGAAAGAACCCAAGACACACAAAGCAAACTTTATCTGTTGTTACTGTTGTGTGCGTAACAATGGAGTTGACTGAGACTCATAGCAACCCTAGGAACAGTAGCCCTGAGCTCTGCCCTATCCAGAGCCAAGCTCAGTCTCTGACACACCTGCCCCCATTGCCCCAGTTACTGATTCAATCCATCTGATCCAGGGGCTTCCTCTCCTGAGCTGACCCTGCACCCTTCCTAGCATGATGTCCTTCTGCAAGGAACTGATCCCTTGTGGCAACATGCCCAAAATATGTGAGACAGAGTGTCAAAATCCTTGCCTCTTAGGAGCAACTTGGTTTGACTCTCTCCAGGACATTTGTTCAACAAACTTTACAATAATAGTTGTTAATATTTGCTGTCAAGTCAGAACTGACCCATAACTGACTCTCCAGTGAGTTATCGGAGACAGTTAATGTCACACGATGAAATTCCCCATCCTTCTGCAGAGCATCTGATAGATTTGAAACATGTGCCTTCAGGATTGTAACACAACTTTTTACAAATAGGCCACCAGAGCCACAATAATGTTGTTGTTGTTGTTGTTAGATGCTGTCAAGTACGAGCCACAGCAACCCTATGAATAAAAGATCTGAACCCTGTTCTATCCTGTGCCATCCTCACACTTCCTGACACACAAAAGGCCATTGCAGCAGTCACCATGTCAGTCCACCTGATTGAGCTGCTTTTTCTCCTTTGCTGACCCTCCACCCTTCCCAGCATCATGTCCTTCTCCAAAGAATAGCCCCTCTTAGCAACATGCCCAAAGTATGAGGTGAAGCTTCATCTTTCTTGCTTCCAGAGAGAACTCTGGCTGCATCCTCTCCAAGAAATCTATGTTTATTCTCTTAGCCATCCATGGAATGTTCGGTGCTCTTCTCCACAACTCAAAGGTGTCCTCTTTATTCATTGTCCCACTCTCAGATACGTGGCAAGTAATTGGAAAGACCATGACCTGAATCAGACATGCCTTAGTCCTCAAAATGACATCATCATTACTCCTCATAATTTGAAGAGGTCCCTAACTGCAAATTTTACCAGTGTTATGCATCTTCTTATTTCCTGACTGCTTGTTCCAAGGGTGTTAATTGTGTTTCCAAGTAAGATGAAGCTATTGACAGTTTCAATCTCTCCATCCATCATGATGCTGCCCATTAGTCCAGTGGTAAGAATCTTTATTTTCTTGACATTGAAATGCATTTCATACCAAAGACTGCATTTCTTGATCTTCTGTAACAAGTGCAGAAGAAAATAAGGTTCCAGGAATCAATAGGATACCAATTAATTTATTTAAATTAACAGATGCAACCTTGGATGCATTTGCCTGTCTATACCAGAAAATTTGGAGAATAGCTGTCTGGCCAATGGATTGGAAGAGGTCCATATTTGTTCCCATACCCAAAAAAGGTGACCCAACTGAATGTGGAAACTATCAGACAATATCATTGATATCACATGCAAGCAAACTACTGCTGAAGATCATTCAAAAACATCTGCAACAGTATTTATATAGGGAACTGCCAGAAGTTCAAGCAGGATTTGGAAGAAGTCATGGCACCAGGGATATCATTGCTGATGCCAGATGGATTCAGGCTGAAAGTAAGGAATACCCAAAGAATGTCTCTTTTTTGCTCTATTGACTATGCAAAGGCATTTGACTGCATGGATCATAACAAATTGTGGCTAACATTGAGAAGAATGGGAATCCCAGAGCACTTGATTGTGTTCATGAGGAACATACACCTGGACCAGGAGGCTGTTGTGTGAACAGAGCAGGGGAGCACTACATGGTTTAAAATTCAGAAGAGGGTGTGTCAGAGTTTTATTCTCTCTCCACACCTATTGAATCTGTGTGCTGAACAAATTATCTGAGAAACTTTACTCTACAAGGAGGAGTGTGGCATCAGGATTGGAGAGAGACTCATCCGTAACCTGCGTTACGCAGATGACACTATCTTGCTTGCTGTAAGAGCGGAGGGCTTGAAGCACAATAATAGTAAGAGACCCCAATACATCATCTTGGTGAAAGGCAGAATGGCTAGAATGAAACTCAGCAAAGATTCAGAAGGATCAAATAATACAATTAATCAACTGAATCTCTTAGACAAATATAAAACATTCCTCCCAACAAAAGCACAATATACACACTTCTCCACTGCACATAGGACATTCTCCAGGGTAGGCTATATCTAGGTCACAAACAAAATCTCAACAAAATAAAAAATATGCAAAGTAACTTCTAATTTTCAAAATACTATAAAATTAGGAGTAACAACAGAGAAATCAATAGAAAACATCAAGTACATAGAAGTGAAATTACACACTGCTTGAGCACTCTTGATTAATAGAAATAAAAAGAGAAATTAAATTTTTTTAAATGAATGAAAATGAAAACAAAGCATACTAAAATCTTTGGACATAGTGAAAGCAGTACTCTGAGGTCAATTTATAGCAATCAAGGTAAGTATCAAAAAAGAGGAAAGAACTAAAATCAGCACCTTATTTTTTAACAGCACCTTTAATTTTAATTGTGATTTTAATGAAAGCTTACAGAAAAGTTGGATTTTCATTCATTCATTATCACACGTTTCCTCTCCCCTCCCTGCTTTCCACCTCCCCCAGTTCACTTTCTTTTTTTTTTGTTTTTATTTTTTATTGTAAATATGCACAATTTTTTATTGACTTAATTTTTTTTTATTTAATTGTCACAAGATTTATTTAGGAAAAATATAATAAAGTGAGCAGATTAATATCCAGAGAGTTCTGTATTTTGTGTATGCATACCAATGAAAGAATTTTACTTTTCAAAGAGAAGAGCGAACTGGGGGTCGGAAGAGGCGGGGAGAAAAGTGCAACAATGAACGAATGGAAATCCAAAATCTCTGTAAGTGTTCGTTGAAATTAATAATAATAAGAAGAAGAATAATGTTGTTGTTATGTGCCGTCGAGTTGCTTGCGACTCCTAGTGACCCTATGTACAACAGCCCTAAACCCTGCTCTATCCTGTGCCAATCTCACTGTCTC
>NW_006400030.1:818762-847683 GCF_000299155.1 Elephantulus edwardii | reverse complement strand
CCAATTCAATGTTAATCACTCTTATCCTAATCTCCTCCCAACTTCCCATGTCAGCTCTGCTTTATAACATGGTGGTATGCAGTATTTGACCTTTTGTAACGCAGATATTTCACTCAGCATGTCCACTTAGATCACTCATGTTGTGCAGTGTTTTTTGAGTTCATTGTTTTTCGTGCTACATAGTATTCCATAGTTTTTCTATCCATTTGTTTGTTGATGAACACTTGCTGGAGAGATTGTGACACTTAGTTACTGCTGGAAGGAATGTAAAACGGTGCAAACACTGTGGAGGGTGGTTTGGCACTTTCTGAAAAAGTTGGAAATAAACATACCATTTGACCCAGCAATAACACTACTGGGAATATATCCTAAAGAAACCAGAACTGCCACCTAAGCAGATGTATGCACACCCATATTTATTGCTATGCTGTTCATACTAACAAAGAGATGGAAGCAAAATCAACGCTTTAACCCAACATCTCCAACAGCTGGAAGAAGAACAAGTAAAGTGTGCAGTCCCCATAAGAGAAGAAATAATAAGAATAACAACAGAAATAAATTGAAAAGAGAAAAACAATAAAAATAATAAGATTAAAAGTTGGTTCTTTGACAGGATTAATAAAATAGACAAGAAATTAGTAACTTTAACAAAGGACAAAAAGAAAGGCACAAATAACTCAAGTAATGGATAAAAGGGGAAACATCACAGCAGGATGGATGAAATAAAGTAGATAATAACAGAGTATTATGATGAACTATACTCCAAGAACTTTGAAAGCATAGAAGAAAGGGGCAAATTCTTAGAAACCCAAGCCTGCCAAAACAAACACAGAGATAGGTCATCTGAAAAGACTTAATACAAAATCCAACAGTAAGTTGAGCAGCAATAAAAGCACTCCAAACCAAATGTCTTCATCCAAGTGGCTTCATTGGTGAATTCTGCCAGAAATTCTGACAAGAGCTGATACCAATTCTAATCAAACTAATTCAGAGTAGAGAAGGAAATGGAATACTCCTGAATTCAATCTCTGAAGCAAGCCTAACTTCAATACCAAAGTACCGCAAAGACACCACTTTAAAACAAGAAAATTATAGACCTGTGTCCCTCATGACCCTCAATGCAAAAATTCCTAACAAAATCCTAGCCAATCAAATCCAAAATCATATCCAGGTAAATCAAATATAATGGATATGAAATCAACAGAGGATAAATTAGATTATTGGAACCTTCTTAAAGTTAAATTTTTAAGTAACTCAAAACAGTTCTCCACTAGAGTAAAAAAGAGAGCCAACAGATAGGGAAAAATATTTGTTAATAGCACATCTAATAAGGGACTCATCTTTAATAATTGTAGAATACCTCAATAGGAAAAAGATAACCCAGTCCCAAAATGGACAGCTTGAAGATGAAGACATAAGCAGGCATTTCACCAAAGAAGACATTCAGATGGCCAATAAGCATATAAAGAAATGTTCAAGTTCACTAGCTAGCAAAGAGATGCAAATCAAAACAAAAATAAGATAATAATACTTCACTCCAGCATAAGTAGCAATCTCTAAGAGCAAATGATATTCAGAGCATAGAGAAATTGGAACTCTCAGACACTGTTGATGAGAATGTGAAATGGTGTTATGTTATGGAAAACAGGCACTTTCTTTGAAAGTTGGGAATATAAATACCACTTGATCCAGCAATCCCACTACTAATTATATATCTTAATGAAGTAGGAGCTATGTCATGAATAGATATATTCATACCCCCTTTTATTGCAGAACTATTTATGATATAGCAAAAAGTTGGAAACAACTCATTTTCCCATCATTAAAAGAATGGCTAAATGCACTGTGGTTCATCTATACAATGAAGTATTACGGTTCACTGACAAACTGTCAAAAATTACCAAAATACTGCATAACGTGGATGAAATTAGAACAAATTATCCTGAGTATCATACGTCAGTCACAAAAGGCCAAATATAGTATAAGACCACTAATATAAAAACCAAGAAATAGTATGCCTTCCAAAAGAATCTATCTTGAAGGGTTAAAAGAGATGAACATTGAGTTATCTGGAAGCAAAAACAGAAGAAAAATTTAAATATTAAAAATAAAACATGGTATATACATTGGCAAGAAGAGCAAGGAGGTGAAGTCATGAGGAAGGACGCAGTGGGGACCTTAAAAGGTGGGGCAATTATGGGCGTGGATCAGTGGTGATTAATTTTATAAAATACAATGTATGGCAATGGTAATATGAAACACAATGTAAATTGAAGAATGTGTGAAAAACAATGTATATAAACAAAACACAATGTATACAAATTTTGTGTGCAAACCAATATAAAATGAAAATCATTTTAAAGAGAGAGCATGATATAATATATCTCACTACTATTTTCATCTCTGTTGTTTAGCTATAATTTGAGGGATGGGAGGAATGTGAAAGGGGGAAAAAAAACCCAGTGTTTTCAGTTAGTTTGTCCTGCCTGGCAGATGTAAAAAATAAAATAAAATAAAAAATAAAAATGGCAGATGCCTTTTGTAAAGGAGAAAAAAATTTATAATAGAATGTTTTAAGTGTAGTTATGTAAAATTATGCATTTGATTAGCCAAAAAAAAGAATTGGAATTTGACTTGCAAGATTAAAAATGTGGTAAAATTCTAAGGTTTATTCTTTTTCATTTTTTCAAGTATTCTTAATTCTTTTTCTGTATTAAAGTAGCCTTTAGGCTGCTCAAAACTGTCTTGACTTCCAGCTCTAGACAAATAGGCTTAATAGACTAGGAGATAGCAAGTTTGTGCACAGTAATTCACAAGGAAAATAAGATTTCTAGCAGTTTTTCCAAGAACCATTAATTAATCTCTGCAGTAGAGAGGGCAGGAACCCTGGTGTCATAGCGGTTAAAGCACTCACCAAACAGCCACTCCAAGAGAAAAATATAGAAGTCTGTCTCAGCAAAGATAAATAGCCTTGGAAATCCTCCGAGCAGTTCTACTCTGTCCTGTAAGGTTGTCACCATTGACTCAACAGCAGTGAATTGAATTGGGTTTGACTGTGGAAGATTTGGGCCTGTGACAAAGTACAGTAATTTCCAAGTAGTAACTGTTTTAGAAAGCTATTCTTTTTCTACTCAGAAAATACAGTTATTGTGTAGACAAATTTGCTTAAGACTGTGTCTTCACAGGACGAATAAGAAACTTCCTATCTTGAGAAATTATAGTACCCTAAGTGTATTGTTGATGTTTTTGTTATGTACCATCGAGTTGCCTGCAACTCATAGCAACCCTATGTATGTACAACAGCTCTAAAGCCTGCCCTGTACTGAGCCAGTCTCACTGTCTCCAACACATCTTCCCCATTATTCCAGTCACTGTATCAATTCATCTTATCTGGGGTCTTCTCTTGCGCTGTCCCTCCACCCTTCCAAGCTTGATGTCCTTCTCCAAGGACTGGTCCCTTCTGGCCACATACCCAAAGTATGTGAAACAAAGCTTCAAAATCCTAGCCTTCAAGGAGAAACTTGGTTTCACCCTCTCTAAGGCAGACCTGTTTGTTTTCTAAGTGGTCAAGACTCTTCTTCAGCATCAAAATTCAAAGGCATGAATTCTTCTTTTGTCATCCTTAGTCATTGTCTAGTTCTCTGATAGATACCAAGTAATTGTGAAAACCATGGACTGGATCAAGCACAATCTAGTCTCTAGACTGACAGTGTTGCTTCTCAGTACTCTCAAGAGGTCCCTGAGTATATTTTCAAATCTAAATTCTCCAGGCCAGCATTAAAGACTTCTAGTCATCTGTCTCCCTCCCCAATAGTAGTTCAATATGAAGTGTATCCCATCAAGACTTCTGTGTAGTGGTTACTGTCTCCCTTCTTTTAATGGATCTCATATGATCTAATGCTACATTTTACATATGAAGTTATAAATGAAGTTACTGAATCTAGATAATTTTTTTCTTTTAAATATTTTTTGCTAACATAATATCTTCCACATATATAATTCAGTGACATCAATTACATTTTTCATGTTGTGTGTCATTTTCACTACACTATAGCACATCATATGACTATAAACTCAGTATCCCATGGGAGCAAGATGGGCAGTCTCCTCTTGTGTGTTTTACTGTTCTGAAAACCCACTAGAAGGTCAGTTATGAGTCAGCTTAAAGTTGATGATACACAGTAACAGCAACAACAGTGTCTCTAATCTAAAACTCCTCCTGTGCCACTCTTCTTTCCTCTGCTAAGTGATATGCTTTACTCTTCCTATTTGCTTACTTCATGTAAGTGAGACCAGATGGTATTTTTTTCTTTTGCAACTAATTTTACTCAGCCTTATATTTTCAAGGACCATCTCTGTCCTGGCATGCATTAGTACCTCATCTCTCTTTATGACTACATGGTATTCCATTGTGTACCACATTTGTTTTATCTATCTGTTGATTTTTATACTGACTGGAAGAGATCGATATTTGTTCCCATTCCAAAGAAAGGTGACCCGACAGAGTGTGAAAATTATCAAACACTATCATTAATATCACATGCAAGCAAGAGTCTGCTGAAAATTATCCAAAAATGACTGGAGCAATATGTCAGTAGAGAATTGCCAAGTGTGCAGGCTGGATTTAGAAGAGGTCCTGGTACTAGGGATATTATAGCTAATGTTAGGTGGATCTTGGCAGAAAGCACAGAATACCAGAAGAATGTCTCTTTGTGCTTCATTGACTGTGCAAAGGCTTTTGACTGTGTAGATCACAACAAGCTATGGCTGACTCTGAGAAGAATGAGAATCCTAGAACATTTGATTGTGCTTATGCGAAGCCTATACTTGAACCAAGAGGCAGTCATCAGAACAGAGGAAGGAGACACTGCATGTTTCAAAATCAGGAAGGGTGTCCGCGAGGCATGTGTTCTTTCTCCATACCTTTTCAATCTGTATGCAGAACAAATCATCCAGGATGCTGGGCTGTACGAGGAAGAATGTGGCATCAGAATTGGTGAAAGATTGATCAATAACCTATGTTATGCAGATGACGCAACCCTGCTTGCTGAAACTGAGGAGGACCTGAAGAGCTTGCTGCACAAAGTCAAGGACTGCAGCCTTCAATATGAATTGAAGCTCAGCATCAAGAAAACAAAGATTCTCACCATTGGGCCACTTGCCGGCTTCGGGTTGGTTGTTGAGGGGTTTGGGTTGTTTTAACAGTTTTAGTTTGCTTGGCTCCACAGTCAACACTCTTGGTACCAGCAGCCAGGAAATCAAGAAACGAATTGCATTGGGAAAGTCAGCTGTCAGGGACCTCTCCAGAGTACTGAAGAGCAATGATGTCAGGCTGGAGAGTAAAGTGAGCCTGATTCGAGCCATAGTCTTTGCAATTGCATGCTATGCATTGGAGAGCTGGACAATGACTAGGGATTAATTAAAGATAATTGATGCCTTTGAGCTGTGGTGCTGGAGAAGAGTGTTGAATATAACATGGACTGCTAGGAGAACAGACAGGTTTGTCCTGGAGAGGGTGAAGCTGGCCTGTTCCTTGGAGGCAAGGATTCTGAAACTTTGTTTGACATACTTCAGGCATGTTGCAAGGAGGGACCAATCCTTGGAGAGGGACATCATGTTTGGTAGAGTGGAGAAACAGCGCAGGAGAGGAAGACCCTCGATGAGATGGATCAATTCAGTGATTGGAGTAATGGGAGTAGACATATCAAAGACAATGAGGTTGGCACAGGATAGAGCAGGATTTAGGGCTCTTGTACATAGGGTTGCTATTTGTCACGAGGGACTCGATGGCTCATAACAACAACAATAAAATATTACAGATAAAATTGATATACATTTTGTCTCGTTTCCCAGACTCATTTCTTTCCCTTCCTTTTTTAGAGGCAACTACTATCATGAATTTAAGAAAAGGGGAGTATTCTAGTATTTTTTAATAGTTATTGCTTCAGATAGGCTTATCTGTAAACTATTGATAGTATTTTCTTATGTACTCTCAAATCTTACATGCATGTCTTCTGCAACTTGCTTTTTAAAATTCAATCTTGGCTTTTGAGATCCATTTTAGTTGTACTTAATGTTTCATTCCTTTGTTTTAAGTTCCTTGTAGCATCTCAATTTCCCTATGATTAAAATGTATAAAATGAGCTAAACATATTTCGAACAGACCTTTAGCTCTGGAACAGAGAGGGAAAACTTGCCTGAAAGCTTTCCACCATCTTTGATGTGAGAATGGGGTGGAAGTGTCTTTCCAGTGCAAGTGCAAGCTCTGAGGTAAAAGCATCTGGTCAAGGCCTGGGATAATAATATGTGCTGACTGGGTGAGAGAGAGAGGTGTGGTTTTAAAATACAATTATGCTTGGGGCATATGTTATTTAAGATACTATTCCTCTCTCTCAGCAAGAACCTGTCACTCTTGGTGTTGATGGCTGTATTCCTCTGCTATGGAAGAATCAGAACTAGAGTAGACAAACATCTCTTGGCATTTGTCGAAGACACAGAGAAAGACTCAAGTCTCTACATTCCCTCTGTAGTTGGTGAACATTTGTTGAACACCAACAGTGAAATAGGCACAGGAAGTGCAGCTGCTAGCAATATCTTTCAGCATAAGTAGGAGCCTTGCTGAGTTCTTCTGTCTTTTATTAAAGGTCCACACACGTCCCTGTCGGGGAGGATCAAGTCCAGCACATGGAACTAGTTCAGGATCTAGCACAAGGTTTTAACAAGAAGTATGGGGAGTTCTTTCCGGTGCCCAAGTCCATTCTAAGTAAGTAACAAACTTCTGATTGTTAAATCAGGGCATATTTTGAAGAAAGGGTTGGATAACAAGTGGAAATGTGGAACTCTCTTAGGACTAAAGTTGACTTTCACATGAACAGACTTTAGGATTTAGAACTAGAATCTCTATCTTTTTACTTTCCTTCCTTCCTTCCTTCCTTCCTTCCTTCCTTCCTTCCTTCCTTCCTTCCTTCCTTCCTTCATTCCTTCCTTTCATTGTAGTACAAGTATATCTCCTTATATTACTGAAAAAAATGGCAGAAAAAGAAATCTAAAAAGTGTGGCTTGTTGTGATGTCACATGACATGAGTAGAACTTCCCCATAGGGTTTCCTCCACTATAATCTTCACAGAAGCAAATTGACAGAATTTTTTCCTCTGATGAACCTACTAATGGGTTCGAACCACCAATCTTTTGATTAGCAGCCAAGAACTTAACCATGATGCAACAGGGGACCTTAAAAAAACCAACAACATCATAATAGAAATGAAATAATAGTAATAATTGTCATTTTTCAAATAGTAATGGAATTTATAAAATCAATTATAGCATCCCTCATTTAGTAGAGAAGGTATTTTTCCCTGTTCTGTGAATGAGGAAACTAAGACCTGGGCAAGACTAACTTTATTTCTGATTTATGTGGTTAGTTAATAGAAAAGGGGGGCCTTTATATGCAGTTTTTCTGACCCCAAAGCCAGTGCCTGTTCACACAAAGCAAAAACCACAGTAGTGGAAACTGCTGAATTACAATCTAGATAAAAGAAAACGGAACTGCTAATGCTCACATTCTACTGTCTTAAATCTGCAACAGAAATATAACGTTCAGTCCGTCTGCTGAACCTGAAACTTCACTTCCACTAGCAAGGCTGGTCTGGTCTGATACTTGTTTGAGAAAAGAAGCTGTAAGTCTCTATCAAGGTTTTAGTAGTGATGTAAACTCAAGGCACGGCCAGAGGTCAGTGAACATAAGCACTGCCCATCTTTACTAAACTGGCCACATTTTGAAGGCATCTAACATGTGCCTAGTATCAATTCAGAAACCTAAGACAAGTATGAATTTCCAAGATTTATTCCAACAGTTCTTACAAATAACTTTAGGGTTCCTCATGCTTTGAAATCAATCTTTTAGCAGTAATTTTTAAACGCTTGGGCCAATGATTATCTTACCTATTTTAATTGCATATGCTTCTGTAACAGCCATAAAATACTGAGCATTCGTTAACTCTGATTTATGGGGCAAGGCTTAGTGTCTTGATTCTGTCAGAATAATAAAGAAGTTACTCTCCCTGGGTGGGTGTGTGTGGGGGGGTGTGGGTGTGGGTGTGGGTGTGGGTGTGTACTGGCATATATTTACGTAATCATGGATAAAGGAATAGAAAGATGTTTAGCACTTCTGAGAACTGCTCTGCAACTTGCAAAAACACCATGATAGGTAGTTTAATTTGCTTAAGATTATAAATCTTTATGTGTATATATTCATTAAAGAGTACGTGAAAATGTGATCGACAAAATGTTAGCAGTTATCACAAAGTGGAGTTAATTAGGTATTTCACAGTGAGCATATTTTTATTATGTAAGAATAACAAGTCATTAACTGGGGTTGGCATTTTTAAGATCAAGCTCTAACACTCCTGATGATTGTTCTGTTTTGTTTTTGTGTTTGTTTTGTTGGGACTCTGTTGTTTGTTTGTTTCTTTATTTTGGTGTATGTGCCTGTATGTGACTGTTTTCACTTAGCGCCAATGAAGAAGGTAAAATCCCTTCGTGACCCTTCTGCCAAAATGTCGAAATCGGACCCAGACAGGCTGGCCACCGTGAGAATCACGGACAGCCCAGAGGAGATAGTGCAGAAGTTCCGCAAGGCCGTGACGGACTTCACCTCCGAGGTCACCTACGACCCAGCCAGCCGAGGTGGGGTCTCCAACATGGTTGCCATTCACGCGGCCGTGACGGGACTCACCGTGGAGGACGTGGTGCGCCAGAGCATGGGCCTCGACACTGCACGCTACAAACTGGTGGTGGCAGATGCTGTGATTGAGAAATTTGCTCCAATTAAGAGTGAAATTGAAAAACTGAAGACGGACAAGGGCCACTTAGAGAAGGTTTTACAACTCGGGTCAGCAAAAGCCAGAGAACTAGCATACCCTGTGTGCCAGGAGGTGAAGAAACTGGTGGGATTTCTCTAGTAACTTCCAACTGGTCACTAAAAGGCCTTTATGCCTTGTGGTCCATACACTCCAATGATGGCAGCTTTCCGCAGAGGCAAGATATTCCAGCAGGAGCACACCTCAGTTGTATACCTGAGTCTTGGCTTTGTGCTGACCCATGGTCTGTAACATTTCTTCTAAATATCAACAATAAAATATTGTGAATAGGAGGTGGAGAGGAGAAATAGATGTCTGAAACTTCAATCATTTGACACATACACCTTGGTGTGAATTTGTCTACACATATATGAATGAGGTGGACAAAAATCTCTTCTGTTTAATAAGTTGAGGTCTTCAAGTAACAGTCCTGGGGGTTACCATTTGGACCAATTTGTATTCAGATCACAAAAAACCAAAATTATTATTGTCATTCATTTTCTTTTATATATATATATAACTAAAATTTATTATTAATTTCAATGAAAATTTACAGAGACTTTGGATTTCCATTCATTCATTGTTGCACTTTTCTCCCCTCCCAACACTCCCCCTTAGTACGCTACCCTCTTGGAAAAGTAAAAGAAAAATTCTTTCATTGTTTTACAAACGCTCCCCCAGATCCACTCCACTATGCAGCCTTCGCTCTGGACTTCTGTCAATTTTGTCATTCATTTTCAAAGAGATGGTACGTGCTTCATTTACTTGTCTTCCCTGAAACCTTGCTGACTGTTCCAGCAAATACTGGTTTTCAATATAATTATTATTATTATTATTCAAGTATATAAAATATGAACTTCTGAGACAAGTTCATTATTTCAACCTGACTTGTTAATCACACAAAAAGTCAAACTACAGGATGATATCCTTAACAATAAATTCCTTGCTGTTTAGTCTCACCAACTCCTTTGTGAGATACTTAGAGAAGAAATTGCCATTTTATATAAACAATGAATGAATGGGGTTCAGAGAGTACAATTAGCTTGTCCAGTATCACTCAGTAAGAAGCAAATATGAAATTAAGCCTTTACTCCTTATTCCTGAGAGTAGTACCTTTTTCCCAATTAGTGCAAAAATCCTCAGGCAACTCATTTGAGACTCTAAACTTTCTGACTTTGAAACTGGGTCCTTAAGAACTACATGACTTAGACTACTATCACTATTTTTATCTGCAACTTGGCCAACAGCTGCCTGCTCTAAATGTAGGTTCTACCAATCTTGGTCTCATTTGATCTTCAGAATCCCCAGAAGCTAACCACACGCCGTGGCGTGAAGTCAGTTCCAATTTAACTGGACCCTCCATCAGGTGTCCAAGGCCATATATATATATATATATATATCTTTGCAGGTAAAAATGGCTCTTTTCCCAGTTCAACAGTTGGTGAAGGTGACCTCTGCTGACCTTTAGGTTAGCAGTGTAACATGTATACCACCAGAGCTCCTTCAAAACTACCATGGTAGGGCCTACATTCTCTTTCTTATTTGTGGAGGTACTTCCAAGCATATTCTACTAGACAAGTAAGAGTGAGGGCTGGACAAATGAGATCTGCCCAGTGGTGAGTAGAATCATCTCATTTCTCTCTGCCTCAGTCCCTCGAATAGCAAGTCATGATGAGACCCAACTTCTCTACACTTTCATTTCTCCCACCTAAAAGTAGAAGGTCTAATCCTGACCCACACACTAGGACCTACTAACAAGATGGATTTTATAACAAAGTGCTTGTACAGTTTTTTGGCAGTAAGTATCATGATCACCATATAAGATCTCACAGAAGAGATTATCATGTTGAACAAAGAGTTTTCAGTCCATGTCTCTTAAGAAGTAGAAGAATAGAACACTATAGTAGGGTGGGAGGTGAAAGGGGGGGGAGGAACTGTATTATACAATTAGAATTTTAAAACCTTCTTAGAATTTTTTAAGCCAACTTGGCTTGTATAAAAGAGAAGGAAATATTTTGCTTTTTGGATCTTTTTTTGATATTATTGTTGTTGTTAATGTGCTAGCAAGTTGAGTATGACTCCTGGAGACACTACAGGCAGCAGATCTGAACACTGTACTGTCCTGTACCATCCTATGAGGTATCTAGAATGCTAGAGCTGCCTCAGGCTCTTTCTGCCATTGCTCTTTTTACCCTTAAAAAAGAACTACTGGAAAATGATGGAATTAAAGATGGATCTATTGAATCAACAATTCATTTGTCAGTGTTTTTCACCCCTTTATAAACACCTTTTTGTAAAAGAACTTGACATTATGGCAACTGAGAAAAGGAAAACAAGGCAACTTCTAATAACTTCAAGACACAAAGCCTACGTAGGTAGAGTATGGGCTTGTACAAAAATGACCCAAGGGTTCATCAAATCTAAAATCAGTATATGATTGAGACACTTGCCTGAATGACTTTAGGAAGTTAATAAGAGAGCCAAGTCTGGAACCTAAATCCAAGTTTCATTTTCCATTTATCATTTACAGGCTTCTTTGTAATTGAAAGAAAACGCTGGTGGTGTAGTCAATTGGATTCACTGTTAAACTAAAGGTGTTGCCTCTCAGACAGTTCAAAAATTTGTTTTTTAAAAAAGAAATACAACTCACTGTTGGTTAGCCAAAAGGTTTCATTAAATGCAAATCAAAGATTATTCTGTATTAAGTAAAATATAAGAATCACTGAGAATACAGTACTTAAGAGTTTATATACTAAAGATTGGCAGTTGGCTTTGATAAAAAGTTTCTGTTAAGTTTGTTGTATACTGTCGAGTCAGAACCAAACCACAGCTGACCTCCAGGCAGGTTTTCAGGGCAATTAATCACACTGAAGGAGATTGTCCCTCTTTCTCCACAGAGTAGCTGGTGGATTAGAACCGCGTGCCTTCAGGATTACAGTACAACGTCTTACCATTAGGCCATTGGTCAAATCTATATACAAAAGACGGAAACAGTTCCTGGTCCTGCATATGTCATGTCTACAATGCTTAACTGTGTTTTAATCTCTTGCCAAACCTGTGTCATTTGATCTTGCTGAGGGTCTTTTATTATTTTTTTAAATTTTATTTTCATTCAAACATTCATTTATATTTTATTTAAAAACAGTTACAGTTATCAATGTCATTTATTACATCTAATAGAATCTTCACTGTACCTTGTCTTTAAAACATCTACCAATCACAAGAGGAAAATGGACAATCTCTTGCAGAAACCCACTGGAAGATCAGATATGAGTCAGGTCTGATTCAATAGTAATGAGTTTGAGTTTCTAATTGGAATATGTAGATGCAGAAAAACTTGTCATTTTAATGTAACTGTTTTCCATATGTTTTATAAAGTAATAGTGAAATATATTTCAGAAGATAATAATAATGATTAGATAGTTTTGTGCCCTGTAACCCTGTCTGCTGACAAACAGCTCACCTTGGAGAATTGTCACTGAAGCCATGATGTTAGTGTTTTGTCCTTTTGTAGTTCTTCATAGCTATCTTCATCCTCAGAGCAGCTGGTGGGTTCAAACTGCCTACCTTTGGGTTGGCAGTGCAACTGCTTACCCACTAGGCCATCCGAGCTCCCAATAGAGATTTAAGAAAATGTGGGGGATAAATAAGCTACTTGCTGTTTATAATAAAGTGATTGTTTTTCCAGAAACCCTTCTGATATACACCATAAAGATGTCTATCATTAAATAATAAATAATACTATTGAATATCCATAATATTGAGTATCTCTGGTGGCAGAAAAGCTGTGATGCTAAGCCAAAGTCAAGCTGTTTGACTCCAACAGCTGTTCCAAAGGAGAAAGATGAATAGTCTCCTTCCATTCCGTTTGCTGCCTCTGAAAACCCACTGGTATGTCAGCAGTTAAGAGTCAGTTTCAATTCTATGGTCCATAACAACTTGAGAATCAGGCATCATAAAACCAAATCAACTGCTATGGAGTTTACTATAACTGATTAGCTACCCCATGTATTTCATAATAGAACTGCACTGTACTCCATAGGGCTTTAAAAGGCTGTAAACTTTTGGAAAGAGCTCTGATGGCACAAAGGTTAGATGTTTGGCTGCTAACTCAAAAAGGTTAGCAATTCCAATCCATCATCTGTTCCACAGGAGGAAGATGTGACAATCTGCTTCCATAAAGATTTACAGCCTTGGAAACACTTGGGTTATTTCTACCATGTCCTATAGCGAGTCTCTGTGAGTTGGAATCAGCTTGATGACAGGTTTGGTTTGGACCTTTCAGAAATACATTGCCAGGCTTTCCTTTCCAAGCACCTCTGTGTGGATTTAAACCACAACAGTGTACCCTGCACAGTATTCAAAAGTATATGGAATATTATGCCTTAAGGCTGCACTGCTAACTGGTCAGCAAAAAAATATTGATCCCAACAGTATTCCAGAGGAAAGGTTTTTTTCTGTAAAAGTATTTTCTATAAATACTCATAAGAATGCAAGGTCACAAGTTGTTTTATGATGGCTTCCTTCTCAAATATGCTCATAAAGAATTAACTAATATTGGTGTACAAGTCTCCATTTAACCCTCAGTTCTCATTTTCTCTGGGTATATTCCAAGCAATGGAATAGATGGACCTTATGGAATTTCTGTGTTCAGCTTTTTGAGGAAGCATCAAGCTGCCTTCCGGAGTGGTGGTACCATTGTACAATCCCACCAACAATGTAAAAGACCACATCCTCTCCAACATTTATTACTTGCTGTCCTGTTAAACTTTGCCACTGTTACTGGAGGGAGATGGTATCTCATTGTGGTTTTTATTTGCATCTCTCTTATTGCTAGGGCATTTCTTCATATGTCTGTTGGCCATTTGAATATCTTCCTCTAAAAATTCTTTCCATGTCTTTAGCCCATTTTGTAATTGGGTTATCAGTCTTTTTCTTGTGGTGGCCCAGGAGTATTCTATAAATTTTCGTTATGAGATTCTTGTCTGAGATGGTATTGCCAAATGTTTGTTCCCAGTCACTAGGTTTTTCTTTTCACCCTGTTGGAAATTTTTTGATGAACACAGGGATTTAGTCTTTAGAGGGTCCTGATCATCAATTTTATCCTATTCAGATTGTACATTTTTTTGTTGTATTGTACAATGATGTTCATAGCAGTATTATTCATCATCATAGGAATATGAAAACAGTCCAGATGTCCAAACACAAACAAATGGATTGAGAAGTTGGGGTACATCCATACAATGGAATACTATGCAACACGCAGGAGCAATGACTTTGTAAATTACTACCTAACTTGGGAGGGACTGGAGAGCATTATGCTAAGTGAACTAACTCAGTCCCACAAGGACAAATACTCTATAAAACCATTATTGTAAAATGAATATGAGGATCCAAGGGGGGGTGGAAATAGAGGAGTGTGAATGGGTGGAGGTATAGCATTTTAATCATAGGGTTGCACAATTAGATGAGTGGTGTGAAAGAAATGGGAAGAATCTTATGTGAAAAACAATGTATTGAAATTTTATCAATAAATCAGAATAAAATTCAAAAAAGAATTAACTAATAGTGTTATTTTCCAGTGAATTATTATTAGTTTTTTTCATTTTAATGTAGCATTTTTTCCTTTGTTGTTTTCATGTTATCTTTAAAGCTCCTACAGGCTCATTATAAAAATAAGGACTTCATCAGTGATTAGTGTGCATGCAAATTTATGCACAGTGTTCCTGTGTTTTGCCTTTGGGCATCCTGAACTCAGCTGCCCTCTCTCTCCATACCTAAGTCAATGCTCACTTCAGCCCTTGCTGCTACTTCTGTTATCTATTGTTGGGTTTTTTCCTACTTAGTTGCCAAAGAAACAAAACACATTTCCTCCTAAGGCCTTATCAACTTTGACATTCTTCTAACTCAGCGTTTCCTAACTCCCATCCACAGTTTGTTGTTGTTGTTATGTGCCGTCCAGTCGTTTGCGACTCATAGCGACTCTATGCACAACAGCCCTAAACCCTGCTCTGTCCTGCGCCAACTGCACTGCCTCTGACACACCCATCCCGATTACCCCAGTCACCGAATCAATCCATCTCATAGAGGGTCTTCCCCTCCTGTGCTGTCCCTCCACCCTCCCAAGCATGATGTCCCTCTCCAAGGACCCATCCCTCCTGGCAACATGTCCAAAGTATGTCAGACGAAGTATGCCAGAATCCTTGCCTCCAAGGAGTAGCTTGATTTAATCCTCTCCAAGATGAATCTGTTTGTTTTCCTGGCAGTCCATGGTACATTCAGTACTCTTCTCCAGTACCACAGCTCAAAGGCATCAACTCTCCTTCTGTCCTCTCTAGTCATTGTCCAACTCTCTGATGCATAACAAGCGATTGCAAAGACCATGGCCTGTATCAGGCGCACCTTAGTCTCCAGAGAGACACCGTTGCTCTTGAGTACTTTAGAGAGGTCCCTAACAGCAGACTTTCCCATCACGATAAGCTTTTTTTATTTCCTGACTGCTGGTGCCAAGAGTGTTGACTGTGGAGCCGAGCAAATTGAAGCTGTGAACAATCTCAATCCCTTCGCCATCCATCCTGACACTGCCAATTGGTCCAGTGGTGAGAATCTTTGTCTTCTTGACATTGAGCCTCAGTCCATACTGAAGGCTGCAGTCCTTGACCCTTCGCAACAAGTGCATAAGGTCCTCCTCAGTTTCAGCAAGCAGGGTTGTGTCATCTGCATAATGCAGATTGTTAATAGATCTTCCACCAATCCTGATGCCACAATTCTCCTCATAGAGCCCAGCCTCTCGGATAATCTGCTCTGCATACATGTTGAAAAGGTATGGAGGCAGGATGCATCCCTGGCATACACCCTCCCCAATTTTGAACCATGCAGTGTTACCCTGCTCTGTTCTGACAACTGCCTCTTGGTCCAAGTATAGGTTTCGCATTAGCACAATTAAATGTTCTGGGATTCCCATTCTTCTCAGAGTCGGCCACAGTTTGTTATGATCCACACAGTCAAATGCCTTTGTATAATCAATGAAACACAGATAGACATTCTTCTGGTATTCTCTGCTTTCAGCCAAGATCCATCTAACATCAGCAACAATATCCCTAGTACCACGACCCCTTCTAAACCCAGCCTGGACTTCCGGCAGTTCTCTGCTGATGTGCTGTTCTAACATTTTTGGATAATCTTCAGTAGAATCTTGCTTGCATGTTAAATCAATGACACTGTTCTGTAGTTTCCACACTCAGTTGGGTCACCTTTCTTTGGAATGGGAACAAATATAGATCTACGTAAAATGCCCCTGCCAAGATCTTCCCTGAAACATGCATAGAGGACCCTCTTCCACTGTCTTCCTAGATGTTGAAAACTGCCTAAGATACCTCCATAAGTTCACTTATAATATTTCCTGCCCTGGTGGTGTAATGAATAATGAGTAATGTGTAGGCTGCTAACCAAAATGTTGGCAGTTGGACTACCAGCTACTCCAAAATACAAAGATAGGTAAAGAGTGATAGCCCCAGAAACTACATAGGGGGTTGGCCATCAGTTGGACTTGTTGGCAGAGGAGTTTTGGATTCTGAAACAAGGAGCATTGGTGACGTACAAAATTATATCTTGGACTGTTCCCTTTGGAGTTCAAGTCCAATGGCCTCTCTAGTGGAGGCAGAGAAAGTTGAGGCAGTCTCCTCCCATACAGATCTACATCCTCCAACGCCTCAAGGAGGGCTCCCATGAGTAAGAACCAACTTGACAGCAGTGTTATTTGGTTTTGTTCTTTTTTTACTTAAAAAAAAATCTGAATAGAGTTTATCAAAAGATTGGAGACTTGAAACTACCCAGAGGATCTGGTGTTGTTCTGTACTGTTAAATCTAAACTCACTCTTAGCTGACCTTCTAGTGGATTTTCATAGGCAGTAAATTAAAGGGGAGGAGATTGACTATCTTTCTTCTTTGGAACTGCAAGTGGATTTGAACTACATACTTTTGTGTTGGCAGTGCAATTCCTTACCATTGAGTCATGAGAGTTCCCTCCTGGCGATCTACTATAAAAAAAATAATAATTAGCCATTAAAAACCCAATAGAGCATAGTTCTACTCTGACACATGAGTTTGCCATAAATCACAATCAACTTAGTAACAACGGGTTATGATGCAATGATGATGCCCATGCTCCTGTCCACTCACAGTCTTGTTATCCTTTCTGCACTTGCCACTTTCATGACTCTTATATGTTATACCTTCTATGACTCCTTTATTCATTAACCCACCTGTTCCTCTATTTATTTATTGTAGAAAGCACATTTTTAAAAGAAAAAAATGTATTACTTTGTGTGTGTGTACCGTCTCATTGGATTTGACTGGTACAGAAGGAGATTGGCTCTCCTCCAGGAGAGCATCTGGTGGATTTGAACCACTTTCCTCTGGGATAGAAAGTACATTCTTAATATCCTATTGACACATTGGGATATTAACATATCAAGGTAAAAGAAAGAGTTTCTGACATGTGAACCCTCTCCTTAAGACCAAGATAATAATCTCTTAATAATCCTTAAGACCATAAGGAGCACTGGAGGCACTGTGGTTAAACCATTCTGCTGATAATCAGCAGTTCAAATCCACCAACTGCCCCACAGTGTAAGATGGGGCACTCAGCCTCAATCTGTGATGATTACAACCTTAGAAACCCCCCATAGAGCAGTTCTGTTGTGTCCTAAATGGTCACTATGAGCTGGAACTGACTCAATGGCAGCAGGTTTGCCTTTTTTAACATTTTCATTTTGGTACGATAACTGCTTCCCCAACTTGTCCACCACAAAACAGTAACATATACAAACACATCAAACCAGTGCCATTACATGAATTCTGACACGGAGTAGCCTTGTGCGTTTTAAGGTAGAATTGTGTTTCTTAAGGTGTTCAATGGCTTTGATCGTCTGGATATAGTTTGCTAGGACTTTTTCAAAGGTACTTTTTAAAGAACCTAAACATCCAAACTTTGATTAGTAGTAGCCAGGTAGCCAAAGACACAGGATATTTTATATTTCTTTTTCAGATTTCTGTCAATATATAGATAATTTGTCATAAAATTTACAGTGGCAACAACTATTAGCCATTATCCAGCATCCAGTTTTTTTAATTTGCTTTCAATAATGGAACCCTTACTCTAAATGTTAGTATAGTACAAAGTCCCAGAAAGACAGCACTTCCTAACGTTCCTCATACAAAGTATGAGCCTGTATATCAACTTCAGTTAACAGGATATGAACTAAAGCATGCTGTACAATCTTCAGATCTCTTATTTCTTTAAAGATAGTTGCTTTCTTCCCACTTCCTGGAATAATATGGTTATGTTGGATCCATGATAGAAGCAACAGGTTAAAGATTGGCAGAACCAGACTTCCTAAAGCCATGAAGTATGGCTGCCCTCTCTACTCTGGACTGCCATCGACCTTGAGATTGATTTGTGAGAAATTAATTTTTATCCCATTTAAGCCACTTTATTAACCCAGGATCTTCCTATTGCTGTCCCTTAGCTATCACCCTACATTAAACACTAATTTTCCCAGCCCCTTTGTCTAATGTCTTCCATTCAATTGGTTTACTTCAATTCAACCAATATTTAATGAGAAACTTTTTAAAATTTTTTTTAATTTTATTATTTGTGTGTGTGTGTGTGTACTGTCAAATCAGATCTGACTGGTACAGGAGGAGATTGTCCCTCCTTCCCCGGCAGAGGATCTGGTGGATTTGAACCGTGCACCTCTGGGATTGTAGTTGCAGCTCCTTGCCACTAGGCCACCAGAGCTCCCCTAATGAGAAACTTTTATGTACAGCCTTTTAAGGCAGTGTTTTCCAAAATATGGTCCCCAGACCAGCAGCATAAGCTTCATCTGGGAATTTAGTGGACATGCAAATCCATGAACTCTACAGAATGAGAGACTCCAGCTTGGGGCTCAGGAATCAGTGTTTTAACAAGCCCCACTGGTGACTTTGATTCAGTTTGAGAACCACTGTTGACAAAAGGATATAAAAATTAATAAAGCCCACCTTCTGTTCTCAAGAAGTGTATGTTTTTGGTGAGATGCAAATAATCAGACATTAAAACATACTTCTTATCTTGGCATTCTTTAATTGCATTTTTGTTTATACATGTTATTAGCTTGAAATGTAGGTCTCTGCAAAGCCTAAAGGTTATGGAATGAACAGAGATTTGATTACCAACATTTGGGTTAACAAGGGTCTCCTGAAGCCAAGAGAGACAAATAACAGTGGGAGTTATTTTACACAGTGGGTAGTAAAATCAAACTACTTACTACACTCTAAGGAGGCGTATGACCTAGAAAGAAAAACAGTTGACGATGGATTAAATTTATGAGTGAGAAAGTGATACAAGTGCACTACGCACAAGTTAGGAATGTGTAAAAATATTTCTGAAATTTCTGGAATTAATATCACAGAAGGAAACTACTATCTTCGCTGTCACCATCCTTACTAACATAATTGCCTGTATGCAGTGCAGTCAATTAGACCAGACAAGATCAATATTATACTGGTGGTAAACAGAAAATAGGCTGCCTGTGAAGCAAGACTCTTATGCTTGGAGCATTTTGTATAAGACAACTCCATATGCCCAAGTTAACAGGTAATAATAGCAGAAGAAAAAGGGAGACAGTGGATGTAATTAATAAAAGAATGTGTCGTGATTTCTGATTGCAACCAGTTCACCATTATGCTCATTAACAAGAGACAACTCAGAACATTGAAATCTCTGTGTGATCCAAGACTTCAAATATTATCATTGAATGTCATCTTGCATCCTCTGGATACATTATCAGCAAAGGCTAATCACTAGAAAGGGACTTTATGTTTCATAGAGTGAGTAGGTCAGCAAAAAAAGAAGACAAGTCCTCAATGAGTTGGAATAGCCTCAACAATGACCTCAGACATACCAAAGATCATAAGATTATGTAGGACCTGGCAAAGTTTTGTTCCTTTATACATATGGTTACATGAAAGAGAGCTGACATGATTATATCGAACACTTACAAGAGACAAAGCAAACTGATTTTAGGTCTTAAGAAAAGGTTTTGAACACTTTTGAGACAGCTCTCACACATAAATGAAACATTATATTCCAAACCAATTACATTGTCATAAAGTCAATTCTGACTAATAGTGACCCTATAGGACAGAGTAGATGTACCTCATAGGATTTCTAAGATTGTTAATCTTTAGGGAAACTACTTGTTTCGTCTTTCTCCTTTACAGAATCTGGTGGGTTCTAATCACCTATTATTTTGTTAACAGCCATACACTTTACTCACAGTGCCACTAAATCTCTTTGAAGAAATATCAGCACATCATAAAACTAGCAAAACTTAATAACCCCAGACTATATGTTAATGAAGACGTTGCATTTAGTGCTGCCTGCCTTTATTGAGAAGCAATGACATCAGTTTGAGGAATAAGGTGCATCTGATTCAAGCTATAGTCTTTTCAATGATGTGCTCAGCATTGGAGAGCTGGACAGTGATTAAAGATAACAGAAGAAGAATTCATGTCTCTGAACTATAGTGTTAGAAAAGAGCTCTGAATATCCTATAGACTGCCAAGGTGATGAACAAATATGTTTTGGAGAAGGGACAGCCAGTGTTTCTTGGAGGCAATGCCAATAAAGCTTCATTTCACATAATCTGGGCATGTTGTTAGAAGAGGCTGTTCCTTAGAGAGGGACATCATGCTTGGAAAGGTGGAGGGTTTATGAAAGAGAGATGAATTGACACAGCGACTGCAGCAATTGGCATGAGGATATCAGAGATTGTGGGGATGGCAGAGGACAGGATAGGGTTCAGATGTGTTCATAGGGTCACTATGAGTTGTACTCATCTTGACAGCACCTAACAACAACAACCATCTTCCCCAAGATATCCTTTCTCCATACCTAGTCAAACTGTGTACTGAGAAAGCAATTCATAAAGCCAGTCTCTGTGAAGAAGGATGTGGCATCATGATAGGAGGAAGTCTCATCAACAACCTGCATTATACAGATAACACAAAATTGTTTGCTCAAAATGAGGAGGACCCGAAGTGCTCACTGCAGAAAATCAAAGGCCTTCAATATGGATTACATCTCAACATCAAGAAAACAAAGGTCGTTACCACTGGGCCAATAGGCAATATCATGATAGAAAGGATTGAAACTGTCAGCTTACTTGGATCCACACTCAAAATACCCATAGTATCAGCAGTGAGGAAATCAGAAGACATATTGCACTGGGCAAGTCTGCTGTCAGGAAAATCTCCAAAATGCTGAAGAACAATTATGTCAGTTTGAAGACCAAGGTGTAACTGATTTAGGCCACAACCTCTTCAATCACTTGGTATGCATCTGAGAGCTGGACAGTGAACAAGGTTGACAGAAGAAAATGGATACCTTTGAGCTGTGAGGTGTTGGAGAAGAGTACTGAATCTCCCATGGACTACCAAAAGAACAAACAGGTATCTTGGAAATGGTGCAGCCAGGGTGCTCCTTGGAACCATGGATGGTAAGGCTTCATTTCTCATACTTTGGACATGTTGCTAGGGGAGGCTGTTCTTTGGAAGAGGATATCATGCTTGGAAAAGTCAGAAAAAGAGGAATCCTGCCAATGAGATGGATTGACACAGAACTGCAACAATGGTCTCAAGTGTATTAGAGAGGGTGAGAATGGCCCAGGATAGCAGAGGATTCAGGTCTGTTGTTCATAGGGTCAGTATGAGTTGGACTTGACTATTATGTGATTATTTAGAAGGAAAAGATTTAATTAATCAACTATGAAGAACACAGAATTCATTCTGCATGCCTGATATTTGTTGATATAAATTATTTGAGCTTTGGCCTGAATGTTTTTAAAATCCTACAAGTGTCTTTTAACAGCCATCTGATTTGGTTAAAAAAAAAAAAAGGAAGGAAGAAAAGTCCTTAAATTTTCTTCATTACCTCTTTTTTTCCATTTTAAGGATACTTCTTCCATCTTCTTTAAGAAAATATTGTCAATCAAGTTTTTTACACAAAATAATTTGGAGTCAAAAGTGTTCAACAGTCTGGAGGCAAGTGAGCTTTTTATTGTGTTTTTACTGAGAGTAAATTGAGCTATGTGGGCAGGCAGGGGAGGGGCTCCTCTGTGAGGCTCTCGCACACCCTATCATTGCACCCCAGCAAACACTCATGTTACAAGAATTACATCACTATGATCTGCTTGTTTTAGCCGACAGTCTCAATGCGCCCCTGGGCCCTGCCTGATAGGCTCCTTCTTGATCCTTATGAACCTTCCAGTAGAGAATTTAAATGGCCCACAGAGGTCTTTCTCTGGCTTCTCATGACTCTAAAACTGTTTCCTAATTTAACATATGAAGAAAACTCTGGTAACTTATACTTCATCCTCACAAATGCATATAACACCTTGAAATTGTTACCCTCATTTTACAGATGTATCTTTTCCAAGTACTTTGGCACCATCAAATCTGGTCTGTTGGTTTAGTGTTAAGAAATTGAACCACCAATGCAAAGGTTTGAATCCACCAGCTGCTTCACGGGAGAAGTTGGACAGTCACCTCCAGTTTTATTTACTTACCTCTGAAAATCCACTCAGTCAGTTCCAATTCAATGCTACATAATAACAACAATATTTCAGAAATATAATAAAAATAATATAATCTGGTCATGAAGGAGCTCTGGTGGCCTAGTGCTAAGAAGCTGCATGCCAACCCCAAGGCATGCTGTTCAAATCCACCAATTGCTTCATGGGAGAAAGATCAGCAGTCTCTTTCCGTGAAAGTGATTGCCTTTGAAACCTGCTGGAAAGTCAGCTATGAGCCAGTTCCAACGTGACAGTACATAACAATAATAGCAATCCGGTCATCACACTCACAATTTGCATCATAAATTACTTTTTTTTCTTATATGCACTTTGGGGGCAAGCTCTGGTGGCATAATCCAGAGCATGTTGCATTGCCAACCCAAAGTAGGTATGTCTCCAACTATTCAAATCCACCAGAAGATGAATGATCTTCTCCTACTAAGATTTATAACCTTGGAAACGCAGTGAAAGGTACTTACGAATCCACGAACCTGATAACATTGAGTTTGAGGATTGTTTTATTGGAGGTTTGATTTTGGTTGTTTATTTGGGATTTTTCAGTTGTGCTTTTTCATGTAAATTTTTGTTGAAAAAGATTGGATTTTTTTTTATTATAGCTTTTGTTTTTATCGAGTACTTATTGTTAGGTGTTATTGAGTCTGGAGCATAATACTGGGTTCAGGGTATGCTCAACAAATGTTGACTGGAAAACGTTTGCGAGAGACTGTTGTTGTTGTTGTTGTTGTTGTTAGGTGCTGTCGAGTACGACTCATAGCGACCCTATGAACAGCCAACCTGAAACCTGTCCTATTCTGTGCCACTCTCACCATTTCTGGAACACTCAAGCCCTTGCCAAAGTCACCATGTCAGTCCATCTCATTGGAGTCTTCCTCTCTTTCACTGACCCCCATCTTTCCAAGCATGATGTACCTCTCTAATGAATAGCCTCACCTAGCTACATTTCCAAAGTATGAAAGACGACACTTTGCCAACCTTACCTCCAAGGAACACTCTGGCTGTACTCTCTTCAAGACAGTATCTGTTTTTTTGGCAGACCATGGGATACTCAATACTCTTCTCCAGCACTACAACTCAAAGGCATCAATAATTTTTCTACCATTCTTATTCCTTGTTCAACTCTCTGGTGTATAGCAGGTGGTTGAGAAGACCTTGGCCTGATTCAGGTGTACCTTAATCTTCAAACTGAGATAATTGTTCTTCAGCATTCTGGAGAGTTCTCTGACTTGCCCAGTGCAATACGTCTCCTAATATCTTCACTGCTGGTACCAAAGGTGTTGGTTGTTTATCCACGGAAGATGAAATCATCCATAGTTTCAATCCTTTCTCCATCTGTCATAATATTGACTGTTAGTTCAGTGGTGAGGATCTTGGGTGGGGGGGTGTTGTTATTTATTTTTTTCTTTTTTAAAACAGTTGTCTTGGTTTGCATAAATATTTCATATAATTGTGTTTCCTTTATTTACATTTTGTTTTATACTATCATTCATATAAATTGCATTTAGTATAATTGATACTCATCTATGCCTAGTATCACTGATCTTTGTTTTCTTGATGTTAATAGGTAATCCATAGGAAAAGCTGTATTCCTTGATCTTCCACAGCAAGCATTTTATATCATCCTGATTTTCAGCAAGCAAAGTTTCATCATCTGCATAACACAGGTTATTGATGAGTGTTCCTCTAATCCTGATGTCACATTCTTCCTCACAGAGTCCAGCTTCTCAAATTATTTGCTCAGCACAAAGATTGGATAGGTATGAAGAAAGGATACAATCCTGATGCACACCTTTCCTGATGTTAATGATGTTAGTGTTCCCCTAATGCATTCAGACAACAGCCTCTTGATCTAGGTATAGATTTTGTATTAGCACAATTAAGTATCTGGCATTCCCATCCTTCTCAGTGTTAGTCATAATTTGTTATGGCTCACAAAGTCGAATGCCTTTGCATATTCAATAAAACATAAATAGACATTCTTCCGGTATTCTTTGCTTTCAGCCAGGATCCATCTGATATCAGCAATGTTATCCCTGGTGCCACAGCCTCATCTAATGAATTCAGGGGGTGAATAAGTATATAAATTCATTAAATATATATATGTCAATCCTCATCTACAATGTTAATTCAAAGAGAGCTGGGCACTTGAGGTCACAGCAATGGACAAAACACACAAAATTTCCTGCCCTTTTTTGAATTAACTTTGTAGTGAGGAGAGTCAAACAAGGAAAATAAATGATTATTCCCAAGGTGATAAATGCTATGTAGAAACATAAAGAGAATGGGGATGCAATGTGTCTTAGTTCCTTGTTGTTGTTGTTCAGTTCTGTGAAGTCAAGAAATACCCATAGCGAACCTATAAACAACAGATCTGAACCCTGTTCTATCCTGTGCTGTCCTCACACTTACTGACACACTCGAGCCCATTGCTGCAGTCACTGTGTCAATCCACCTGGTTGAGGGTCTTTCTTAGTTCCTTAGCACTCCAAGAAGAGAAATACTATAAGTGGGTGACCTTAATGAACACATTCATTTTGTCACAGTTTGGGAGACTGTAGTCTGAATTCAGGATGCTAACTGTTGGGAGAAGACTTTCTACCTGCTCTCATAGAAGATCCTTATCTCTTCTGAACTTCCAGTCATGCACAGTCTTCATGTGGTTTAACATATCTCTTCCCTCTTATCTGCTTGCTTGCTTCTTAATCTCATTTATGTCTCAAGAGATTTACTTAAACCACAGCCTATGTTGATACTATATCATTAACATAAAAGAAAATCCATTTAAAAAATGAGACAATAACCACTATATAGGGATTAGGATTTAGGTGAATTGACACAGTCTTGAACTCAATTTGATGGTACCTAACAACAACAACTTCTGAGAATACGAATGAATATATAATAACAAAGTGCTTGTTTTACTTTTTTTCCCTTGAGAGGCTTATCTGTCTGTGTTGCATTGACTATACAAAGGCATTTGACTGTGTAAATCACAACAAATTGTGGTTAACTTTGAGGAGAATGGGAATCCCAAAACACTTGACTGTGCTTATGTGAAACCTATGCGTGGACCCAGAAAGCAGTCCTCAGAACAGAACATGAAAATACTGCATGGTTCAAAATCAGAAAAAGAGTGTATCAGTGATGTGTCCTGTTTCTGTACCTTTTCAGTCTATATGTAGAACAGATCATTTGGGAGTCTGGGCTTTAGAATGTTGCATCAGGATTGGAGGAAGACTCATAAACAACCTACATTATGCAGATAACACAATCTTGCTTGCTGAAACTGAGGGAGACCTGAAGTGCTTGCTGCAGAAGGTCAAGGACAACAGTCTTCAATACGGATTGAAGCTCAACAACAAGAAGATAATTCTCACCACTTGGGCCAATTAGCAGCACCATGATGGATGGAGAGAGATTAAGGATAACAGTTATGACTTCTTCAGCTCAACAATCAATACTTTTGACACCAGCAGTCAGGAAATCAAAAGTCAGATTGCATTAGGTAAATCTGCTGTCAGGGACATTTCCAGAGTCCTGAGAAGCAACAATGTCAGAGACTAAGGTGCACCTGATCCAGTCCATGGTCTTCTCAATTACTTGTTATGCATCAGAGAGCTGGATAATGACTAAGGATGATAGAAGAAGAATTGATGCATTTGAATTGTGGTGCTGGAGAAGAGTCTTCAACATACCATGGCTCACCAAGAAAACAAATAGGTCTGTCTTAGAATGAAACCAAGTTTCTCCTTGGAGGCTAGGATTCTGATGCCCCATCTCACATATTTTGGGCATGTGGACAGGAGGGACCAATCCTTGGAGAGGAATATCATGCTCCAAAGGGTAAAGGGATAGCACAGGAAAGAAATACTCTGGATGAGATCTATTAATACAGTTATTAGGACAATGGGAGTAGGTGTATTGAAGTCAGTGATACTGACTGAGGACAGGGCAGGCTTCAGAAGATCACTATGAGTATTAGGCAACTTGACGGCACATAAAACAATAACAGTGATCATCATATTAGGTCAGTCCTGAAAGATGATTGCCATCATTTCACAAGGTACTTATTTAAATAGTATTATAAAAGATGGCTTCACTGAGGTGAAGTTTAAGTAAACACTTGTAATGAGATGAGGGAGCCAGCAAAGTAATACTTGGAGGAAGGCCAGTCTACACTGAGAGATCATTAAGTGCAAAGGCCTACAGTAGCCAGACTGTTTGACATGTATAAAGAGTAGCAAGCAGATCAAGGTGGCTAGAGAGAGGTGAATCAGAGGGAGAGTGCTATAAGATGATGTTGGAAAGATAGGGGAGTCAAGGTGTTGCAGGTCATTGTAAGGATTTGGGCCTTTGCTCTAAGGATATAGGATTGGAAAAAAAATTAAGTTATATGTTCATGATAGCCATTAAGTTGGAAAAATATACTACAGGGCTCAGAGATGGGAGATGAGAAGACTAAGTAGGAGACATTACAATCTTCCATGCAAGGGAAGTTTGGCCTCGGTAGAAATGGTAAGGTGGTGAAATTTTTGGATACAATTTTGAAAGAAGACTCATAGGATTTGAAAGTGTTTAGTTATGATCTAAAGAAAGAAGATCTTTAATAATATGAAGGTCTTTGGGAAAGTTAGAAGGACGCAGTTAATATTTATTATTAAGATAGATAAAACTGTAAGAGAAGCAGATTTGGAAAGATCAAGAGTTTGGTTTTAGACATGTAGAGATGTTGAGTGAGAAGCATTTTAAAGCTAAAGGTCATGGAGAGGTCCAGTCTAGAAATTCTAATTTGGGTGTCATTGTTGTTGTTGTGGTTGTTACGTGCCATCGAGTCACTTGCCACTCCTAGTGATCCTATGTACAATAGCTCTGAACCCTGCCCTATCCTGAGCCAATCTCATTGTCTCTGACATACCTACATTCATTACCCTAAATACTGAGTCAATCCATCTCATCTGAGGTCTTCCTCTCCTAGACTGTCTCTCCAACCCTTCCAAATATTATGTACTCCAAAGACTGGTCCCTTCTGGCCACGTGCCCAAAGTATGTGAGATGGAGCTTCAAACTCCTTGCCTCCAAGAAGCAACTTGGTTTCACTCTCTCTAGGACAGATCTGTTTATTCTCTTGGCAGTCCATGGTATGTTCAATACTCTTCCAGCACCACAACTCAAAGGTGTTTATTCTTCTATCATACTTAGTCATTGTCTCCAATAGCTCTCTAATGCATACCAAGCAGTTGCGAAGACCATGGTTTGGATCAGGAATACATTAGTCTCTAGACCGACATTGTTGCTCTTCAGTACTCTGGAAAGATCCCTGACAGAAGATTTTTCCCCAGTGCAATTCATCAGCATATAGGTAGCATTTATAGACAGGAGACTTGATTAAACCCCCAGAGAGTAAATATAAGCAGAGAAAAGTGGAAGTCTAGAGACCAAAGACTGCTTCTGTTCAGAGACAGAGGAAAATGAGAAAATATACAAAAATAAGACTGAGAAAGAAAAGAAATCTAGGAGAAACTGGAGTCTTAGAAGTCAAAAGAAAGCATAGTTTTCAGGGAAAAAGGCAAGTCCATGTCAAGTGAAGTTAAGACTGGAGAAAACAAAACGAAAAACATTAGATTTCACATTGTAGAGGTCAGTGGTGCTCTTCTTCAAACTAATTTTGGTGGATTGTGAAACCATAAGAAATCTGGTTGCATAAGGTTAAACAAGAATGAGGAGAGTAATTAGAAACAGTTTTCTTGACAACTCTTCCAAGGAGTGTTACTGTGAAGAGCAGCAGAAACATATGGCAGTGATATGGAGGTTGACCAGATACCTGTTTTCCAACTATCCAGGTATAGATGAGTGAGCGCTTGCAGCATAGTGTTCACTTACTGAAATGTATCAGTTCCACATTCTTGGAAACTGTGCTTCATCAATTTCTTCCATACACCTGTAACTTCTTCCTTCTTTCATTACGATCAGCTCTTGATTATATGCTACCTCCTGAAATGGATGAATGTTGGACAGTTCTTTTCGATGGAATGATTCTTGTATATTCCTTCCATCTTCTTTCGATGGTTCCTGAGTCAGTTAACATTTTGCCAATAGACAAATAATGCAACTTGAGAGTTTCTTCTTTAGTTTTTGCAACTTGAGAAATGTCAAGTGTTACTCCTTTTTGGTTTTCCAATTCCCTTATTGCCGAATTATTCACAATAGCAAAGCAATGGAAGCAACCTAAGTGCCCATCAACAAATGAGTGGATAGAAAAGCTATGATGTATTCACACAATGGAATACTATACAACACTGAAAAACAATGAACTTTTAAAACATTACACAATATGGGTGACCCAAGAGGACATTATGCTGAGTGAAATCTCTCAGACACAGAATTACAAATACGGCATCATAACACCACTGCTATAACACAGGACTGATA
>NW_006400030.1:815697-817482 GCF_000299155.1 Elephantulus edwardii | reverse complement strand
ATAAATGAAAATCTAACTTTCCTGTAAACTTTTATTAAAATCACAGTTAAAATAAAAAATTTTCTTTAAAAAAAAAGACTCCAATATTTTACACATTTCATTGTAGTACTTTCCTTTGTGTTCTTGACCATGTAATTGTTATACACAAAATGATCAATACCAGTCCATTTCTGTTGGGTTTAGAAGGGGTCGTGGAACTAGGGATATTGTAGCTAATGTTAGATGGATATTGGATGAAAGCAGAGAGTACCAGAGGAATGTCTATCTGTGTTTCATTGATTATACAAAGGCGTTTGACTGTGTGGATCACAACAAACTGTGGCTGACTATGAGAAGAATGGGAATCCCAGAACACTTTGATCATGCTAATGCAAAATCTATACTTGGACAAGGAGGCAGTCGTCAGAACAGAGCAAGTACACACTGCATGGTTCAAAATTAGGAAGGGTGTATACCAGGGAAGTGTCTTATCTCCATACCTTTTCAACCTGTATGCAGAACAGATCATCTGGGAGGCTGGGCTCTATGTGGCATCAGGACTGCAGGAAGACTCGTCAACAATCTGCATTACGCAGATGATATAAACCTGCTTGCTGAAACTGAGGAGGACCTAAATCACTTGCTGCAGAAGATCAAGGACTGCAGCCTTCAATATGGATTGAGGCTCATTATCAAGAAAACAAAGATTCTCACCACTGGGCTGATTGGCAGCATACGATAGATTGTGAAGAGATTGAAACTGTTCAGAGCTTTAGTCTGCTTGGTACCAGCAGTCAGGAAATTAAAAGACATATTGCAATGGGAATGTCTGCTGTTAGGGACTTCTCTAAAATACTGAAAAGCAATGATGTCAGTCTGGAGACTAAGGTACACCTGATACAGGCTATGGTCTTTGCAATCACTTGCTGTGCATCAGATAGCTGGATAATGACTAGGGAGGATAGAAGGAGAATTGATGTCTTTGAGCTGTGGCATTGGAGAAGAGTATTGAGTATACCATGGACTGCTCAGAGAACAGGTTTGTGAAACCAGGCTGCTCCTTGGAGGCAAGGATTCTGAAGCTTTGACATACTTTAGACATGCTGTAAGGAGGGACCAGTCTTTGGAGAAAGACGTCATGCTTGGGAGGGTAGAAGGACAGTGCAAGAGAGGAAGACCCTCGATAAGATGGGTTGATTCTGTGACTGGGGTAATGGGAGTAAGTGTGTCAGAGACAATAAGATTGGCACAGGATAGAGCAGATTTTAGAGCTGTTGTACATAGGGTCGCTATGACTCACAGGTGACTCGACAGCACATAACAACAACAATGCCTAGCATATCTATCTTTATACAGTCCATTTAATTTCTTTTTTTCCCTACATTCATATTTCTGACATTCCATGTTCTAATTATTAATGAATGTTTTGCAACTGATTCTACTCATATCCACAAATGAAAGTTTCAAAAGCTTTTATTCCATTCACATCCTTAAGGTCAGCTTTACCAAGAGGAGGAGAATCTGTTGACTAGTGAGTAGGGAGTTGCTCTTAATTTCAAGGTGGTGCCTCTCTGGCAGTTTGAATCCACCAGTAGTTCCAGGGAGAAAAGATAGGCAATCTCCTCTTTTGCAAATTACAGCCTCAGAAAACCCACTAGAGAATCAGTTGTGAGTGTTTTGTTTCACTTTGAGGAGGCAGCTCTCAACCCAATCTTATTTTGAGTGTTTTCCAACTTAAAGGGCTTCTTCCCTTCTAGCCTTCCACTTCTCTTTATAAGGTTTTCACTGGCCTTTTTTTTTTTTTTT
>NW_006400030.1:812788-814935 GCF_000299155.1 Elephantulus edwardii | reverse complement strand
AATGGATCACTAGTCTTCCTTTGTCTGCAAGCTGTACTGAAACCATCTACCATAAACCAGTGGTATAGCTTCTCTCTCAAAGCAATATGAAAGCTGTTGAAACACAGACTATGAGGAACATAGTTCTTGATATAGACAAAGTGTGCAATATGGCCCAAGTAATGATTGCTGACGGAGGGTAGAAAAACTGACTTCTGAAAGATGAAAAGTTTCATTCTACAGGATGGTGTATTTCACTGTGACCATGGACTGCTCTTTCCAGTCTGGGCTGGATGATGGGTGTGGAATTTTTCCTTGGCCTGCACTTGGGAAGATTATGTTGCAATTATAATTGGTTGGTCACTAAGATGCTTTTTCGTAATCTATGGATTTTTTGGCATCATTTAAATCATCAACATACATTTACTATTTCATTGTTTGGCGATACTAAGCTGCTTCATAGTCTAAAATATTTGCTTCTGTTATTTATTATGGGAAGCCAAATTTTATATTAAATACTTATAATAAACAGAATACTCCTTCAGGTTATGAGGGAGGTTGATATCAGCTGTAATTAATTCTGAAGCACTTACAGGATTTTTACATTGCCCCTCCCTCCTGAGTCAAGCAGAAGGTTGTCAATAGAGAAAGCTTAGCTTCACCTGTATTGGATTCTTTTGGTGACTTACTTCCTAGCAATTTTCAATAAAGACAAGAAAGCTGGAATCAGCAGGAATTTCCCTTCAGTTTATCGAGAACTGTCTGCCTCCTGCTTTGCCTGTGTTTTTCTCCTTCATTCTTGGTGTTCTTCTCATTACTTTGCCCTTGGTCTGCAACAGTTTATTGTTTGTAAGGGCGGGAAAGGTGATGGAATTGACAGCTAATTTAGTCCAGTTTCTCTTAGATCAACCTAGAATATCTCAGAAACTTCTAGATAGGGCGCTGTTCCAAAACCAAAAAACCTCAAACCACTCTCCCAAAGAAGGGTCCCCAGGATATCTGAGGTTACCTAGAAAGAATAATCAATTCCAAGAACCTGATTCCCTGGGTCTGCTTTGTTCCTGTGGTGCAATGGCAAGATACAGTTGGGACCAACCAATACTGGTTACTTCAGCCTGCTTTGTTGCTTGCTATGCATTCCACTGTAGCAAAGCCACCAAAACAATACCCTTTCTCTAAGTGAAGATGTTCCTCTGCACCTGACATTCCTGGCTTTTAGAGTAAATTCCTCTATACGCATAGCTTTCATCTGAGAAAGTATACCCATATTAGCCTATATAAATCAGCAAGGGATAAAAGAGGATTAGACTAAGTGATTGTCTCGTTTACCAAGTGTATCTGTACTACCAGTGAATATTTTTAACATGCAGAAATTTATTTTCTTACAATTTAGGAAGAAGTTGTTATGCACATCAAGTCAGAATTAACTTATACCAGACTTACTGGCGTGTTTTTAGAGGCAGTAATCACATGGAAGACTGCCCATCTATCTCCTATGGAGTACCTAGTGGATTTGAACTGTGTTCCTTTGGGTTCGCAGTGCAAGTCCTTCTCTCTAAGCCACCAGAGCTCCCTTAGGAAGACAGGAGTCCAAATTCAGAGCATGAGCTCTAGAGGAAGGCTTGTTGTGTTGCCTGGGAAGGATGGCCTTTATTTCTTCCAACATTTGTGGGGTTTGCATTCTTTGGAGACCTACATGTAGTTTGACAGCAATCTTCCCTTTGTCCAGAGCATTCTCAGCACAAGGACCCTAGATCTGAAGAACATAATTTGCTCTGATTCTTTATTTCTTGGTGCTATTGAACTCCCTTATTTCTCTCTTCTTTTTATCATGTATAAGAAAAAAGGTGATGCAGGCCACATTCCATGAGAGCTCCTCTTAGATCAGGGATGTGATTTGAGAAAAATGTCCCACTCTAATTTCACAACTCATTGTTCTTGTTATGTGCCATCGAGTCGCTTGCGACTCATAGCGACCCTACGTACAACAGCCCTAAACCCTGCACTGTCCTGTGCCAATCTCACTGTCTCCGACAGACACACCCCGCTTACCCTGAATCAATCCACCTCATAGAGGGTCTTCCCCCGCTGTGCTGTCCCTCCACCCTCCCAAGCATGATGTCCCTCTCCAAGGACTGCTCCCTCCTTGCAACATGTCTAAAGTATGT
>NW_006400030.1:811864-812373 GCF_000299155.1 Elephantulus edwardii | reverse complement strand
CATCCATCCTGATGCTGCCAATTGGTCCAGTGGTGAGAATCTTTGTCTTCTTGATATTGGACCTCAATCATATTGAAGGCTGCAGCCCTTGACCCTCTGCAGCAAGGACTTCAGGTTCTCTTCAGTTTCAGCAAGCAGGGTTGTGTCATCTGCATAACACAGATTGTTGATGGACCTTCCACCATCTTGATGCCACACTTCTCCTCACAGAGCCAAGCCTCCCGGATAATCTGTTCTGCATATAGGTTGAAAAGGTATGGAGACAGGACACATCCCTGGTGGACACTCTTCCCAATTTTGAACCATGCAGTGTTTACTTGCTCCGTTCTGACGACTACCTCCTGCTCTAAGTATAGGTTTTGCATTAGCACAGTCAAGTGTTCTGGATTCCCATTCTTCTCAGAATCAGCCACAGTTTGTTATGATCCACACAGTCAAACACCTTTGCATAATAAATGAAACACAGATAGACATTCCTGTGTTATTTCCTGCTTTCAGCTAAAATCCAT
>NW_006400030.1:807105-811250 GCF_000299155.1 Elephantulus edwardii | reverse complement strand
TTTGAATTTGTTCTTCAGTTCCTTGAGCTTAAGAAATGCTGAGTTCGACCCTTTTGATTTTCTGACTCCAGCTCCTTGCACATTTCATTGTAGTATATTACTTTGTCTTCCCACGCTGCCTTTTTTTATTTTTTTTATTTTTTATTTTTGTGTGAGTGTACCGTCAAATCAGATCTGACTGGTACAGGAGGAGATTGTCCCTCCTTTCCCGGCAGAGATCTGGTGGATTTGAAACGTGCGCCTCTGGGACTGTAGTTGCAGCTCCTTTCCACTAGGCCACCAGAGCTCCCCTCCACGCTGCCTTTTTAAATCTTCTGTTAAGCTCTTTAGTATCTTGAATTCTTCCTTCTGCTTTGGCTTCTCTGAGTTCTAGTGCAATACTCAGAGTTTCTTCTGACACCCATTTTGGCATTTTCTTCCTCCTGTCTTTGTAATGACCTTTTACACTCTTCCTGGATGATACTCTTGACATCCTCCCACAACTCATTTGGTCTTTGCTCATTAGTGTTCAAGACCTCAAATCTGTTCCTGAAATGGTTCTGAAATCCAGGTGGGATAGACTCAAGGTCATATTTTGGTTCCCGTGGATTCAGTTTAATTTTCCTCAGCTTCAGCTTGAACTTGCATATGAGTAGTTGGGGTCTAGTTGATCGTATTTTATCACATTATGGGAAATAACTACATTATTACACATTGCCCAAATTACATCATTACAGAATGATCAAACTACTGAAAATCAGGGTTCAGCAGAACTGAGACATGTTTGGGGGGAACACAATTCAATCCATGATATTCCAAAACTCCATGTCCTTGCCACTTTAATTCCCTGAGTGATCTATCTCAGTCCCACAAGGACCGATACTATAAAAAAGCCATTATTGCAGAATGAGTATGATGATGGGAGGGGGAGGGTGGAAGCAGGAGAGTGAGAAAGGATGGAAGGGTAGGGTGTTAACCATAGGGTTGTACAATTAGATGGGGGTGGAGGAAATGGGAAGGAGCTTGTGTGAAAAACAGAGTATTTGACCTTTATAAATAAATCAGTATAAAATAAAAGAAAAAAACACCCAACACTTTCCTTCTATCATTTCATCTAAAAAGTCTTAGATCAATTCGAGTCCTAATTCATTCCTGGGGCAAACTTTTTCTGTATCTATGGATCTAGACTGCAAGATAACTGCTTCCAAAATGCATTGGGGGAATAGTCACACAGCAGCCATCTTCACTGCAAATGGAAGAGATTGGCAGAGAAAGAAGGGGTGCCTGCCACAAAGAAAGTTAAAATTAAGAACAATTTATTATTTCTAACATCTTGAAAACAATTTTCTGCCCTCTAAGACTGTTTAAACAGTGGCCCAATTCTCTGCCCTCTAAGACTGTTTAAACAGTGGCCCTGTCCTTCAGTATGTGGATGTTGGCCATGATCTCTGGATTTTCTATGGATGTCTCTTACTTCTGGGGCTTAGCTCCACCTTCTAAGCTCGCTGAGATGACAACTCTGCTCCCTTAACTTTGGATTTCCAGTCTGCGTGAGTGGCTGCACCATCGCTTTGGGCAGCAGATCTAGTACTATACCCCTGGCACTCCTAAACGGCAGACCCACATTCCAGAACCAAGTTGGTGAAGACCTGACTCTTTGAAACACGGGAGACTGTGGTTGCACCCTTTGAAACCTAGGTAGTTCTGCTTTCTGTGCTCTTTCTAATAGTTCTGCTATTCTGCAAGCTCCTCTAGGAATGATCAGTCCTTTTCTTTTTCTTAAAGAAAACAAATGTAGCTTCTTTTGTCTGTTTCCTGCCTATAGAATTCTAAGAGGTAGACAGTGCTCTTTCTCTAAGTTGATGGGTTTTCTGCTATGGTTGCTGGTTAGATCAATGAGTAACAGGTTTTATCTCTTTAACAAAAGAGTTTTGTGTACTTATATTCTTGGTGAAAATTCTAGGACACAATTCCTTAGTTTGTATGACAGAATTTTACAATTTTTTTCTGTTTTATTTTCATTTTGCATAGTTCATTTTTGAGTCTATCTCTTTCCTCTTGAATTTAACTTTAAGTACCCCAGAGAATTTTCCTCTAATTGGACCAGCAAGCAGTCATTAGAAAAGAGCAAGGATCATATGGAATTTCTATGTTCAGCTGTTTGAGGAAATGCCACTACTTGGAATATACACTGAGAAAATGAGAACTGAAACACGAACAGAGACCTGTCCACCAATGTTCATAACAGCATTATTCACCATTGCAAAAACATGGAAACAGCCCAGATGTCCAACCACAAACGAATGGATTGAGAATTATGGTACATTCATACAATGGAATATACACAGTACGCAGGAGCAATGATTTTGTAAATGATGACTTAACTTGCAAGGGCCTGGAAAGCATTATCCTGAGTGAACTAACTCAGTCCCACAAGGAGAAATGTTGTATAAAATATTTTTTTAAAATTTACTTTATTAGTGTGTGTGTGTGTACCTTCAAATCAGATCGGACTGGAATAGGAGGAGATTGTCCCTCCTTTTCCAGCTGAGCATCTGGTGGATTTGAAACATGCCCCTCTGGGATTGCAGTACAGGTTCTTGCCACTAGGCCACCAGAGTTCACCATAAAACTATTACTGTAGAGCGAGTATAAGGATCTAAAGGGGGGGTGGGGGGGGAGCGGAAGGGTGGAAGCAGAGGGATGAAGATGTGCAAGGGGTATTAATTATGGAGTTGTACAGTTTGATGGGTGGGGGTACTGAGGGAAATTGGAAGAATCTGTTCTCAAAATCAGTGTATTTGAATTTTATAAATAAATTCATATTTAAAAAAGAAAAGAGCAAGGGAAAACTGCATGGTTCAAAATCAGGAAAGAAGTGTGCCAGGGATGTGTTCCATCTCCCTATGTGAAACGATCTATATGTGGAACAGATCACTGGGAGGCTGGACTTTATGAGTAAGAATGTGGCATCAGAATTGGAGGAAGACTCATCAACAACCTGTGTTATGCAGATGACACAATCTTTGCTTGTGGAAACTAAAAAGAACCTGAAGCATTTGCTGCAGAAGGTCAAGGGCTGCAGTCTTCAATATGGATTGAAGTTCAATATCAAGAAAACAAAGATTTCTTGCCACTGGCACAATTGACATCACCATGATACATGGGGAAGAGATTGAGTTTTTTTTATAATTTCTGCGTGTTCAGGTCTGCAATCAACACTCAATCAAAAGATGAATTGTACTGGGAACGTCTACTGTCAGGGAACTTTCCAGAATGCTGAAGAGCAATGACGCTAGTCTAGAGACTAAGATATACTCGATCCAAAACATGATCTTTGCAATTACTTACTATGCATCCAAAAGCTGGATAATGATTAAGGATGGATGATAGAAGAAAGAATGCCTTTGAGCTGTGGTGCTAGAAAGGAATATTGAACATACCATGGGCTGCCAAGAGAACAAGCAGATCTGTCCTGGAGAGGGTAAGGATTTTGAAGCTCTTTCTCACGTACTTTGGGCATGTTGCCAGGAGGAACCAGTTCTTGGAGGACATCATGCTTGAAAAGGTGGAGGGACAGTGCAGGAGGAGAAGACTCCATTTGAGATGGATTGACACAATGACGTGGGTAATGGGGTTAAGTGTGTCAGAGACAGTAAGACTGGCTCTGGATAGAGCAGGGTTCAGAACTATTGTTGCTGTGAGTCTCAGGTGACTCAATGACGCTTAACAACAGCAACAGCCAGAAGAAATCACATCAACTCTTCATGATCTTGCTTAGAATTTTTATCAGCCAAATATCCAAGTTTATTATTTACAAGTTATACCTTCTACTAAACACTTGACATAATTCAGATAAGTTCTTTGCATCAGATAGTAAGCATTGATATTCCTCCATGTTCAATAATATGTTCATATTTGCTTTTTTTAACGTCTTACCAAGATGCTTTCAGCAGAAAGTTAAATGATCCAGGAAGTATTAAAAGAAGATGTAAAGAATATACTGAATCACTGTATCGAAAGGGATTGGCAGACACAGAAGAATTTCATGAAAAAACATATGAGCTAGAGTCTATGGTGATGAAAGAAGAAGTTCAGGCTGTTTTGAAGGAAATGGCAAAAAATAAGGCTCCAGGAATAGATGGTATACCAATTGACATATTTCA
>NW_006400030.1:659549-805680 GCF_000299155.1 Elephantulus edwardii | reverse complement strand
CACCAGAAGTACACTTAGCATCTCCTTTTCTAGTAACACATTGTTGTTGACACCATATGCATTCTCTAAGACAGCAGAGATTTTCCTTATATCTCTTCCTTCTGAAACCTCTCCAGAATTTTCTGAACCCTCACCAGAATTATTACCTTTAGCACCAAAAGTCTCCTTAATGCAATCTAAGCTTTTACTAGTAGATGTTCAAAGGGTAGAGGGACAGTGTAGTAGAGGAAGACCTCAGATAAAATGGATTGATACAGTAACTGGGGCAATGGGGGTAGGTGTGTCAGAGTCAGTGAGACTGGCTCAGGACAGGGCAAGCTTCAGAGCTGCTGTATGTAGGGGTGCTGTGAGTCATAGGTGACTCAACAGCATATAACAACAACGACCTTAAAAATTTTCAATTATCTAATTCTGAAGTCACTTCCACATTGTAGTTATTTTTATTGGAGAACCCTACTCCCCATACCTTGACCTTATTTAGTTCTGTTACAGCAGATAAATGTGATTATGCCAAGTCTCTTATGTGGTTGGTAAACTGTCTCTGAAGACATTTCCAAAAAAAGGCATTCCAAATATGTCTTGAGTAATCATTTGAATAAGGTGTAGAATCCCATGAGAGCTTCTTTAAGAGACTCATTTGAATAAATAAATCCGGTCTCTTTTTTCATGTATCAATCCCATTACTTTCAATTCACTTGGCTTTCAATCCTTCAAAATTCTTTTAAGAATTTAACTAATCAAAGACTTCTGACAGTTGTGATTCACCATTATACCAGGCACGACTTGTGAATGAGATAGAAAATACTTATGATTCCGTAAATTAAACCCAGTACCCTCTGCCTTCTAATGTAGTCAATAGTCAATGCAAATATTTGAGCTTTTTTTTTTCACAAGTTAAAGCAAAAATGTAATGAGGAAGCACAAGATGGGCAATATATCCATTGGAATAAATGCCACCACTTTAAAGTTTTGTGTATTTCATTTTATATCAGGGTGTGACATACAAACAAAACAGAAATTCGAGAAAGGAATTTTAATTTGAAAGTCACAGGGAATGATGGATAACTTGATCTCCAGTACCTATTTACTATGAGGAAACATTTTATGAAAATATTTTAAAAGAGAGAGAAAACTGAAAGTTCCTTCAAAGTGTGTCTGTGTCTTATTTATCTGTCATATTAATTTGATAAAGGCACAAAACCTATATGATGATTTGACTCCTTTAGGAAAATTCAACTGATTGGCAAACCTTTTCCAAAGAGATTAAGTATTATAAGGGAGCTCTGGTAGTATAGTGGTAAGGAGTTGAGCTAACAACCCAAAGACATTTGGTTCTAATCCACCAGCTGGATTTCTCCACAAGAGAAAGATAGGCAATCATCTTCTGTGTGATTTTCAGCCTCTGAAAACTCACTGGAATATCATCTATGATTCAATTCCAATTCTATTGCACACAACATTACAAATTTATAATATGTTCCCTTTGGTCAAATACACATATTTATTTATGGGAAAACTATCATGGATGTGCTTGGATTAAGGCTAATAAGTGTCCAAGTAGATGGAATTTTTGTGGTGATTTTACTAGCACCCACATAAAACAACTCACTAGTCCTGTCATCATAGCTTACATGGAACAGCTAAAAGAGCTAAAGGAGAGGCAAGCGGAAAAACAGTCCATTGCTCGTGGGATGGAACCAACTTATAGCCAAGCCTCCAGTGATTTTTTGAGAGGCTATAAATTGCACAAGAGGAGAGTACCCATCTTTCTCCCTCAGAGCTACTGGTAGATTTCAACCACCATAGGTTCGCAACACAACTTCCTACAGACTAGGCCAGGAGAGCTCTCCTTAACATAAAAGAGTCACTCAACTCAACTCAGACTCAAACATCTTCTGTCTGATTTCATCACTTAGGGAAGAAGAGGAGAGGGAAGAGTCTGGAAAGAATCTGGGCAGGAGGAGATATGACCTAATTTTAGGATTTGCAATTATAGACATTTATCCACATTTTTACTACTCTTCCAAATCTACCAAGACACCAGAACTACACAAAGGAAAGGATACATATTAAATTTCACTTGGCATTTTCCTTTTTTTTAAGGAATTTACTTTATTTATCTTTTTAAAATTTGTATTTTAACAAGTTTACAGAAAATTTGGATTTCCATTCATTCATTGTTGCACATTTTCCTCCTTACCCACCAGTTTGCTTTTCTCTTTAAGAAGATTCTCTCATTGTTGCACAATTTCCTCCCTCCCTCACTTGACATTTTCTATTTTAATTTAGAATGACCAAAAATAATGGCATTATCTAACATGACTGACCAATGTATCTGGCAACATGTAAACCACTGTGTGTAATGAAAATATTGATATTTGTTCTCTGATCTTAGTACATTACAGTTCAATCTGGGAGATAAAATTTAAACTCATTAAATATTTAAAAAACCAAAACAATCCTCAACCGGGTGGATTGATGTGGTGACTGTTGCAATGGGCTCTTGTGTGTAGGGTATTATGACAATGGCAGAGGATAGAACAGGGTTCAGAATTTTTTTGTTTGTAGGGTCACTATGAGTCCATGACACGTAACAGAAACAACAGGGAATGTCAATAAGGGAATTTATTATGCCCTGATCTTTAGTTCCATTAATATCTCTAGGAAGATATATTTTACTTTCATAATGCCTGGAATTTCACTAATGAAAAGTAATTCTTTAAACCCATGGAAATGTTTTTTTTAATTTTTTAATAAAAGTTAACAGGGAAAAAAAAAAAACCCCAAGCAAACACTGAAACAATGCATTAAGTTGATTCCTACTCACAGTGACCCTAAAGGACAGAGTAGAGCTACCCATAGGATTTTCAAAACTGTAATATTTCTTTTCCTCATGGAGCCACTGGTAAATTCTGATCTTTTGATCAGCAACTGAGCACTCAATCACTATACTTCTAAAACTCTTTGCATTAAACACAGTCCCTCACAATCTAGCCAAAACGGTCTTGCTTTGTAGGGCACATTAACTCATGGAGGGGTTTTAATTAATTGGAGTTAAATATCTAACCCCTTTTGTGCTCTTTTGGTTTTCAATCTCAATAATGTGTTGATTTGTTCAGTGAATACTTACTTATTAAGTGCCATCTCATATGAACAAAAGCACTGTTCTGGGCACAGAGAATAATATGGTAAGCATTATAACATTCAAAGATATCAGCACTACAATTGATGAATACACTATCAATAACGCCTCTTTTTTTAAAAAAAGCATGATTCATTGTGAAACATCCTAAATAAATGATATTTTAAATTTGCCTATTGTCTTTCCTTTCCTCTTTTTTTATGTCTTTTAAATTTTATTATAAAAAAAGCTGAAAGTATTTTGGTGGATTAAAACAAACCCCTGTGACTTTGTGGTATAACAGAATTAATGGAATTGCATTCTATTCTGCCCCCAAAGCACAAGACTTCTGTGCCTGCTTCGGGGGTTTCTGTTCCGTTAAAAATCCTTAGTTGGGCTTTAGCAGCAATGATGACATAAAGGGAAATTACATTCTGATGCAGAATTCAGTCCCTTCATCTCTCTCCTTTCCTACAGCATGAAGTTAGAGGCCTATAGAGGATCTAATATCAAAAGGAAGAGGGTAATACCACTACAGGGAGAGAGGGGGGAAATAATTACCAAAGTTCCTGAATAGTAAACAGCTTTTTTAAAAAAGAAGAAGCAGCTGAACCCTTTGATAACTTGGCCTTTAGACTGCCCGTGAATGCCTTAAAGATTATATCATCAGACTGACTCCAGAAGCCTAGCCTATTGTTTCAGGAAGAAGCAAGGAAGGGGAGGCGGGTACTGGTGGGAAGAGATCTACGCCTTGGGGAGGGGCAAGCTCGATGTTGAAAAAAGGGTTATCATAAAAGCAGTAGGTACCATAAATGGTAGTGGGGCTGGAAAGACAAATTGAACAAATTCCTCAGTGTCTGTGGGCAGGAGAAGGCTCCTCTGGGCCATTTCTCCTTTTCTTGGTGGATTAACGTAAACGTTTGGATTCAATAATCTTTTGACCACAGATGACATTGCCTCAAAGAGATAAAGCGACCTAAAATTGTTCCAAAATGGTTGCTATAGCCAGAAACCATCACCTGGGGGCAGTCTTGTGACTGTTAACTTTCCTTTGCATCCGTCCAGTACTATTATTACAGTATGGATTTTACTATGGTTTTGGGTTGTTTTCCCCTCCCCCAGATGTCCTCCGATTTTTGCTATCTAAGGTTGAGGGGTGAGAAAAGAAAGAAAGGGGGGAAAGGGGAGGCAATTTACAAACTAAACACTCTACAGTCAGTCAAGAATTTGTAGGGGAGAGTGGAGTAATCACAAGTTTTTCTAAGTCTCTGAAATAGAAGAAAAGCTTCTGATACTAAGGAGTCAGTGGAGGTAGGAGCAGCAGACAGCTGGACCCGACCCCGGGACTGAAGGCTCCAGCAGAGTCTCCAGAGAGCGCTAAGGGGCCCGGAAAGCCTGCCCGTCGGGTTCTGAGGCTCCGAGCTTCCGCCCTTGAGCGAAGAGATTTGTTAATAAATGGAGCAGGGGGCGTGGGATCTGCGAGGCAGTCCACTGAGTCCCGCAGACAAAACTCAGGCTCAGACTCCCCGGCCGCTGAAGTCTAGCTGAGTACACAAGTGAGTTCAAAGCTCTCCTTCTCCAGTGAGAGTGCTCCTTAGTTAGCTTTCCTGTGCCCTGAGAAAGAGTTGCGTTTCCCCGCACCCAAATCTGGGTTCCCGGCCCGCCGGCCGCCCGCAGAGCAGCCAAGCCCCCTTCTCGCGAGGTTGGAACCTTTGACAAGCGCGCATTACCTCGGGGTGAGATCCGGGATCCCTAGGCGCGTGCTTGTCAGTCAGGGCCACCGTAAAGTAATGTCTGAAACCTTGCTGATGTTGCCGACGTAGGGGGTTTAATATTTTACCATGAAGAGCTTCTAAAACTTAAGATGCCAATGGATAAAATCTGTGAAAACAATTTCGCAACCGTGAGCGTTCCAGGCACGGCCTTGGGGGTTTCTGCCCCTTTGTGTGCTTGGGTTTTATGGTAGCAAGCACCGGAATTCGCTGAGAGCGAGAGCAAGCTGCCCAGAGAGCTAGCAGAGTTAAAAATCTGAAAGCACAAGAGCAAAACAAGGAGAGATCCTTGCTCTGCAAAACAACGGCGAGGACCACAGTTGATGCTAGATTTATTTGGGAGGCATCACTCATTACCTTCCTCTTCTTGTTATGGAGGGATACCCTTTTAAAAAAAATCAGGAAGATGGAGTTTCCTGAGGACGAAATTGTCACACAGAGAACGCTGATCAAATAAGCTTTTAAAAGGGTTTGGCGTCGGCCCATATAACCCATAGCCTCGTCCATGAAACTTCAGCTCCCGCTAGGCGCGCGCCTACGAACCGGAATCCCCGGGTCTACCAGTTGCTGGGACCCAGCGGCTCTGAATCTCCACTTGCGGAGTGTTCATGTTTTCAGTTGCATCCTGTAGACTAAACCCTTACCGCAAGGAAGTGAGGGGGATACTCGCTTTCCAAAACTTGGAAAATAAATCAGTAACTTTCAAAATAGCCAGAAAACGAAGAGGGTGAACCCAGGGTAGTGCAGATCTAACTGCAGGCTCAGGCCTCGCTGGAGCAACATTTGGAGTCTTTTTGACCTTTCACCAGCTGCCATACATGACCGGAGACACGCCCACGTGGCTTTGAGTTGTAAGGTTGGGAACTGGACCTTCAGCGCTGGAGTTGAAGGTGCCTGTCATCTAGGGTCCTTGTATGTGTCCTCAAGCGTATGACATCGGGGAGTGCTTCGCGTCCCCGTAGCACCGAGTAGCCCGGATAGCGAGCCTTCCCTGAGGGCTTTGACCCGCTGTTTTAGTTTCGCTAAATCCCACTAGAGCTCCCCTCCACGGTGGCTCCCCGCCTGTGACAAAGGCAAGCACAGCACGCTGTTCTGTGTCTGAATGGCTGGCGTTTCCGGCAGTTCGAATCCACCCGCATATCTGCGGCATAAAGATAGTCTTCTGATTTATATTTACAGCTTCAGAAACCCTGTGGAAGGTCACCAGGGTCATAATCGAATCGATAGCGGTGAGTTTAGTTTTATCCCTTGCACTTTAGTGGGTGCGATCCATCAGAGCAATACAACAGAGCTTCGAATTATAGGGTTGGCACGCCCCACTTACTGAGCTAGAGATGTCCGCAGTGAGCTCGCTTTCCTGCCCAGTCCCGGACTCAGACTCTAGGCCCCCACCTCCGTGAGTCCACACCGTTGACACTGTTGTTTAACTGGGGCGAAGGAGGAGAACCTGCAGCCAGGACTCTCCCAGACTCATAACCGCGGTGATGTGCTGGTCTCACCTGTACAAATGCAGTGGAAATGATCATGCACGTTTAAGACCAAGACCACATTCCCCAAGGCTAGATGGAGAAATGAGGGCGGTGTTCAGAAAAGGAAACCCCGTTTGCTTCGCTATTTTCAAGTGACAGAGAAATTATCTTCAACTTAATTTTTCTGCTTCAGTTTTCTTTACTTCAGGAGACGTAGCTAAGGCACACAGACCTTTAGAAAAGCTATGCGCAGTTTACAATGCCCTCGAATCCATAAAAAAAAAAAAAAATAAAAGACTCTAGCTCGAAGTAGATGTTGTCCTTGTGTTGAGTAAATTATACCTACTTGGGCCACTGGTGCAAGGGCTATGTTTTAGTACAGTGGCCCGTGGGCCACCACTTTACTGCACCCCATCTCCACCTTCACACACACACACACACACCCCGCTTTACCACTCATTCCTGGAACGGTATTTTTTCCACTGCTTGTGGTCAGTTTTTCTATAATTTAGGTTGTATTCCTTTCTGGACCCTTTCATGTTCCTTCCAATAGTTTTTTTAAAAAAAAAAATATATATATATAAATGTCTCTATCTCCGCACTGATACTTCTCTTTGTGTGGCACATACAGGGACAGTCAAAGCCAATGCAAACCAAGGGTCTCCCAGCTCCTTTATGTGAGCATCTGGACATTAGATACCAGGAGATGTAGACGTGAATTTGATGAGTGTGCCATAAATTAAAACAACTCTTTCTCTAGTTTGTGTCCAGGAAACAAGTCTTTGGGTTTGGTAATGCATTAATTGAGCAGTTAAACTGATAAAAGCACATAAAATCAACTTATTTTCAAAGTTCTATTTTTTTAGCCACTGGTAGACTTTCTGAATTTGGGAAGTAAGGGAAATCATGAGCATCACTCTCCCTCTGTCTTTTTCTTCCTAGGTTTGTTGACACTTTTCATAAGTGAATTTGTATAATCATGCCTGTAAATCATGTGTGCACACACGTGCTGTTGAAGTGTGCACCTATGAAACCTGCCCTAAATCAGCCTCCTTTTTTGGCATATGCATTGAAATCTAATTTGTAAGTTGCAGCTTTTGTGGTTCCTGAGCTCTTTAGAATGCTTCTACAGGAGGAACAGGCTTTGGAGGTGCAAGGCATTCTTTAAAAGGGATTTAGCATACTCTGCTTCTCAGCACTACCCCCCAAAATGTAGTAGTACTGGAAGTTGGAGCTCAGGCTCCTCCTTTATTTCCACCACAGCGCAGGAGGAAAAGTGTGAACTCCTAGGGCGCCAGCAGACTCGTTACCACCTCTGGCAATGACCCAAAGTGTGAGTGTATCCTGGAGTCTAACTCCTGTCACTCTGAGAGTTCAGAGCTGAAAGGCTTGAAAACCTGCAGTGAAGCCAAATTGGGGTTTGCTCCTTGGATTTGTACTCAGACATACAGTCTCATACTTACAGAGGGAGACTCAGCAAAATATCATCTTTTATGTGGTACATAGTTAATGATTATTTGTTGAGCAAATCAATGGGCTTAGAGGCTTACTTGGGTAACACACACACACACACACACACACACACACACACTCTCACATTCTGGTCCAAGGAAGGATTCCACTCCCCCTTCTTTTTTTTAACTAAATAAGCTTGTTGTAAGCCTATCCAGTATATGGATGCATAGTCTATCTGTGACAAGATAATTGTGTTCACCCAGAATAGGAAGATTTTTCTCTATCTTTCCTTTGCCTCCTAGTTCTCCTGAGCAGCCCTCTCCTATTTCCCTGCCTGGGGCACAGCTTTCCTTCAGCCACTTGGTAAACTTATCCAACCCCCTCCAAAGCCTGTCAGTCAGCCAGTAAAAGCAAATGCACTACTTTGGTCACGTTCTTACTTCCCTCACAGATCACAACTCATGTTTCTGTACAGGTCTCTTTGGCTGATTTCATCCTGCACACCCCCACACTCTCTTATACTCTCTCTAGGAGGTGCGCTGCTTGGATTTCACAGGCCTGCAGATGGGCAGGTTGCCCCGGTTAGCAGACCCTGGCCTCAGTCAGCGTTTTCACAGATTGGCTGAAATTCTCAGGAACGCTTAGGGCTTTCGTTTGAGAAAGGATTGCCAGTTCCAGGAAGGACAAAAACTAAAGCTCTCACTATAGCGGAGGTAAGTTTTCTTCTCAAAGGTGAGTGTCTTCAGAAGTTAAAAACCTGGCGCCTTAGTCCAGAGACAGAATCTGAAAATTCAGGGAGTGTCACTCTTGTCATCCACTGAAACCAGCTCTCCCCTCTGAGGAAGCTAGATTATTTTTCTATCTTGGCCTGCTGCCACCTAGGGGTTGCTAATACTCTCTTCAACTCACCTCGAAGACCCTTTGCAACTGCTGAGTTGGCCCCAGCCTGAAAGACCCTGGAAAGCCAGAAGACCGTTTACCCCCTACCCTTTTCTTCTCCTCTCTTCTCTACCCTCGCTCATCTGCCACCTCTCTGCTCTCCTTTCATCTCATGTTCTTCTTAACACTGAGGAGTCCTGGAGGTCTCCAGCTGCTTTGCAATTTGGGAAGCTGCTTGCTTAATCAGAAAGGATGGAAGCAGGCAAGAATGCTTTTGAAAGCTCCACGAAAGCCAAAACTACTGAAGAAACAACAGTTCTTAGGGGTAGCATGGGGAGCATTTCACCCCTCACCACCAACACTGTCAAAAGTACATCTCACTTTTCAAATAAATCCTGCAATGGATAGGACTAAAAATGGGGCAGAGGGGAAGGCTAACTCCATGGAGGGAAATGGAGAGCAATGTGAGGGAATCTAATATGCTTCTAATCCTAACAGTTAGAAAAATGTCCTGTGGCTGCATCTCCTGGTTAGCATACTCCCTGCTAACGTCCAGAAAATTGTATCTGAGGGTCCGTGAAGGAAACAGGCCTGCTGGAGAGCACAGTTCTCCCAGTGAGGCTGAGGTAGGGCACCTGTGAGCCTCAGTTTCCTCACCTGCCTGCTTGGCCCACATGAGGGGTTAAGGGATTTTGCTATTTAGTAGAGCTTTTAGTTATTAAAAAGGAGAGTAGTAACAACCCAAAGGCATCCAGTGCAAGGACCTTTCTGGATGCTCACTGCCTTTTTTTTTTTTTAATTCTCAGGAGGCTGCTTTCTGAAACACCTTTTTATAAAAGAACGAAATCAAATCTCAACTCAACAGTGTTGAATCAGCTGCTTGCTGTACCTGGCCCGCCCCAGTGTGATCTGCAGCCATGATTGCTAATGGCCATCTAGGGACAAATTAAAGAATTGAAAATGCTGAGCAGGAGAAGCCAAATTCCTTACACTATCTGAGGTCGTTAATCACCCAGCAGAAACCAGCCCTGCAAGCCAAGAAAGAAGTTGGGGAGGAAGAAAGGCAGGGCCACTTGTGGTCCACTGGACCAGCCTTCTCAAGGCTGAGATGGCAGAATGCAAATGTGTGGAGTTGCGTGAGTGCGCACGTGTTGGATGGAGTGGGCATCCAGACTCACTAGCTGCCAGGAACCATGGAACTCTAGTTCTAAACTGTCCTAGACTCAACAGTAGTACAAAATGAAGAATGTGGGCTCGGTAATCAGGAGATTTGTGCAAGGTTTAGTGAGTCTACTCCTATGCGAAGCTGTTCTCCTGAAAAGGCGACCAGCTTCTGACTCAGAATGGTGAGAACACCAGAGTACCATTCTGAGAATCCTTGGGCCTCTCAGGGAACCACCCCAGGCACAGAGGCTTGTGTGGGGGTTGGGAGGTACTAGGAAATGTTGGGTGCGAGAAATTTGCAGAGAACATGGCAAATATCTAAAGGTAGGGGCAGATGTGTGTATTTTCTGTGCTGTCCAGAAAGGGGGCAGCTTCACCATTGGTTACATTATTGAAAAGCTGGGAAGCCTGGTGCTTGGAACCTAGCGTTTTCCAAGGGAGATGCACTCTCTGAAGGCGCCGTTCACTGCCTTATTCCAGCTCCTGTCCCATCCAGCACCCGAGTTCACAGTACCCGCCCAGATAGGCCCACAGCCTCCTTTGGGAGCTCGGCTTCCTGGCTCTGGCGCCGAGAGGCCCTGAAATGCAGCATTGCCGCTCCTCTAGTGCCCAGGCAGTCTCATCCGAAGAGGAGGTGCACTCCTCAATCCCCCAAATGTCCACTCTATCTCGCAGCTCCCAACTGAAGGAACAATTCGTTTAGTGAAGCTCCAAAGACAATGGAAAGTTCCGAGGTTTCCTGGACGTTGTGTCCGGGAGGCGGGGCTCAGGCCCGCTGACGGCGGTTTCCTCAGCCCTGTTCCCCCCTCCCCTGTCCCCTCAGCCACTGGGCAGCAGAAGGAGGCGGCCAGCCTGCTCCTGCCTTTCGGCCGTGCGACCCGCGGCTGCCGCGCGCGCGTCACCTCTGCACCTGCCAGGCTGAGGTGAGATGCCCGGTGCGCGTGAGGGCGGTGCGCACAGCCGCACTTCGAGTTCCTAGGCCCATCCTGGGCCTGGTAACTTCGAGTGGCAGAAATGGGAAAGAAACCGCGAAGTGGGTGAATTCGCCCTTGGGGAGTGGGAAGGAAAAGGGGTTTTAAGTGACGGTCCGAACTCTGCAGCTCGGTAGCCTGGGGTCATTCCACGAAGTTCTAGGGAATTTTCTATCCTTATCTAGGAAGTTCTAGGATCCCTCTGTTTCCTTATATAGAAACTGTTAACATCATGCGCTGCTTCTTCAAAGGGGTGACAGTTCTTTCCGCGGAGGTGCAGTCCCGTGGGTGCCTTGGAGATGTGAAATCCGGGCGGGGAGGAACCTGCGCGCGCTCGCCTCCTTTAACCAATCTTACTATAGTAAGAAAGGAAATTGAAAACTTCAAAAAAATTTTTAAATATTGAGAGCATTCAGATCAAGTGCAATCGGACGATACTGCACATTCGATCTTTCTAGGAAAGAAAAGACCCTTGCAGTTTGTGAGAAGCCAAGCCCTCCAGCTCGCCCCAAGCCCTCCCCAAGAGCGCGCGGGGAGTTCCGTGGAGACGTGGCGCTCCCTCTGAGCTCCTGGTCTGGAGGCAGTTCCGCAAAGACAGATTGAAAGAGTTCTCGTCCTTGCTGCAAAGGCTAGCTCTTCCCTTGTCTCGGCAGCTCAGCTTCACAGCAATTCTCCCCGCGAGTGAGGCCGCGGCTGCTGCAATCCGGAGAACGCGCCGGGCTCCTCCCGCAGCTTCCGGCACCGCAGCGGGAGCCGCAGTTCCCAGCCCTCGGTGGGCCCGCCCCCGGCCCGCGCTCCGCTGAGGGAAAGACTGGCCTCTCCCATCAGGTCCGCGCTGCCCTGATGACCCAGTCACGTTGTAACAAGCTTACAATCAAGGGCCCCACTACGCTCTGCCTCATCAACTCGTGACAGACCCGCGTCCCCCGAATAATTCGGATCCTGACCTTGTTCCCTCGGGTCTTCTAGCAGAGCCGAAGGGGCCTGCCCGTCTGAATACCCCGGGGACTGACAAAGAGCTTGTCGCAGCTACCCGAGTAGGGGCCTGCTCATTTTGTAGCATCTCCGCGGTTTATTTGGGTAACTTGGTGACCCGACGAGAATCCAAGAGCAGCGCCTCTGCTTCTGCTCGCTCTCCCGCCCCACGCGCCCGGTTGCGCTGATGCCTTGGCAGGAGCGGTGGAGCTGGGGTCGGTCCCACGGAGGCAGGCACGACAAGGTGCTCACCGCAAGGTTTTTCCACGGGCCTGCAACGAGCTCGAGTCCACGCTTCCCCGGGAAGTTGGAGGGGAAGAAATGTTAAAATATACTCGCCAAAATTCACTGTTGAAAAATTCACTTTGAAGTCGGGCAACTGTGGCTGCGCCAGTCTTCCCCCTCCCTCCCCTCAGCTCCTGCCCTTCCAGATGCACCGGAGAGCAGCACTTTGATCTTGCAATGGCTGCATAGCAAGATTCTATTCTTGAATTTTTTTTTTTTTAGATGATTGGACCTGGGAGACAATAATGTAATTCGGAGGACGCAGTGCTGAGAAAGGCAAGGTTGAATTCGGGGCGCCGGGCACATCTGTTCGCTAGGCTGTGCAGCGCTTTCTTCTTCGCCAGGGTTTTTTCTTCCATCCTCCGATGCCATTCACCCCAGGCCGGAAACCAGGCTTTATTTGTCTTTGACCTAGAGATGCCAGGAGTGAAGGTGTGGAGGGATGGGGGTGAAGAGTGGAGCTTAGGAGAGACGTTACTGTAGGCTGGTGTGTGTGTGTGTGTGTGTGTGTGTGTGTGTGTGTGTGTGCAGATTCGATAAAGTGATTTGGCATCCAGGGGATGTGAGAGAAGATCAGCTCTCGCCCTTCCTGGAAACACTCGGTTTGTCCGCATCTTCTCTCCTGCCAGTGGAGGGGCAAGGAGAGCTGTAGACGTGCTGGGTGGAAGGTCAATGTCAATTTATTCCCTGTGCCATACCCGCCATCGAAAGCTCAGGAATTTACTGAAGCAAGTAAAAAGTGCAATGCTATCTGACACTTTGCCTAATAACCCCACACTGGATTGAGATTGAGGAGAATATCAGCACCAGTTTAAGCGCTCTCAATGGTAAGGCATTGAGCTGCCAACCCAAAGATGTGAGGTTCCAATCCACCAGATGCTCCTCATGAAGCAGATGGCCAAACTCCTCCCGTGTGACTTACGGCCTTCAAAAACCACCGGGAAGGTCTGCTATGAGTCCTTCTGACTTCTGGTACCCAGAAAAAAGTGAAACGGTAGAGAACCCGTAAACTCCCCATGAACTCTTCCCCCTCTGACACCCAGCCAGCCAGACCTCCCTCCTCAGCCAGGTTGGACCTCCCTCTTCAGCTAGGTCGACCTGGCCAAACTCCCACCCGCTCTATGGCCACCTTGGAGTCTACATTTCCACAGAGCCCTTTCTCCCAGTCCTCTCTCACAGCTTCATCCTTTGTTTTCTTGAACATCTTCTCTCTTGCTCTTTGGTAGAGGAAAGAGGTGCCCTATCCCTGGGAGACTTCCCAACAGTGCAGTCCTGTGTGGAGGTAGAACCTGATGAAGCCCAGTGCTGTGGTGGTAAGGGGGATTCCAGTCGGCAAATGAGGGAGTGAGGAAAGGGTGCAGTAGGCATGCCCAGATTTCACCAGCCTTTCTTCAACCAGTTCAGTGACCCAGCCATGGGACTCAAGTCTTGTCAGGAGTTAGGTTTGTCTAAAGGTTTTAAACCCAGGTTGTGGGTACAGGTGGGAAGGTTATCTGCGTCACTGCTTTGTAAAGACTCCATTTTAGTCAGCCCCATACACTCTTCTCATCCATCTGCTCTCATTCAACTCAAATCCTGCTAGTGCCAAGCGCTTAGGGGAAATGAGGAAGGACAGTGATTTTTATGCCACAGCCTGAGATGGGGCCACAGTTTTAGGAGATAAATGCAGTCTTTGTCTTTTTCTTAAATTTTCTTACCCTTTTAATTTCCTTTATTTTTCTCTCTCCCCTTCTCTCTTTTTCTCCTCCATAGTTGTTTTCTTCCCTTATTCTTTTCCTTCTGTACTTGTTTGGGTTTTATTCTCTGGGTAAAAACCCAGTCCCACACAGCCCCAATCCAAGTTTCTCAGACTCCAAAGAGGCCAGCCACTAGCCCTTCTGACTAGCTGCATCAGTAGACCCAAACAGCACCCAGGGGCTGGCTGTTGAAAGTAGAGTGGCATGAGCTGCCCCCTCAGGGAGTTATGGCCAGGCCATAACTCTCTTTTTGAACACTTCCCAGGAGCCACAGCCTAGGTCAAGGGTTCTGGGGGTACTCTATTTGAACACTTTTCCTATCTTTTACTCACATCTTTCTCCACCATCAGCCCAGCACAAATGTGGAAGCTGTGTTTCTAGACATAAAGAAAAAATTTAGGAAAAAATAAAAAGCCAGCAAGTAAAGCTTCCCTCTGATAGGAAAAAAGACTTAGTCAATGGGCTGGAATCTGATATGTGAGGGCAGGTCTGATGGGGTAGACATGGGCAGGAGGGACATTTGAGGGGCAGCATCAAGCTAACCCCTGGGTAACACACCAAACACAACCCTATACTAACTTCAAAAGCACTTGAGGAGCAAGTGGACCAGTAAGACTGGGTTTATCATATGGAACGAAAACATAGTGCAAAAGGAGAGGCCATCAGCATTTCACTTATAAAAACCCAAAATTAAGAAAGGGGAAAACAAGAGGGAAGGCTTCTTAGTTTCACCCTCCCACTCCTCTCTTGCAGGATTAGTCCTGCAGGAAACCTCAACTGGGGCCAGCAGCCAGGGCATTCCAGGCTTCCTTGACAGCTCCCAGACCAGCTCTGAGGTAGCCTTCATGGGGGATGGAATGAGGTGAGGGAGAAGAAAGCTGGATTTAGGGCTTTGGTGGAGGAGAAAGATACCAAACAGGAGCCATGCCCAGTTGGATCCTGACCCAGGTCACCTGTCCCTTTGAGGGGACTCAGGTGGCTGGTCTGTACTTTTCAATTAACTCAACTTGCTATTGCCATTCAATTAAACAAAAGCACTTCATATCCCAAGTGCCAAAGTTTTTCTTCTGATCTCTAGAGTAAGGTCTGGCCTAAAATATCTAAGAGCTTTCCTTGGGCCCCTCCCCCAAATCAAAGCTAAATGCACAGTGCTCAGCTACTCTAAAGAAGTGAGTAACTGGTGCAATAAACTGTTCTCACAGACCCATTCTATATTTTCCTGTCAGGAATATCTGAGCTATTGAGATAATTATTGGAGAAGGGAAGGAAATGCAAAGGCATTTGACTGTGTGGATCATGACAAGTTGTGGTTGACACTGAGAAGAATGAGAATCTCAAAGCATTTCACTGTGCTCATGCAGAACCTATACCAGGATCAGGAGAGTACTGCATGGTTTGAAATTGGAAAAGGAATGCATCAGGGTTATATTCTCTCTCCATATCTGTTCAGTCTATGTGCTGAGCAAATTATTCAAGAAGCTGACTCTATGAAGAGAAATGTGGCATCAGGATTGGAAGGAGACTCATCAATAACCTGCATTATGCAGATGAGACAATCTTGCTTGCTGAAAATGAGGAGGACCTGAAGCCTTGTTGAAGAAGATCAAGGAATGCAGCCTTCAGTATGGACTGTGCCTCAGTATCAAGAAAACAAAGATTCTTACCACTGGACTGATAGGCAGTGTCATGATGGATGGAGAGGAGATTGAAACTGTCAACAGCTTCATATTGCTTGGATTCACAGTTAACATGCTTGGTACGAGCAATCAGGAAATAAGGAGATGCATTGCACTGGGAAAATCTGAATGTAGGGACCTTTACAAATTATTGAGGAGTAGTGTTGTCAATTTAAGGACTAAGGTGTGTCTGATTCAGGCCTTAATTTTTCCAGTTACTAGCTATGCATCTGAGACCTGGACAGTGAATAAGGACGGCGTAAAAAGAATCAATGTCTTTGAGCTGTGGTGTTGGACAAGAGCACTGAACATCCTTTGGACAACGAACAGAATGTTATGTCTTAGAGATGGTGCAGCTGGAATGCTCTTTGAAGGCACAAATGATGAGGCTTCACCTCACATGCTTTGGACATATTGCTAGGAGGTGCTATTCCTTGGAGAGGGACATGATGTTGGGAAGGGTGGAGAGTCAGTGAGAAAGAGGAAGACCCTCAACCATTGAGTCTGAACCTCCTCATAGCTGACCCTCCAGCAGATTTTCAGAGGCTGTGAATTGCACAAGAGAAGATTGCTCATGTTTCTCCAATAGAGCAGCTGGTGGATTTGAACTGCTGTATTGGCAGCACAATTCCTTACCCATTAGGCAACTTGTGTTGTTATATGCTGTTGAGTTGGAACTGACTCATAGCTGACCATCCAGTGAGGTTTTAGAGACTATAAATCACACAGGAGGAGATTGTCCATCCTCTTGCAGAACAGCTGAAGATTTGAATCATGTGCCTTTGGGATTGCAGCACAGTTTCTTACCACTAAACCATCAGCACTCCCTCGGGGCAGGGAGGATATGAATGTGTGTGTGTGTTTGTGTGTGTGTGTGTGTGTGTGTGTGTGTGTGTGTGTAGAGAGAGAGAGAGAGAGAGTTAAAAAAAAACACAAAAATCCCCAACCACTTCTGGCCAGTAGATTCTGATTTATAGACCCTATAGGATAGGGTAGAACCCCTCCTTAGGATTTGCAAGGCTGAAAATTTTTCTCCAAGACTGCCTCATCTTTCTTCCCATGGTGGTTAGTATAAATAAACCTACCTTTAGATTAGCACCCAACATTTGATCCACTGTGCCACCAGGGCTCCAAGAACCCTTAATAGGAAGCATTACCCAGCCAGTGTCCATGGCATTATAGGGATGCCCAATTTAAAAGTGTTGTTCTCAGCAAGCCTCAGTCTGAACTATGGTTTAAGAAAGCACTCAAGCATGAAATAAATAGACAGGTGCTGATAATTGAGTTTAGGACCCCAAAAATCTTATTTTGACACACTAGTTGCCAGCCCAGAAGTGTGAGGAATCTGAATATGAGATATTACTGGTGAGACAGAGTAGAAAAAGACTTCATAGAATGGGTGGCTTTGAGTTCGAGCTAACAAAGAGTCAGAGCCTGGAAAAGAGAACATTTCTGAGGCTAAGTCTCCCGAGTCAGCTCAGAAGTGCTGGGAGACAAGCATAATGGCAGGTGAACCTAAAAAGGAGCCTAAAAAGGGTTTGACACCCTAGACTTCTTGACCAAGCCCTCAGGAGGCAACCATATGCTGTTCATAGAGCTGTGACTCTTGTATGTTCTCTATTAGGCTTTGCCTGCCCTGAGCCATAGAGTGAAGAAGGAGATAGAAGCTAGGAGTTTCTGTCTCTTCACTCCAGTAAGAATGCTGCGTTCAAGTTGAGAAGGCCTCTTGTGTGTTTTGGATTGGCTCAGGCTTTTACAACTTTTGTCTGTGTAAAGTCACTCTATTAGTATTACCCTGCTGTCAGGTCCTCTCTTACTTGATAAGCTTTGCCTGATAACCTGTAAACAGTGAATCTAGACATGAAAGATGCATGTATGTGCCTCTGCTCTGAGGTTGACTGAATAAGCAGTTCCCATGTAGTTCCAGTCTAACGCATAGTGACTGACCTTGTGTGTTTCAGAATAGAAGTGTATCTACATGGTTTTCCATGGCAGTGAGCTATCGATAGCAGATCGCCATGCTGTTCTTCCGAGGTGTCTCTTGTTTTGTCCCATTGAGTCATACTCCACTCATAGCTGACCCTCCAGCAGGTTTTCAGAGACACAAAGGAAAACACTGCCCATTTTATTCTCATTGAGCAGCAAGTGGATTTGAACCATACACCTTTGGGTTGGCTGTGCAGCTCCTTACCACTAGGGGGATTCAAGTGACCAGTCTTTTACATTAGTAACCCAGTGCTTAACCTTTTGGGACACCCAGAAACTCCTGCTAGTGTCATAACAAAACCTGCTGTCAACAATCCCAACCCCAGTCATGGAGTAAAAGTGTTCCACAGAGTTTTCTGGGCTGTGATCTTTACAGAGGCAGATCACCTGGCCTTTCTCCCATAGTGCCACTGAGTGAGTTTGAACCTCTAACCTTCTGGTTAGTAGTTTGGCACAAATTGTGTGTACTACCCAAATTGTAGTGATTAAGAATTTTATCCCCAAAGTCATATTAAAACCCAAACTCACTGTACTGAGTCAATTCTGACTGCTAGCCACCCTCTGTTGAGTTTCTAAGGCTGTATATCCTAATGAGAGGAGACCATCCATATGTCTTCTGTGGAGCCACTGGTGACCATATTACCTGCATTAAAATCTGTGAGATTCCTGCAAAGTCATACAACCCCTCTGTACCTCAGTTTTCTGTTCTGTGTAAGGAGCTAGCAATGCTAGTTTTTAGGGAGCTCTGGTGGCCTAGTGGCAAAAAGCTGAGCTACAATCCCAAAGGCAAGCAGTTTGAGGCCATCAGCTGCTCTGCAGAAGAAGGATAGGCAATCTCCTCTCTTGCAATTAACTGACTCTGAAAACCCACCAAAGGGTCAGCCGTGGGTTGTTTCTGAGTCTATGGTACACAACAACAACAGCAATGCTAGTTCTTGTCTCACTGGGCTTCAAGTAGGTGGAATGCATTAGTTCAGCACATTGCACAGGACTTGGCACAGATTAAAACCTCAGTAAATATTAGCTCTTTATAAATGGGGCAGACCAGAAAGAAAGGAAAAGAGGCAGATTTAGTGGCAAGATGAATGCTGTGCAAACAAATAGCATATCTTGTCTCTCTCTGCTTATTTAGGGAGGAGAGGCCTCTTATCATATCATTACCTACTGCTGTTTTCTGAGGTGGGTCAAAAGTTCTCATTTCATTTGTAAGGGATATTAAGAATAGAAGTAATGGGGGGGTGTGTGTGTATGTGTGTATGTGCAGCTTCAGGCCCATTCTAGTGCCATGGGTCCCCATAGCGTAAGAGTCCTCATATTTACTGGGTCCTGTGCTGTTGGCACCATTGAGAATTAGGGAAAGAGTAAATTCCCAGTGAGAGAGAGAGAGAGAGAGAGAGAGATATCATGCATGCCTAAGAGCCTTCTTTATTTTGACTTTGTTGGTTATACAAGCAGGTCCCGGAAAATTTGTGAATTAAGTGACTCTTTTTCTCTAGTTAAGGCTGCACTGCTTTTTTTCACCCCTCTACTTCTCCACGTTACTTGGTTGTGGGCAGGAGTGCAAAGTGTTGAACCAGTTCTTTTCTCAGTAGCTCGCGGAAGCTCCAGCAGTATGGGCCCTCCACGGATATCCACATACATGTCTCCATTCTAAAGGAGCTATCCATTTTAAAGCAGCTGTATTGACATCAAGCTTCTAGGTGTTGATATCTACCAATCCCTGTCAGTTTCCGTGTGCTGTAGACCCTAGGCATACCACCCATCCAGAAGTTCGGACTCTGGATCAGACCTACCTCCTTTAATTAGGATTTTGTTGCTGATTGTTTTTCCCCCTCCAGGGTGGGCTCAAGAGCTGGTCTAGGGCCCAAACCATGGAAACCCTCACTTGACTTGGCTCTGACTTTTCTTTAACCCCTCCCTACTCCCCAGTCAGAGGGCAGTGTACCCACCTCAATTGTGGGAGTTTGTGAACACTGCTCGGGATCACTAACTCCTCAGCTTCTCGTCCAGGTTGTCAAGCGAGGATGCAGATTTCTTTTCCGCTCTTCTTGAGTATGAGCCAATTCATTCGTTCTCCACTCGTGGAGCAGGAGAGACCCAGCTGTAATGAGGCTATAAATATCCACAGGGGAAAGCTTAGGACGGCAGGCTCCGCTAGTTTCACAGAGGGCATTTTGCTTTGGGGAAGCTGTTTTATTAGTGACAAGTCAAAGTCAAAATCCATCGCACCCAGCCTTGACACTTGTCCTTACCTAGGGATTTTCATGCTGAATACGTTTTCATGCGCTAGGCGCCTCTCTCCCTTGAACCCTTCTACCTGCCTCCTCCCCACCTCAGAAACTCTGTGCTTTCCAGGGCACCAAGTGTGCTTCGCCTTAATTTCTGCCGGGCTGCTGTTTGCCTTGCTTAGGAGCCGACCCATATCTCCTCCATCGCGCAGGAGGAGATTGCCCATCCTTCTCCCATGCAACAGCTGACGGACCCAAATGGCATGCTATTGGGATGGCACAGCGCAGCTTCTTACCCAACTAAAGGGGAAAGCCTGGTGTTTCTCCCCCTTTGCTCTCTAAGATTCAGATAATTCTTCCTGTGGCGGGGCGGAGCATGAGGAAGGAACTCTTTGCTTCCATTAGCCAGCACCTGCGAAGCCCACCGGGAAGGAGGGGATGGAGTTACAATTAGAGGGCAACCTGGAAAACTCAGGCTCTCGGACCAAAACGAACCCGAAAGAATTCTTCACCCTGGACTTGTCCAGTGGGTTTGACAGCAGAAGCGGGCTGGCTGCAGGGTGGATGGACACAGTTCAAACACCACAAAACTCTGCTGCTGGCGTTTCCCTCCATCACTTGGAGCTCCCTGGGGTTTAGAGTGTGAGTGAACCCCGGTCTCACCCCCGCCTCTGGGTGCCTCAGCGGAGGCCTTGTTGCTGGATACTTTTTCTTTCCTCCTTCCTTCCACTCCTGTGCCTCTCAGCCCTGGAGACCCGAGCCACTCAGAGAGCTTGGTGCAGGTGAAGGGAACAGAGTGGTAATCTGCCACGCGGATTTAACTTCAGGAGTTTGGGACAAGTTGCAGCTGGGAGAAAGCATGCACATTTCTGCAGAGCAGAGACAGTTTAAAGTATGCCTAGAATATCCTTTATATATTTACGTGTGACTTTGTGTACTCAAGCAGGCATTAATTCCATAAGCGCGTTTGATTCTAAAAAGGCACACGTGTGGGTATACGCGTTGCTTGTGCACTAGGGGACACACAGACGCATGGCAAAGCTGACGGGGCTGGAGCTGGCGCCCAGTGGGCTCAGCCTGAAGGCAAAGGTCCGGCTGCAGGGCTTTGCGATACGCGGGGCCCGCCTGCCCGAGGGAAAGAGGAGTTGGGCCTGCGGGAACAGGATTTCCTCGCCCCTAGGGCGCGGCCGCTCGGGGCCTGGCCACACAAGGCCGCCTTTGTGGAGGGGCCTGGCTCAGGCGCAGGCCGAGGCCAGCGAACAATAGCGCAATGTTGCCGCCCGCCGGGCCGGCTCTCCCGGCCACACCGTGGCGGCCGAAGGCGAGGAAACCGGGTGGCGCTTTTTTATGGTCCAAATATAAAATCGGGGCTTTCCCCCCTCTCGCTCGCCCCCTGCCCCAACGCCGATAGAAAGCAGATAAATTTATGAAGGGCGAGCTAAGAGAATAATTACAGGGTAAAGGCCGTTAAATTTTATTTCCAGTCCCAAAGGCAAAACCTGCCATTTTATTGCAAACATCTGGAAGGACCGAGAGGTGGGCACGCTGCTGGTTTAAAAGAAAAACAAAAGATTTTATTTCGCGAAAACAAAAAAACATCATTAAAGGCCCTTTTGCCCCCACGGACTTTCATTTTTAAAAAGTGTGAGGGGGTGGTTGAGCAGTCAGCGACATGCTGGCCTCACAGCTCCTGGTGACCCGAGGATGGCGGCATCTTCAGGCCACGGGGTCTCACTGCCTCTGAGGAACCGGCAAGGGGTCCAGTGTTTCCAGAAATGGACCCCCTCTTTACCCCACTGGAGGGCTCCTGGCCAATTATGCCTCCCAACTCTATGCCTTTTTTCTTTTCTCTCTCTCTCTTTTTTTTTTTTTTTTTGCTTTGGGGCACCAATTTGGGAGAAGAAGGGCAAAGGGGCAACACATTCCTGGAAGACTGAATCACAACAATAGTAAAATCTCTCGTCTGTCTGGCCTCCACAGATTATCATACTTGTTTTGCTTAGCTGTTACATATTTTGAACTTAGCTGTTACATATTTTGGACTACTTCAGCCTGATACGTGGAAACTGAGGCACTAGGCCTTTTAACTGAGCTTTGAAGTTCCTAGTGGATCACTGTACCTTGTCCAGATATCCAACTCAATGCTGTCAGTCTGATTCGGATTCATAGTGCCCTGTAGGAAAGACTAGACTAACTGTCCTAGAGGGTTTCCAGGGTTGTAAATCTTTATGTAGGTTCAAACCTATGACCTTTCAGTTAGCAGCTGAACTACTTAACCGCTGTACCACCAGGGTTCCTTCCATACCCCATGTAGTCTGCTCATAATGTTTTATACCTGCTTATATGGTGAGAAGCATCTCTAATTCCCACCCTCACAGGGTGTCCTGCCTTGTGTTTAAGGGCAGCCTACCATGCTTCAATCAATCACTAACTACTGTATTTTTAACTTTGTTTTCAATTGCTCACTCAAAATGGCAAAATCAAAGCTGATTTAAATTTTTATTGCTTTTCAGCAATCCTGGAGGTATTAAGAGTAGTCTTTGGGATGGGGAAAAGGGAGGGTAGGACAAGTATGTGTAGGGTGTAGGAGTTCTATTTCTGAGAATGAATGTTTATATTTATGGGCCTTGTCCTGTGGTGCTATAGAGTTCTGTTGTTCCTTTGAGAAATGAAATTCCTGAACAAGGTCAGTTTCAAGAAAGCAGTCAGTGCAGCCAAGTTCAAAACAGGGTATTTTCTTGCCCCATTAAGTCTCAGCAAACGATTGACCTTGACCTGCTCTGACTTCCTAGGTATTACTGCAACCTTCTCCTGCTCCTTGAGACCCTACAAGGAACAGGATGTGGTAGTCTAGCTTGGCCTTTGTCAGTCAGCTTCAGGCCTAATAGACAGGAGAGACTGCCACTCAGTCTGTAGGCTCCAGGCATACACAGGATTGGAGCGTGTGGCAGAGAACTTGGGTTATGTTGCCTTAGGAATTTGCCTTATACATTCAGGATCCCACTCTTCCTCTTATAGTTTAAAGGAGAGAACCATTACTGTTGGGAGGAAGGAGTGAGAGGAGACTTGGAAAGTTGTTTGATGTAGGATGTAGGATGTAGGAACTCCAAGAAAGTGAACAGGCCTGTGACTTTGCATTTGCGTTTGCACGGGGTGGGGGGTGGGGTGTAGATTCATGTCCTTGAAGTCATTGCCCATGCATATGCATCTGTCTCAATGTCTGCATGGACACCTTCTGCCCCATGGGCCTACACTTAGGTAAGCCAGTGACCAAAAAGTCATTTTATGAGTTAGTAATTCTCTTCATCCCAAGGAACGCGTGTGAAGTGTTAACAGCATACCTACTTCTCAAACTCAAACTGGCCTCTCAGAGAGGCTGTGTTGCCAGAGCGAGGTACAAGCCCTGGGCCTGAGGAAAGGGGAAGGAAGGCTGGACACCACCTCACTTTCCACTGTGCCTGGTCTTGGCCACCACTCACAGTGTAATACACTGCAACACTGAACCACATAGAATCAGCAGGAGATAGGCCTGAGGGACTACGGGCTCTCAATCTGTCTTGCCTTCAACTCTCGAAGGGGCCCATGGCCTTGAATGCGCAGCTTCCAGGATCCAAAGGTCACGAGGTGGGAAATCCTGTGCCTCACTGTTGGAGCTCCTGGAGTTCCGCTCCTTGGGTTCCAGAGCATGCTCCCCGAGTACTTCTAGCTAGAGAGGCAGGCTCTGAGGAGACCTAAGAATCCCAGGCCTGGCTGAATCACACTCACCTTGTTGCAGGCATTCTCTGTAGTTTGAGGTTCAATTTGAAGGGCACCCAAATGGCCTTTCTGTTCTCTTCTCTCAGTTGCCAAGCTTTGGAGCATTTGTGGCCCTTAATCTTGTTTCTAATACCAGGTGCTACTAAGTAGAGGTGGGTCTACACTTTCTCTCGGGGGCCGATGGTGGTCAGGCAATTCGGCGTTTCAGAGACCAGTCTGCCTACTCTTCTCTCTCTAGGGTGAGAGGATGAGCTTCTGCTCGCTCTTGGTGGCTTCTGACTGATAGCGGGCTTCCTCTGGCCTTTGCAGGCTCTCTACCTGTGACTTAAAACTGTTGTCTGTTTGCTCAGCTACTGTTGTTCCAGGCCTCTTAGATGGAGAATGCAAACATATAGTTCAGAGCATTGGAATTGGGAGATTAGGCGGTGACTAAGTCGTGGTCCTCGAAATCTGAGCCATTTCGCCAACTTGGAAGGACCGATTTCTCCAAGGGTCTGAGCGTGCTCGACTCAAAGCAGTGTGTAGAATCTTGTGCCAAAGCGGCAGAGTCTGGAGAGAAGGTGTGGGAAATACCAAAACCGAAGAGTTTAAGTACCTTAGAACTCCCTGATGAATGCACTGCCCACGAAGACATTTAGTTTTTTTAAAGGGAGGGTGTGAGTGGAGCTGGAGACCCGAGGAGGCCAGCGGTAACTGATTTTGAAGGAGGGGGGAACACTACGTCTGTTGTCCAGGCTGCCTGTCCAGCGCGCCCGCTTGGCAACAAACGCGGGGCAGGCGAAGCGCGTGGCCCAGGCCAGCGCATCCGCACCGCGGCAGGGAAATATGTTCCTGGGTGCGGGCCCATCTGAGAGACCCGCCTGTGGTCTCTTGCTCTGAGGGAGCCAGCATCTCCTCCACCACAAGTTAGAACTAGAGACAAGAAGCGATCGGTGCTTGATTTTCTTTTCGGTTAAGAGATCCTGGATAGTAATTGGCCTTTTTGTATGTGTGCTATTTCGTTTTGTTTCGCCTCAATTATAACTTGTTGGGAAAACGCTCAACAAGAATGTAAGACACTGTATGGGGAAAATCAGGGTGAAACCTGTAGAGCTAAAACCAACTCGGGGTAAGCAAGGTAATCAGAGCTGTTTTCTGGTATTTTTTTTTTTCTAACAGAGCGCCCCAAATCCCAGATCTGCCTACAAAGAACTGGATTTGTGGTGTCTGTGAGAAAGAAAAGGTTTGAGAGAGAAAAGGTACAGATTTAGTATTTGCAGAAGTTTGTTACAACACAGATCTGACCTCGACTTTCAGTCTCATCTCCGATACACCTCCCCCCCCCCCCCCCGCCCCCCACCCTTAAGCATTCTGAGGGTGAACATTTAAGGAAAGAATCAGATCTAAGTTCCCCTGACTGGAGCCCCCTCCAGCTCGCCGCGAGTCCTTAGAGGACCGGGAAACCAGGGGTTAAGGTCGACCCTGGAGCTTCCCAGGGACGCCAGGGCGCAGAGCCTTGGCCGAAGCCTCAGTCTCTCCCCCTCTGTCATTGGCCCGCGCTCTCAGGCTTTCTCCTGTTCCCTCCTCGCCATTGGTCGGGGGCTGACTTTTTTTCCCCCCCTCAATCTTTCTCTTCCTCCCCCCTCCCTCTCCCTTGCCCCTCGGACGGGAGCGCACTGTCTGCCCCCAGCTTCTCGAGAAGGGAGGAACTTAGGGGGGGAAAAGTTTCCCAGAAGTTTCAAACAAGGAAGGACGGGAAGACTGAGAAAGGAAGAGTTAGAGGGAGGAGAGAAACAGAGAGGGAGGAGAGAGAGAATTAAAAAAAAAAAAAAAATGAAGTCCAGTCGGTGCAGCTTGTGAGCGCCTGCCCCTTTGGGTGGGAAATCCGGACTTAGGCGCTCATGCAGCGGGCGGGCGGCGCTCCCCGCGCTCGATCCTAGCGGCTGGGGCAGCTGGGGGCGCCTGTCCGAGCCTGCTGCGGAGGGCGGGGGAGGGCGCAGAGACCCGCCGAGCCGCCTCCGCCTCGGCCTCGGCCGCCGCGCCGCCGCCTTGCCCGGGCCCAGCGCGGCGGGCGCTCGGAGTGCGAGGGCGCGGGCTGCTGCGGAGGAGCGGAGTGAGCCGGGCCGGGGTGCGGGCGGCTAAAATGAGTGAAAGGAGAAGATCTGCAGTCGCCCTGAGCTCGCGAGCACATGCCTTCTCCGTTGAAGCCTTGATCGGCTCAAATAAAAAGCGGAAACTGCGAGACTGGGAGGAGAAGGGGTTGGACCTGTCCATGGAGGCGCTGAGCCCGGCGGGCCCGCTCGGAGACACCGAGGACTCGGCCACGCACTGCCTGGAGCCCCACCCGGGTGAGTGCGTTGGGCTGGACCTCCTTAGGCGGGTAGTGTGGGGGCACCGGGCCGAGTGGGGAGAAGGGAGGCCTTGTCCCTAGCGCTGCTCCAACGCGAGATCGCCCCCCCCCATTTTGTTTATTGCAAATGCTTTGGACCGCCCTAAATTAATTGGAACCAATTTAGGAGACAATTCTGAACTTTACACTTTCGTCACCAATGTCAAGGGAGGAGGCTTATCGCTGCCGCACCAATGTCAAGGGAGGAGGCTTATCGCTGCCGCAGGCCCCTGGGGGTTAGTAGGGGCATGGGTCGAAGGTAACCGCTACGGACGCAGGGGAGTGAGAGACTTAACTTGCTTCCCATATGCCAGTCTGACGGGTGCGGATTTGGGGACCCTCAAATGCCCTGTCAGGAAATGCCCACCTTGCCCATTTAATCTTCGACCGAGTCCTCGCCTTCTCCTACCAGCTTTTCTGGGACTCAAGTTGTGTTTCCCCTCTTCCCGGGGCCAGGGAGTATAATTCCATTTGTATTCTGTTGGAGTTGTGGGAAGAAGAGTGAACGTTAGATCCTTACCCTAAGACCCACATTTTTGTGTGTATTTGTGGAGCCAGATGTACAATTAATTTGTATCTCAGATCTCTGTGCATTCTGTGCATATTATGTGCACACAACACGTAAAACACAGGGCAGATGTCGATGTCTGTATCTTAATAGAACTCTGAGAGGAGGGGGCCAACGATGTTTCCTATGAAGTGCCAAGATTTCAACTGTGCAAAACAGCCCGAGGGAACAGCTGTTGTCAGTAGAATCTGGCGGCGGCGGCGGCGGCGGCGGCGCGCGCACACAGCGCTCATAGCTTGCTTTGTACACTTAAAGCAACTTCCCGGCCCACCCGAGCTTCTAAAACACACTGGAGGGAATCCCTGCCCACCAGCCAGGCTGGGGAAGCGGTCCGCGGTCCCCGCGCAGGCAAGCCTAGGGAGGTGGGGGAGCGGCCCACAGCGGATCCGAGAGCTCGGGAGCAGATCTCGGATCCTGGCCTTGAAGGCAGGCCGACCCGAGGAGGGACAGCTGTCGCTTACATTTTTGCCTTCGGCAGTGACAGTTCAATTTCCATGCTCCCGAGGCTAATAATAACGCGATTAGCGGGTGACTTGCAGAGACAGGGTTTTATGAATTCTCCGTGTTCTTGTGGCGCGATACGGTATTTGGGCTAAGTGTTGGGGAATTATTTTTATTAGTCGATGAAAAGAAAATTAAGTGGAGATTTATTTCGTCCGCTTAAGTCTTACTCTGAGTGTGGGTGCGAGTGCCTGTCCACGCAAACCCCTGCGTGGGCACCCCAGAAAGGAACTCGTGGCGAATGTTATTTCATGTATCGGGCCAGACCCAGTTTCCTCATCACAGTAGTCTGCTGTCACAGTCTTTCTAGGCCTTCACACAGCTAGTGGTCTTTCTGCTAGGCCTCAGGACAAATCACAATTTGGGCCGGTCGTTAATTTTATTTTCTCGGCCATAGAAATAGTAGATCTTATTTAGTCGTGGCAGACATTCTGTCCGCTGGAACATTTCTTTCAGGAGGTCCCAGTTCACGCAGCACCATTCTGGGGTCGCTTATTTAAAAGATGCGGGGGGGGGCGGCGAGGAGGGGAGAAGGAGCACAGAATCAGCTAGCAGTTCTTGGAAGGATTAAGTGAAGGGTTCTGAGAAGGAGAGCAGCTCAAGAGGGATAGATACGGATTCTCATCATCGCCACAAACTTCCACCGGTCGCTATTGGGGTGTAGGGGGATCTGACCTAGAAGAACTCTAGAAAGTAGAAAGTTTTATTACTCTTACGAAAATAAGTTTTAAAATTAATGGCAGAAAGATAGCGCTTAGATTAGAGAGAAAACGAAAATACATTTGTGGAGCAAGGGCTGGGACAGATCTTCTGCAGAGCCGGGCTAAAAACCAGGCCAAGGGGATCCCCAAGTTGGAGCCTGATACTGGCCAAGGTTTTCTAAGGAGCCAGCATACAGACGCAGGAAAAAAACTTCCACTAAAAGGGCGCCGTGGCCGGAGGGAGGCTTAGCGTCTTGTTGGCCTCTTGTCCAATTGCACCGAGCTCTGGGAACAGGGCGGTAGCCAATGCTTTCGCGTTCAGGGTTTGCTTGTCCCTTTTAGGCCTCGAGTTTCTTCCAGTTCTCGCCCCGTACAGCACTCTACAATTCCAAGACCACATTTAGAAGTATTAAAGTTTGTACATGAGTGTGTGTGTGTGTGTGTGTGTGTGTGTGTGTGTGTGTGTGTATTCAGGCCACCCCACTGTGCCCAGAACAGGCCACAGTGGACCGCAAGATTTTGCCCAAACGGGCTTTTCTAACTTAGGGCATGCGGGTACTTGCGTCACTACGTGCATCTTCTTCCCTCTCTTCCTCTCTTGACCTTGTAACCAGAAGAGGGAAAACTCAACAAAACCCCAAAAGTGCCACGGGGCTGGGGAGGGATAGAACACAGATTCACAACACCCGCTTGGAGCCATTGTATTAATGTTCTCACCCTCATCCCTCTCTAACTAGTGTCCGGGTTTTCAACCCCTTTCTTCTCAAGCTACAAACCCCAGGGATCCTCAGACAACCCAGGGCCAGACTGAACTGTTTCACTATTTTTATTTATTTATTTATTTTTTTTTGTAGACTTCTTTGCGGCCTTCTGTTTATATACGGGCCGTTTTTCTGTCCGCACTAGGCTGATTTTAGCAGGCCCCCAAGAGCCCGCAGCCCGGGGCTCCAACCTGCAACAGCGGGGAACCAGGCTGGCCCGCGCGCTGTAGGCGTTCACACGTCAGAGGGCGCACAGTACGTATTTCAAAATTTTCCACCGGGTTTAGTAGCCCTGAAAAATTCCGAGGCCGGCCAAACTTTGGAAAGAGGCCTGTGATGTGGCGCACTCGCTATCACAACCATGCATATACTCGCCTTTTTTTTTTGAGAAACCGTAGGGACCGCGTCCTGTAGGTCAAGAGAGGGTCTTAAAACCCATCTCCTAGGATCCCAGCGCTCTGCCCTGCTTGTCTCTGCCTCCGCCAAGCTGCAAGGAATGAAAGCCTGACCTGCGGCTTCGGGCCTGAGAAGTCTATTTCAGCCACCATCTGCGCCCAGACCCTAGCCTCTGCTCCCGCTCTGGGTTGGACCTTTCCGGCCCAAATCCCTAGCGCAGCGTGGTCTAGGCCTGGTCTCCCGCGGCGAAAAATAATTCAAACCTTCTGCGGAAGGATTTCCTTTGCCAGAATTAGAAGTTCGGTATCCCGGCGCCCCCAAGGCCCGGGGAGGTGACGGCGCACGCGGGTGGGCGCACAGGACAGAGCCGAGGGTCGCACTGGCCGAGCGACGCTCCTTGCACACGAGCACGCGCGCCTGCCCGCGCTGCGTGGTTTACACGGACCCGCGCAGACACCTGATGAAATTAAGCAAGGATAGCCCACACAGAAACCTGGTTACTCCAGGCCACCTTTCATCTTGGGTTTTTTTCCTAAAAAAAATATTTTATTGAGTTACCGTGATCAGTTTGCTTATATAATTGATCTGTCAGTTTACGACTTGTTTGTTCAGTGGGAAACATCAAAATTTAAATTCTGACATCACTCCTCCACCCACTCCACCCAATAGGGAAACATAGGATGAAAACGGAGGAAGAAAACATATTTAACTAACAGAAAAAGTGATGAGACTGAGGGAGGTAGGGTAAATCTGTTTGCTTAGACTGACACCAGCCAAGACTTATACAGTAGTGCCAGGGCAAGACCATGTGGTCGAAGAATTGAGACACCCAAAGGTCTGGCTAGGGTGGGGTCCGGGTGAGGAATCCTTGTCCAGCTGGCCTCGCTCAGCCCAGTACGAGCGCCTCTGCACAGTGTGGGCCTGCCTGAAGAGATGAGCCAAATTAGGGCAAGTTGGACTCGCCTGCGATTCGAATCGGGCCTGCCAGGCCCAAAGGATCTTTGGTAAGTGACCTTGTACGAAAAGGGCAGCATGAGGAAGGGAGGCTAGATCTGAATTTGCCATTGTCCAAGTTAGTATGATTGTCTCTCTAGGGATGATTGTGCGGAACCTTTTCTTCGATGTGGTCTGGCAGCGAAATCAGACAACCCCTGAGTGCACAGGGTTGTGAAAGCGCCGCACAGGAGCGGCTGTGGAGACATTCTGTGTTAACTCCCCTCTGCACCTCTTAGAAACAACCACAGCGCGTTGCTCAAGGGCAGTGGGCGCCCGGGAGCGGGGAGACCTTGGTACTTAAGTGGGTTGAGTTTACATTTCCGAAGGCTCCTTTCTCGCGCTACAGAATATCCTTATGAAAGGCTCTGGGTAACAGGAAGACGAACGAAGGGGCAGAGGACTGCCTGTCCTTTAACGGGGCCAGAGTACACCCTTGCTGGTCACCTCTACACCCTGGAGAACCTGCGGTGTGCGCAGGCCTAATGCACTGAAGGGAGAGCCAGATAGAGCTGTGCACACAGGGGCGCACGGAATTCCAATCTTCCAAGGCTTGCTCGGTACTATTGATATTTGTACTTAGAGCAGAACATTTTAGGTTTCCTGATGTCATGAGTAAAATTCCGAGAGAGAAAAGTGTATGGGAGACCTTTCAAGCAGGAGCGGCAGGGGGTGGGAGTGGGGAGCTTTAAATTTAGCGGACTTGAACGCCACTTCAGTGGAGCTCGACTTGGTACAGAAACAGACCAAAGCCATTTCCCTCTCATTTCTCTCCGCTATACTAATACTATATACTATACTACACTATACTTTTTGAATAATATTAGAAACATCTTTTAATCACCGTAGGAATTGAAATTCTTTTTAATCCATACAGATAGTTTTAAAGTGAAGAATGGCATCAAAAGCTTAACGTGGGGGCCCAAACGAAAAATCTTAATATTGGTGATTTGTGTTCCTATTCCTGCATTACCCTCACGTTTATCCATTTGATTTCCTTTGCTTATGGGGAAGTAAATTTAATGGAAGTAAGCCCTTCATCATTAATCCTTCACAATGGACCTCAAGGAGAGAGGCACAAATACATTTTGGCTCAGAAGACTGAAACACTGTGTCCATCCAAGTCTCTCCAAGGACATTACTAGTATCACAATCGTTTTCTCTGTTGCCAAAAAAGATTATAAATGATGAACCTTTTAGAAACCATAATTATGAGCTCAGATGGAACTTTACTTCTCACACCTGGGGGAAAAAAATGATTACTTCTAAAATGTAAATTCCTTTTCCGGAGTGGCTGCAGAGAAAACATCAGCAAGGTGAACTGTAGAGATTGCTTAGGGATAAAGAACAAATTGGCATTTCACCTTCCCTTTTGGAACTGCAGAAATCTATCAGATGATGATTCTCCTTATTATAGTGTCTTATTGCTTTTTTACTCCCAAGAGATCCAAAGTAGTTCAGCAGGAGGGACTATCTAAGCCATTTTATTCATCTGAGGTTTATGTTTTGACCTTTTGGATACTTTTCCACAAAAGGGAAAAGTAAGGAACTGATGGAATGTGGAATCTTTTTCTATTCTCTCTCATCGATGCTGTTTATTTTTGCTTTGCTTTATTTGGTTTCTGGTGAGCCTGGAATTTTATATGTATGTGACTGAGATACTTGGGGGTCAGCACTGGGAACAGCAATTAGCAAAATTATAAATTAGGGTCTGTTTACACTTCTTTGGGGAAGGATAATCATTAGTTAATTTAAGTGAGGCCCTTACTCTAAGTGTCAAGGGTGGAAAATGAGACTTAGTAGAGAGGACCTGCTGTGAAATGGGAAGAGGTGGGGGGATTCAAGCAACTGTTGACGACCAATCAACATTTATTCAGCACCATTAATGGCTTCACTTTGAGGCAGAACATTTTGCTGAGTACAAACTGGTGATAAGCCTTTGATACTAGAAGTGAAAACAGGCCTTGCACCCACTGCTTTTTATTCTAAAAATCAGCTAGTATCGAGCTCCAGCTTTGCCCTTTATTCATATGTAGTATGTCTTTTTTCATATACATATGCATTTGCATACACAATTGTATTTTAATACACATATATATTTGCATAAACAATTGTATTGGTTTTTACAAATTTGGTGGATGACCAACATTATAAAATGTAAGATAGAGAGTCTATGTATATATAATCAGTTTATCAAACTGGGAACATTTAAAATGTCAAAGTTCAGAAATTTTGTCACTGTTAGGTATCGCTTATTAGTTCTAGAGATGCCCAGATTTGCAAATTCTATGCATTATGAATTTTCGTTTAACTCTGAAATTAACTGATGACTTTCACCAAAGTCTTAAGAGGACAACCAGGATGTGAACATACACAGATAACATTTTTTTTTAAAAACTTCAAAAACAAAGAGGGATTCCGCCTACCCACCTCAACTAAATTTGGCATTTTATTTTACAAATGATGCCATCTTCATGTTGACAGGACAAAAGCTGCTTTGTGTTCTGAGAGTAATTTCTTCTATGCACAGAGTAAACCATGTATAACCAAGGGACATTTGGATAGTAATGATGGATATTGAAAAAATGATAGAAGCATTTGATTTGGGAAAATTAACTGGATACCCATGAAATCCAGGGTACGTAAAACTCTTATTTCCTCTCCTATTATTTTTTTGACAGAATAGTTGCCGAGGCTTAAATGAGCTTATTTCTCAAATGCTGTCACACTTACTGGAAGATTAAACAAGAAAACAATAAAATTCTATTTCTTATTTATATAAATGATATTCCAATACAGCTTTCTTGAAAAAACAAATTGAAAAACCCCACCCTACTAATTACAGGAGATTCCCTCTGAAAGGGCCCTTTGGAGGTTCCTGCTATGTACGTCAGGCGCCCAGAGGGCGTAGTGGGTTGATAACCAAAAGGGAGAGAGAAGAGACAATCAGATATACAGTCTGTGAAACTCATGGAAGGGCCCGATGAATTGAATATGCTCCGCGCTGCGATCCTGGGGAGTTTACTGACTAGCTCTCAACTGGTGGAATCACTCTTTTTTTCTCGCAACACCTTCTGCCTCCTCTTTGCTGCCCCTTTGCCGCCAGGGGAAAGTATTTTTTAAAATCCCAGATTCAAGAAAACCGCCCCCTCCCTCTACTTTCCCTTTTCCCCCTACACACTTCTCTCCCTGACATCCTGTTCTCTCCCAACCTCCCACACATAGGCTGAAAACATCCATTTGTTCCCCCTCCAAAAAATCTGCAGATGACGTTTCGCCGCCGCAGGAACTGCGATTGCATCTCTTCCCGTGGACCTATTCTTGGGAAAATAGGCTAGCTTCTGTGACCTTCCAGAGTCAGTGGACTGGGCCGCAGCCCCCGCCCCGGCCTGCCGCGCCCGCGAAGCCGGACTGGAGTTGCCGGCTTCGCCTGGGACTCGCGCTGCGCGCCTGGTCTCTCGCCCTGGGCACTGAGAGGCGCGCAGGGCTTGATCGCTGGGCCTTTGAAACCGAGGAGAGCTAGTGGGTTCCCTTTTCAGCTCTAATTATATCCTGGATAATGTGGGAACCCTGAGATTACCCTGGTGGCCTTGGTAGAAGACCATTTAAATCAGCAGAAAATTCAAAACAAAGAAGCAATAACTTCACCCCCACTCCCTTCAAAAAATCCCGAACCCAAAGATCTTACACCTCGAGCCCTGAGGGGAGTTTGAGCATTTTGCTTTCATCAGGCTGAACAAATTTCTGAGGAATCAGACTGACTTCAAACATTAGCAATTAGAAACCAAGAATCCTCTGGCTTGAAGAACTTTTAATCTCTAACCATTTCCAAATGGGTAATTCTAGGGTCAGTGAATATTGTAGGCAGTCTGATAAAAAAGGAGCCGACTGGTCAGTGGGTTTGAGATGCAGAGGATCCCTGGGTGCCTGAGTCTGGCCATACTCCCTACAGGAGGCAACAAGAAACGTTTGTCCTTCTTGCAGTTCCTGAAGGTTAGAAAGGAGGTGCTTTTAAAAAGTCAAAATAAATAATGGAAACCACACAACTTTACAAAGTAGATTGAAAAATGACAGTTTTGTGGTCAGGTTCTGCCCTAAGCGGTCTTATAGAGGTAAATCCTACCCTGGAGGCATCCTAGCTCCAGAGGGCAAGTAGGCCCCACCCAGCGCCTCCATCATAAGCCTAAGGGTTAGATGACTTGGATGTTTCAGGCCTCTGCTTCTTGCACCTGAGGAAGGGGGTGTGTGTGTGGGGGGGAAGATAAAAATTGATTCTCACAGTGAGCTAGGGTAAAAATTGTGCCTATAAGTGATAGTGAACACAGCAATGTATCTCTTTTGTTTGACCAAGCTTACCCAATTCAGAAAGGTAGTAAGTTTTCCGGTTTGTTTTTTGTTTGTTTGTTTTTTACAGTAAGGCTCAAGGAAGGGCAAGATTCTATCCATGCATTATTTAAAAAAACCCAAAAAATAAAAAACACCAAACTCCAAAACAGAGTTAGGAAATTCACGGTATGAATAAGCTTGAAGAGAAATGTTGCATGCCAGAGGTTTTCCTAAGCTGGAATCTTTACCAGAGCAGATTGTCCAGTCTTTTCTCACAGAGCTGTTGGTGGGTTTGAATCACTGACTTTTGGGTTAGCAGCTGAGCATTTAGCCACTGTGCCACCAGAGAAATTCTAACTTGTAAAACATTTTCAGAATCCTTAATTGCTTATGTGGATGTTCTGTAAGTTTTCACTAGACTTCAAAACTTTCAACACAGGCCCTCTTATTCTATATTATACTTCATGTATTAGGAGACCTAGATTCTAGTTCTGGCTTTGCCATTAATATTGGAACCAGGAATATTTCTTTTGAAGGTAGATATATTAGTGCTGGAAAGAAAATTGCTCAAGAGTTGTTTCATAGTCACAGCTGAGGCCTCAGTTCTGTCCGTGAATTGAGGGACACAGGCTCAGATGACATCCAGTTCTCCTGAAGCTTTACAATTCTGTGATCCCATTAACTTTTTAATATTCCAAGATATTCACCTTTCCTCCAAATATACCTGGCCCATTGCTGAATTCACTCTTTGATTTGTTAGAATAAAGAACATTTTAGGAGTATTGTAGAAAGTCACCCTAATATTCATACAGGCAGAGAAAAAAAAGTGTATGATTTCAGGGTTAGAATTAAAAATCTTTCATATAGCTCTTGAAATATTTCAAAATTAGTATCATATGTTCAGAAGTCCTAGCTCAGTGGGTCCTAGTCCTCTGTGCTTGTTTTAACCCATTATTATTCCTGTGAACATACAGAGCCCCTTTGACCATTGGGTTCTAGGGCATTCTTGAATTTAAAGGAAATGTGAGAGTTTTTGGGTTGTTTTTTTTTTTGTCTTTCCCAGAAACAACTAGAAAAAGTTTGCATATTTGGAAAATGAGGATTGAGAATAAGGAGCAATTTCATCAGTTGTTGGGACCACTCAAACCCCCCCAAAAGTAAATTCACTGCCCCCCCTTACCCCATTACTTTTTGAGGCTGACATTAAGCACTAGAAACTATTTTCCACATGTCTGTTAAGCCGAGATCTTGATCTGGCAGAGACGTGAGACTGCTAAAAGGATGACTTAGTAACAGGCAAAACGCTTGTCAACAAGATAGATCAGAAGACAGCTTAGCGTTCAAGACCTCTATTCATAGCTGCTGAACTAGAGGTCAGGGTCAGGTACAAGACTGGGCCTAGCACACACATCGGAGGCTTTCTCATGTTTCTATCTTGCGAGATTTTATTTCCTAACTGACTCCTGCAACTGAGCTTTCATCTCCAATGGTAGCTTCTCACCCTTATTTGATGTCCCATTGTTCACTGTCCCAGTGCCCGTGCCCATGTGTGTCATCATCATGGAGCTTGTGGATTTACTGGTCTTTAGCTCTCACTCCTATTCTGTAAATATTGTGGGACAAGGACATTAGCTGCTTTTGCATTAAGCTTAGTACAAATGACTGGCACATAGCAAATGTTTAATAAATAGAACAAAATGGGGATAATTATAACAAAATGAGAGCAATAATAATAGCAATGTTCATTGTATACTGCCAGTCACTGTGCTAGACGTGTATCTCTATTTTTCTATCAGTCCAAAATACTCATGTGAGATAGTTATTATTATAATCATTTCAGTATAGTGAACAGGTAAATTATGTGGTATAATTGTTAAGTAGGGAGCGCTGGTGACCTAGTGGTAAGAACTTGCACCGCAATCTCAAAAGTACTTGGTTCAAATCCACCAGCTGCTTAGCAGGAGAAAGATGAGCAGTCTCCTCCTGTGCAGTTTACAGCCTTTGAAAACCTGCTGGAAGACCAGAGATGAGTTGGTTCCAACTCGATAGCACACAACAATGGCTAAAAAGTGTCTTATGGTAGCGCACTGCATAATATGTCATGACCACCATGGGATTGGTGGTTCAAATTCACTAGGCTCTTTGTCAGTAAAAGATGCTTAGTCTCCTTTCATAAAGACTTAAAGCCTAGGAGTCCTGATGGAGGGTCACTATGAGTTGCTAATGACTTGACAGCAGTGAGTTCGGTTATAGTTGGTTTGAGTGGTAAAACCTCACTCAGGTCCCTCGGGTGAGACTGCTAATAGTGTGGCCTCCAGTAAGTTACTTAACTTTTCTTAACCCTGTTTATGCATCTGTGAGAGTGAAATAATGAAAGTATCCCTCCAAAGTTTGTTGCAGTGCAGATTAAAGAAAGTAGTGCGTACAGAGGAATTCAGGATTTAATACAGTGCCGATTATTCTAGCAGTTGAACTCTGATTAACTTCAACAATCAGTTGATCAGTTGAATTGATAATAATCACTTAGATCAGTGACAAGCTTGGATAAAGATTTGCAATTGATTGTAATGTGTAGCCCCAACCATGCTTCTTCCCTAACATATTGCTTGAATGGAATGTTTGGGATTTAATTACTGATTTTCACTTTATTTATGGTTAGAAACAAAGTGCTGAATCTCCATCTGTGTGAATATGGATAAAATAGAATTTTGGGCATGTTGATATTCAAGCTTCCCTGAGGTAAGATGTCAGTGCTCCATCTGACGGAAGAAGAGTGTCTAGGATGGGGACCTAGAAACTGACATAGTAGAAAAAAAGGATTTTACAGAGGTTGGGACTCAGTTTTACCAGTGCTTCAGGACTGTGATTATTTTCTTTGGTTCATTCTATAATATTGCCACACATAGCTCAATAATCCCAAAAAAGGCCAAACTTTATCTCACAGAAAGTAAGGAAGATGCATTTTCACAAGGCCTTTGTAAAGCATAGGATTCTGTGGCAAAATGAGCCAATTATACCGAGAGATTGAAGCTGTGAGAAAGAATTGGTAGGTGTTGCTTGATTAAGGCTCAAAGAGAAAGCTGAAAGCCAAGGAAGAAAAAAAAAGAAAAAAAACCAAGTAGGAAAATTCTCCACATAACCCTCTCCCCTCCTCCCACCTTGCCAGAGAAACAGCAAAAGCTCCAGACATTGTGTTAGAACCCACATCTGGCTGCCGTAGTTTGCACATTTTCCATCTTTCTAGAAAACAAGCCTGGATTTGATCATTTACTTTTTTAAAAAAAGTTCTTACACTCACACTTTATTTATAGGTATGTGCTACATAAATGTCCATTTGGGCAACATCTGACCACATAGACACCAGTGGGGTTGGGAGGGAGGGCTTTCTTGGAAATGTGCGAGGAATCAAGCCGGTGATGGTGGTCAGCGTGGGGTTGCGGTGTCTTGGCTCCCACAGTTGCCATTGGCACTAGCCCTGCTCAACTCACCTGTGTAGGTTAGGGCCTTTGTGGCTACTCTTTTCTGTTCTTCAAGGCTTCAGATTTTGGGTTGTTTATTTGTTTTTTTCCCCCCATTAGGTTATTTACAAAATTCTAATACAAATTAGAACAAATTCTTTCACTTTCCCTTACCCCCCCCCTTCATCAAATTGTACAACCCAATGATTAGTCCCCTTTTCCCCTGTACATCCACATCACTCTGCTTCCAACCTCTCCCACTTCTCCTGGATTCTTATACTCATTCTACAATAACAGTCTTATATACTATTTATCCTTGAGGGACTGAGTTATTTCACTCAGCATAATGGTCTCCAGTCCCTCCCAAGTTAGGTAATGATTTACAAAGTTATTGCTCCTGCATGCTGCATGGTATTCCATTGTGTGAATGTACCATAATTTCTCAATCCATTTATTTGTGGTTGGGCATTTGGGCTGTTTCCATGTTCTTACAATGATGAATAATGCTGCTATGAACATTGGTGTACAAATATCAGTTTATGCCTCAGTTCTCATATTCTCAGGGCTTATTCCAAGTAGTGGAATAGCTGGGTCATATGGAATTTCTATGTTCACCTTTTTGAGTAAGTGCCAAACTTTGACTTGGGTCCTAAGACCTGCTAGAGAATGTGATGTGACCAGAGGCAGCCAATTGCAGGTACAAGTTTGAAAAACCCCTCAGATTGGAGCTAACAGAGAGCGAGTGTGGAGGTCACTTTGATATTAATTTGTTGAATGCATCTTGTTGTATACCCTTGAGTCAGACAGACGTATATTTGTTGTTATTTGTTGTAGAGTTGGAGCAAACTCATAGCTGACCCTCTAGAGGGTTCTTCTTGTTGTTGTATACCATCAAGTTAGAACTAACCCATAGCTGACCTTCCCACAGGTTTTCAGACACAGTAAATTGCATGGGAGAAGACTGCCTATCCTGCTCCCGTGGAGCAGCTGATGGATTTGAACAGCGTGCCTTCGGGATTGCATTGTAGCTTCTTACCACTAGGTCACCAGAGCTCCCTCTAGAGGATTTTTGTTGTTGTGTGCCAGAGGGTTTTTAGAGGCTGTAAAGCAAGGAAGGAGATTGCCCATCTTTCTCCGTGTCAACCAAAGGGTTTGAACTACCTGCCTTTGGGTTGGCAGCATAATTCTTTACTCACTGGATTACCAAAGCTCACTGGAGGTATATTTGCTGCTGTGTACTGCCGAGTCAGACCTGACCAATAGCTGGCTGGCCCTTGTCAGGTGTTGAGAGGTATTAAATTGCATGGGAGAAGATTGCTCATCCTTTTCCCTCAGAGAAGCTGGTGCATTTGAAGTGAGTGAGTGCCTTTGGGTTGGCAGAGCAATTTTTTACAGCTAGGCCACCAGCTCCCTTCCTACAAGCATATATACTAGATATAATATGGTGTTCATACAATGGCTAAATCATATGATGTCCTTTTTCACAGAAATAGCATTGGAAATGCTTAGGCCTCTCCCTTACAGAGGAAGAGGAAACCATCTGCTCTGAATGGAACTCAGTCCTCAGCCTTCAATATAGACTCTTCACTCCACATTTTATCTCCTGAATGGACTTTCTATATATTTTAGTCTCTTGACACGACACCAAACTTACTGTCAAGAAAGTAATTTCTGAGTCATGGTGACCATAAAGGACAGATTGGAACTACCTCATAGGCTTTCCAGTGTTGTATTGTTAAGGAAACAGCTGGTAGGTTCAAACAGCTGACCCTGTGATCAGCATGCTAGTGTTTAATCCACTGTGCCACCAGGACTTCAGTTTTGTCAGCATTAATCTTATCTCAGAACATTCACAGTGAACTCACAAAAGCCAGAAAAGCCCAGGTGCAGTGAAGTTGATCCTGTGTGTAAGAGGAGAACTGTTTTTCGTTGTATTTTCAGGGGCCAATTCTTGAAGTAGATTGTTAGGTCTTTTTTCTTGAGTGTTTCTGGGTGATTTTTTTTTTTTTAATTGTTGTATACCATCAAATCGGATCTGACTGGCACAGGAGGAAATTACCCCTCCTTCTCCAGTGGAGCACATCCAGTGGATCCTAACCGCACACACCTTTGGTATTGCAAGCGCAGCTTCTTGCCACTAGGCCACCAGACTTTCTGGGTGATTTTTGGCTAACATCTGTACCTGTTAAAGTTTGTACCACCTATGGATTCCTAACCAAAAATAACCCTTATAGATTGCTGTTCTTGTTAAAACAAAACCAAGCCCCCAAATCCGTTGCCCCAAGCCCATTCTGAACTCACAGGACAGAGTTGAACTGCCTCATAGGGTTTTCAAGGCCATAACTCTTTACAGGTACAGAGCTGCTGGCGGGTTCGTCTCCAGCTTTTGGTTAGGGAGGAATCATTATGCCACTTGGAACTCCTTGGCTTTGTCTTTAGTTCCTACACAAGGAGCATGAGATTGGTTTAGTTCCTACACAAGGAGCATGAGACTGGTTTCCCAGGCTGCCCTCTGCATACCCACTGGGTGTGACAGTGCTACAGACTTGGTTTTCTAAGCATGGGGTGGGGTTTGTGTAAGGGATTCAATGAAATCTACCCCACCCAAACCTTAAAAGGAACCTTACTGTATAGTCAGAAGCGATTCGTAGCCGACCCTCCAGCAGGTTTCTGAGGCTGGGAGAAGATGGCCTGTCTTTATCCTGAGATGCCGCTGCCACCACCTTTGAGTTAGAAGCTTTCCGGTTAGCAACACACCTTCCTATAGATGAGACCACTTGAGGCTCCTTCTTCTTAACCTTGTTGTTCGAGTCAGAACTGACCCATAGCACCTCCAGCAAGTTTTCAGAGGCATTAACTCACACAAGAAGAGATTGCCCATCTTTCTCCCACAGAACAGCTGGTAGATTTGAACCATTTGCCTTTGGGTTGGTGGCACAATTCCTTACCGCTAAGCCACCAGAGCTCCGTTCCTTCTAAGTGCACAGAAATATCAGTGTTAGAAATAAGGTGGCTACACACGGAATTTGATCTAAAACCTTCCTATCCTTTTCGTGCAGCAAAATTGAGAGGAAATGTCAATGGCTCTGTTTCACCCTTCTCCATTCACAATGGGGTGGATGGAATCTTATTGGTAATTGATTCAAAATGGAACAGCTTAGAAACATATCAGTTGCAGTGACGGGCAATTCATGCATTTCTAAGTACTGTGGCTTTTTTTCCAAACTCAGCAATCACAGCTGAAATCCCTTTGCCATGGATTGAATTTACAAAGGAAGAGATCCTGATTTCCACAGTGGCTTCTTTTTAATGCTTGAGGATTAGGAAACCGCCTTGAGGACCCAAGGCAAGGACACCCGCTCTCTGTCCCGGCTTTAACTTTAACCTCTGAGTGACTGTTGGATTCATTTATTTTATAACAGCTCTATTTGGAGTAGCTTTGTTTGATATAGGATAAATTATTTTCAGAAATCTTTCATCCTCATAAACTCTCACACGCCATGCTTCTTTACAGTGTGGGGACTGTGCTGTACTTGGGTGTGATCTAAGCAATAATTTTCAGGAAACTTAACAATGCATTTGTGAGGTTTTTGAAAGCCCACCTGTTCACTGTCTTTCCATGACTTTTCCGCCCACTCCAAGTGTCCTTCCTCTCTTAGGATGTCTGCGATGTCTCCAAGAGGGATTTGGAGAAAACTTACACACCCTGGTTTTGGCATGTGGACTTAACTATTAATGGACAGTAAGCCTGTGGAAATCAGAACTTGAGTAAAGGAAGAAATCTGTCAAAGAAGAAAAACTAAAACCTTTTCTACTAAGAGAGGGCAGTAGAGCAGAAAATACCCTGTTAAGGGCAGAAAACTTGTGAGACCCAGGAAAACAAGGCAACCCCTTCAATTCTGTCTCTCACTGGTTTCACTGTATTTATTTGCTTAATTGTTGTGGGTAAAGAGTTGCAATGCTAACCTGAAGACAGGCTATTTGAATCCACTAGCCATTCCATGGGAGAAAGAAAGGCTGTCTCCTCCTGTGCAACTTAGAGCTTCTAAAAACCCACAGGAGGGTTCATAATGAGTTGGTTTCACCTTGACAGCAATGAGTTAGCTGGATGACCTGTCATATTCCTCAAGATTCTGCCCAGTGACAGAAACATGGTTCTATAGGTTGAAAAACAGAAAGATGTAAAGTCTGTTTTTGTTTTGAAGTTTTTATCTCTCCCATTACCAGCCCCACTCTGTGCAGGCAACTGATTGGTGGGATTTGGTACAATTTTGGAGCAACAGAAGTATATGCATTTTTTGGTCCATTTCTTTCTCCAAGGAATCTATGTGGAGCCAAGCTCTTGAAATGCAAGGTGAGGCCCAAGGTGAGAGGAATGCTGCCACCATAAGTGATTTACTGGTTTTTTACCCATGTGGTCTGCCCAATTAGAAATGTAGATTCAATAAGCTGTGGAACAAGCCTTGGCCATTTCTTTTTTCCTTTAGCATTCAAAGCACTAGTGGCATGACTAGCATTAATCCTGGGAACATTAGATCCCATCTGGTGCAACTGTGCATTACCCAGATTAGACTGTGACATCACAAAGATTTAAGGCATCTCTGTGATATTCTGACTGGGTGGTACTGCGGGAGGTGCTTTTTACAGACACAGGCCAATTTGACTGCTGTATGGGTGAGCAAATAATAAGCCAAGCCCTGGAAAGGAGGTGTGTGTGTGTGTGTGTGTGTGTGTGTGTGTGTGTGAGGGAGGGCTGGGGGATTGAGGGGTGTGATGGAGAGGAGCTGGGTGTAACGGTTCCTTAGCTTGCGTGGGTGAATTGGTTCCGGATGTTAACATTTTTTCCTTGGGGCTTGACTACATTCTTCTTTTTCTTTGCCTGTCTGTTTTCCTGCCCAAATTGTGGGGCCTCCACAGCTGTGTAGCTCATTGCTGGTGAGTGCTGAGATGACGGATCTGGCCTTGTTGCAAGACCAATTTTTGGGCATGTGGATAGATAGAGACTTTTGAGGGGTTTTTCACCCAACGCTTTTCTGATTCTTGAGGGGTTTTCATCCATCATCTTGTCAACTTGGTACCCACCCTGTGTTGCATTGGATGGCCTCTATTGGTAAATGAGTTATGACATGTTATAGAAAGCAGACGGTCCTTCATCGCCTAGAAGCAAAAGATGTTGCCTGGTGTGGGAAACTAGCATAGTAAGTGGAGGCTAAAACACTACATAGTGGATAAGAAAGAGCATGGGCTTTGAGGTCAGATAGATCTGACTTAAGAAAAGAGCTCTGTCTTTATAATCTTGGGCAAGTGACTTAGCTTCTCTGTGCCCAGTCACTGTCACAGACCAATTGTGTCCCTAAAGTCATGAAACTCGATTAGGCTGTGATTCCCAGTATTGTGTGATTACTCTCCATCTTGTGATGTTTTGTAAATCCTGCACTCTACCTGTGGCTAAAGAGGCAGAATTGTTAGGTGTCTTCAAGTTGACTACAAGCAATCCTGTGAGCAGCAGATCTGAACCTTGCCCCGTCTCATACCATCCACACGGTGTTGACCATGCTTGAGTATATTGTTATAGTCATGGTGTCCATCCAACTTGTTGAAGATCTTCCACTCTTTTGATGACTCTGTCTCTTTCTCAGTATGATGTCTTTTTCTAAGGACTGACCTCTCCTGAAAACATACCTGAAGTATTTGAGGCCAAGATTAGCTGCAAGAACTTACTTTCATTGTGTAAGTTCTTGCCTGTGGCTAGAATCCTCTAAGGAGCACCCTCACTGCCAGACAGATTTGTTCATTTTTTGGGAGTCCTTGATAAATAATCCAAAGGCATCAGTTCTTACTTACTCTTTCTTATTCATTGTCCAACTTTCATATGTAAATGAAACAATTGGAAATACCATGGCTTGGGCTTGATTCCAACTTGGTAGTAAACAACAACAACACCACCACCACCACCACATTTAAAATGAAGACAGTAATATCATCCTTCAGATCATTGTTTGTGCTCCTCTGTCTCTTGCCCTAACATACCTTCTGAAGAAAGTTTATCCTATTTAAGACAAGTCTTAAACACCTAATATAGCAAAACAACTTCCAAGATGGAGAAGGGAAATTTAATACAAATGTTGATTGACAAAATGGGCACATTCAAACATGGGATGACTTCAGAAAACTGTGTATGGTAGCTACACAATTGCAGTTATTACCATAGTGGAAGTAAGTTCTTGCATGCCTTCAACTTTGTCTTCACTTGGAATCTGTTATAGGGATCTTCTCTTTAGGAACCCCTCAATGATCTCTCAAAGTGGTGTCCATGTGCTTCTGTGACTTTATAGTTGCAAGGGAATACCAGCTAGTAATTTTCAATTCTCCAGGATCTTAAACATGTAGAATACTTCCAATTGGTCACTACTTTAGGAAACTTCTCTTGTAATGACCAAATAACCTGAATAAATTACAAGGTTTTTATCCTGCCTGTTGGCTTCATAGCATACTGCTGGCTTCATGCTACCAGTAGTTTGACTTTAGCCTTTTTTTTCCTTGGTAGGATGTACACCTGCCATCATCGTTTTTGTCCTATTTAGTTGACAATTACCACTAGACTTTTGGATGGTTTATGCTGGAACCTAAGGAGACAGTCATCTTGATAATTTCTCTTAGTTCTGTGATCATCTTTATTTGTATTTATGTACACAAACATATGTACACAGACATACACACATATACAGTGCACAGTACTTTTCTACATTTTAGGATTTTTCTACACAGGAAGAAGGGGTGAAGTAGAACCCTGCAAATGTTAATGCTTTGCACCTTTTTTGTGACACTTAACACATTTTGCCTTAAAGTATAACTTTTTTGAAGGCACACTTATTTTATAAGCTCTGACTTGACTTGAAAACCCTGGAGAGAGAGACTACTGTGTCTTACTCATTTTTGAATCCCCGTTAGCACTCAGTGAACATTTGTTAAACTGAGTGGATAGATGTCAAATGTTAGAGATGTTCTCTGTATGTTGCAGCCTATTTACAGATGGTTAGGCTGCAAGATGGTCTTGGAGACCCAGTATGAGGTGGATTAGGGCCCTATGAGTCCTTCTAGGTGTGAGCTCAGACTTTTCAGTTGATCTCTCTATACTGGAGTCTCTTTTTTGTAATGAAAGTAAGATTATGGAGTGTAGTAAAAAGGAAAAGACTGAAAATTATACAATTAGCCAGGTGTTTTTATAGGCAGAATTTGCTAAATGCTACCTGCTTGGAGCCTGGTTTTGGGAGTTCTCTCCTAAGTAGGGATTAGCATTTAGAAGTGCAATTAGTTTCTGGGAGTAACTCTGCTCTATCTTTCCTTATTTGTTTCAGGCCTTATGTCCAGCAGCCTCTATTTCCTGCCCAGCAAGAGAGAAAAAGGAATTGAATGAAAGGCAATCTGAAAATCCCCAGTGTTAAATAGAAGTGCAGAAATATTACTAAATGAAAGACAGATTGCATGTGTTTGCCTGAGAAAGCAGAGTTGGGTTAAGTTGAAGCAGAACAAGAGAAATTCTTCTGGCTTTTCCATCCCAGGAGCAGTGGGGAATATGTGAGCAGGCTGACAGGAGGTCCCAGCTCAGGGCTCAACCCCATGATGGGGGAGAAGACAGGTTGTCAGAAGAGGAAAAGGGGGAAGGCTTAGAAAACATAAGGTAACTTTTGAGCAGGATGAAGGGCTGAGGAATGTGAGACAGCACTGTGAGAATGCAGTTCAGAACAAGCACACGGAGAGAGAAGAACCAGAGACAGAGTCATACATAGAATGCCAGGTACTTTTTGCTGCCACCCAAATTGTTTATAAAATCCTTAACTTTGTCAGTGTGAAAACCAATAATATTTAGTTACTTATTTTTGTCCTGAATGTCTTAGAACCTACTTTGTTTGTCTCTAAGTGGAATTTGCTTTAGAGAAAAGGGTATATATCTATTTCTTTTTTTCTCATGGACTCTAGATTATGAAGCCATAGTGATGGGTGATTGCTAAGGCACTTAAGTGTCATAGGGAGCTCTGCAGGGCCTGTGGCTTCTGTGCCATAATGATAATCCAAGCATGTAAGTGTATTGTAAACACAGTGGAGAGGAGACAGCCTCAGGCAGCCAGACCTAATCAGGAGGCCGTCAGACTGGGGTGAGTTGGTGCCTTCAGCTACAAGTTGTCGGGCAAGAGCATTTCTTTACATTTTGTATTAAATGAGTGGAATGACACTGATGAACTTCCCGTAGTTCAATCCTTGATGCTGAGTCATTCCTATATTTCTTCAGAATGAGTTCATGGGTCTCAGAATGGAGAAATGCATTGCTATTAACAGCTAATGAGAATAAGGATCATCAGACGTCCTGGTGTCTTTTGTGAGTCTTCCATTCCCATATGGTGTCTATTCTGGATCTCTTTAGAAAGAGAATGTGACTCAGGAATTCCACGTAGGAGGGGTTGTACAACAGCTCACCAAATCCAGCTGTAGGCCATGAAGAACCTAATTTCCATACCTCTGAAGGGCAATGTGGCTTTTCGTGCTAAAATGCATCCAAGGGAGCATATATTGCTCTTTAGGAACACAGTGTCACAGTGGGTGACACAGTGTCACAGAGGGTGACACAGTGTCAGGCAGGGTTATGTTCTGGCCTTCAGAAGGTCACAGCCAACTCAAGAGCATCTTTTAACAACATGTGACCTCAAATGTCATCATTCCTTGGTATCCTCAATCCCTAACTAAAATATACATTTCCCTTCACATCTCTCATGGTCCAGAGAGTCAGGATCAACAACCACTGATCCCTGAGGGTCACCACCTTATTTTGGTTTGCTGCTATGGAGTTAGAACGTTATTCCTGGTGACCCTATGCACAGTGGAATGTATTAGTGCCTGGTTCTTTACTACTCTCACTATTAGGTACAGCTCAGACTATTGTGACCCATATGGGCTTCATTGGCTGAAGTAAATCATCACATCTTTCTTCTTAGTCTTGTCTTAGTCTAGAAGCTCTGCTGCAGCCTGTTCAGTGGTGGCTGTGCATGAGCTCACCTTTTTCTACGTCATAAAGCTGTAGGCATTTTGCTGAAAGAGAGGATATTAAGAAAGATCCTGATCTTTTGAGCTACACTAGTTATAAGGAGTAAACAAATTTATTCTGGATATTTAATAAGTTGGTATAGTCACCTTAGGAAAGAGATCAAACTATTTTGAGAGCCATCTTTTATAACTTTCAGAGTAACTTCTCTTTACTTCAGATATTATTGTAATCTGTCACAGGTGATACATGACGTTTGAGTCAATCTGTTTTAAGAGAAGTCCAAATTGTTTTTTTAATACTATCTACATGTATACTTTTCAAAGAAACTTGGAGTCCCTGATACTTAAGATTAAGTTTGAAGCCTTTTGCCTTATCTGGAAAGGGATCTGGACAAACAGGGAAGCCGTCTGTAACTAGAAGGCTAGAGGACTCACTGCAGACTGGAATCCAAAATCCACATCACACATGCTGTTTGCATGGGAGTGGTGGCACCAGCTTTGTCTTCAGAGCCCACACCAGAACACCCAGCCCCTCAAACTAGTTTCCATACTTAGAGTTTCTGGTTCTTTTCTTTCTCATGTTGCAGCATCAGCAAAACAGACTATTTATTGACAAGTGCAAACTTTTTCTAGGAGTGTAAGAATTAATTGTTTATTTTCTGTTATTTGAATAATCTGTAAAGAAATACACATTTTATTTTAACCAGTGGGATTTCTGTTTAGGTATTAGTGAACTTCACTTATTCAAATACTGTATGTGAGTTTCCATAAAATGTATATGTATGTACTTTTTTAGATGCTCAAGTGCTATTTCAGTACACAAAGGATGTTTGCCCATTTGAAGTGCCCACTGATTAAAACAAAGGCAAATTCCTATCTCTTCATTAAAGTTGGATTTCCACACATGAAGTTTGCTAAAATGTAAGGTGTATCTTCTTATAGTGAATCCTGTGTTTTTGCAGGAATGGAGAAATTGAACCATTTTGGATATTCGATGCTTTTAATTTTATCTCCCGAGTTACCATGCTCAGTGCATTTTTGCATTGAATCTTAGTGCAGCCAATGCATGTGCTTGAAAAGTGTCTAGTTTCCTTGAACCTTAGAGAATTAACGACAAATTCAAAATGTTATACAATGGCCAACTTCTAAAATATTGTTTATGTTTGGGTAGAGAAGAGTCTCTAATGCCATTTTAAAGTAGAAATGGAAGCAGGAGTGGCGTCCACTTCCTAAACAGCATGCCTCCTGAAACTCTATGAAACTCTATGAACTTTGATAAATGTCGATGGTTATAGAGAGGCCTTCTGTTCATAGGGTTGCTATGAGTCATGCTCAACTCAAAGGCAACCAACAACAATTCAGTGGAAAGAACCCTGTGAAGGAAAAATGTTATGTATCCACACACTTACTGAACTCAGTGCTGTCAATTTTATTCTGACTCTCAGATACCTTATAGGATGGAGTAAAACTGCCCTGCAGGGTTTCTGAGCCTGTAAATCTTCACAGGAACCAACTACCTCATCGTCCTCTCACAATGTGACTGGTGAGTTTGAACCACCAACTTTTCACTAGCAAATTCTGGGGTTCCATCTCTGGAGATTCTGTTCAGGAGTCCTGGACAAGAAGGAGGATTTGAAGTATTCCAGAATAGTTCATAGGATAATTTTTATGAGCACCAAGCTTGGAAATCAGTGTTGTAGATTTCCTTTTCTTAGTATGGCTGGGGAGAAAAGAAACTCAACAGCGCATGTTTGGCACATGGTAAGAATATTCTGGAACCTGTATTTTTAAAGCCATTTTAACAGTTATGCTAGCACCCAAATAAATGTCATAACTGAGAACATTCATTACAGAGCAAGGTCAGGAAACTGCTTTTTGTTTTAACAGGAGTGACTTGTGGCTGTTGAAATAAAATAGAGGCAGTAAGGAGTGTCTGATTACAGGACTCCCTAGGCAAATGAGGCTCAGGATGTTTTTCTGGTTGTGGCAAACACAACTTGTTATTTTATAGAGGTCATGGAAAATGAAACTCCTTCAGGGTTTTATCACTGACAGCAGAATACCCTTTTGGAAGTGAATTAAATTATAATTAAATTTAATTTCATGCAGCTTCACTGAGGGAGCTCCCCTTAAAATTTGAAATTCTTAGGAAATTGTTTAGACCTGAATGTAACACCAAATTAAGTGTAACAAAGTTGAAAAATGAAACATTTGGTTAACATGTACTTTTATCTACTTGGCTTCCAACAACTGTTTCAACTTTTGTCTTCTGCTTGTTTTCCTCCTTCACGTAAGTGATGAATTTGGCCCACTGAATTGGTAGATGAGCTGTTACTTTGATGTAACCTGGCTGTATTTGTCAGGCACACAGAGAACAGAAAACCTGAGATCAATGCTTGTGAGCACATTATTTTACATAGTTTTGATTAAAATGTTGTCTAAAAACACCATCTAATAAAGCAGCAGTCAAGACATCAAATGACCTATTGCTCTTGGCAAATCTGCTACAAAAGACCTCTTTAAAGTATTGAATAACAAAGATGTCACCTTGAGGACTAGAATGTACTTGGGTCAAGTCAGAATTTTTTTTCAGTCTCTTCATAAACATCTGAAAGCTGGATAATCAATAAGGATGACTGAAACACTTATGCAATTAAGTTATGGTGTTGGTGAAGAATATTGGGTATATTAATCAGATTGCCGGGAAAACAAATTCATTTATTCCAGAGGAAATAACAGCCAGGATGTTGCTTTGAAGGGAGGCTGTGTTATTAGGAGGGACTAGTCCCTGGAGAAGAGCATCATGCTTGGTAATATAGAGGAATAGTGGAGAACAAGACCCTCAGTGGGGTGGGTGGATTGACACAGTCTCTGCCATAATGGACCTGAATGCAGCAACAGTTGTAATTCTTGCCCAGAGTGGACAGCATTTGGTTTTGTGTCACGCAGGGTTAGTGTGAGTCAGAACTGATTCAGTGGCACCTAACAACAGCATCAACAATGCTACTCCTTACTAGAATTAAAAAAAGAAAAAAAAAGGTGTTTTCGTTTCTAGCATTTTTACACATTATTTTTACCACTGTAAAATATGAAATGGCCACCAATTAGTGAGTCACTTGGGACCTTCAGTTTTGAAATGATTTAATTAAGATGCTTGACTAAATCAAAACATTAATTAGCAAATATGCTGATTAGTATCCCATTTAAAAAAATTATTACTAGTCATAATCACTTGCAGATTTCTTCACAAATAAATGTGCAGCTTGGGGAGCAGTTGTTCCTTGTCTGTATAGCTCACTCTTTGGTGAGTCTGTATGTAAAATTCAATGGTGTAGGTGAAGTAGTGTATGGAGTCAGCCTTTTTCTTTAGTCTTTTCTGGTACTTTGCATGTACCTCTAATAAAATACCATAGTGATGATATGGGAGAACTAGGATTTCTTTATCGTTTTCCTTTCTATAAATAGGAAGTATTTTTTGCCTATCTTAGTATACTTAGTTCTTATATCATCTCTTAACTTACAATATTTTGTTGTTGTTGTTGATGTTATGAGCCATAGAGTCGAGTATGTCCCATAGCGACCCTATGAATAACAGATCTGAAGTGATCCTATGAACAATAGATTTGAACCTTGTTCTATCATGTGCCATTCTAATAATTTCTGACACACTTGGGCCCATTGTAGCAATCACTCTGTCAATCTGTCTGACTTATAGTAGGTGCTCAATACATGTGTGTAGCAACCAAAGAACTAATCATAAGTTTGGGGGTGTTTGTGCACGCATTTATGCTATGCTATCAGATATTATAGTTTTGTCTAAATTTACTGATTAGGAATTTTTTGTCAAATTGCTGTTATTTCCCTGAAAATATTACTTGTATAATACTGCTGAGATTTTACATTCATGTAACAGTGTATTCTCTCCAAGTTCTGTCTGTTTCAGGATGGGAAATCAAGTTGATTATCTTATTTGATTCTCTAAAGCTATTTAAAGTGGAGCACTCATAACAATATCTTTGATATCATCACATGCAAGCACGATTCTGCTGAAAATTATAAAAAAATGACTGGAACAGCACGTCAACAGAGAACTACTAGAATTGCAGACTGGGTTTAGAAGAGGCCAAGGTATTAGGGTATCTGGATCTTGGCTGAAAGCAGAGAGTGCCAGAAGAATGTCTATCTGTGTTTCATTGACTATGCAAAGGCATTTGATGGTGTGGACCACAATAAATTGGCTGACTCTGAGAAGAATGGGAATCCCAGAACACTTCATTATACTTTTGTGAAACCTATACTTGGACCAAGAAACAGTTGTCAGAACAAAGCAAGAAAACATTGCATGCTTCACAGTTGGGAAGGATGAATGCCAGGGATGTGTCCTATCTTCATAACTTTTCAATCTATATGCAGAACAGATTGTTTGGGAGGCTGGGCTCTATGAGGAGAAATGTCGCATCAAAATTGGAAGAAGACTTACCAACAACCTGCATTATGCAGATGACACAACCCTGCCTGCTGAAACTGAGGAGGACCTCAAACGCTTGCTGCAGAAGATCAAAGACTGCAGCCTTCAATATGGGTTGAGGCTCAATATAAGGAAACAAAGATTCTCACCACTGGGCCAATTGGCAGCATCAGGATGGATGGTGAAGAGATTGAGATTGTTAACAGCTTCCGTTTGCTTGGCACCACAATCAACATTCTTGGTACCTGCAGCCAGGAAATGAAAAGACATATTGCATTCAGAAAGTATGCAGTCAGGGACCTCTCCAAAGTACTGAAGAATAACAATGCACCTGGAGAGTAAGGTGCACCTGATACAGGCCATCATCTTTGCAATTACTTGCTAAGTGTCACAAAGATGGACAATGACTAGGAAGGTAGAAGGATAATTGATGCCTTTGAGCTGTGGTGCTAGAGAAGAGTATTGACAAATGCCATGGACTGTTAGAAGAACAAATAGGTTCATCCTAGAGAGGATGAAAGAAACCAGACTGCTCCTTGGAGGCAAGGATTCTGAAGCTTTGTCTGACATACTTTGGACATGTTGCAAGGAGGGATTAGTCCTTGGAGAGGAACATCAAGCTTAGGAGGTTGGAGGAACAGTGCAAGAAAGGAAGACCCTGGATGGGGTAATGGGGATAGGTGTGTCAGAGACAGTAATGTTGGCACAGGATACAACAGGGTTTAGAGTCTCAAGCAACTCGATGACATATAACAACAACAACACAACATCAAATTACTGTAGAAATGGAAAAACTAATGAAGACAGTGCTCAAGATCACAGGCAAGTAGAAGCAGAGCTCGGGATAGAGCCCGTGCTTCTCTCTAAAACACCCATAGTGTCAATATAGCCTTTCCTTATCTTGGAGGAGAGAAACTAGAAGATGTACAGGAAGCTGGTCTACTGTCAGGTGTTAGGTGTTACCAACTGAACTGTAGCTCATAGCAACCGTGCAAATAACACATCTGAACTTGCCTTATCCTACACCATCATCACTGTCTCCATCATGCATAGCCCATTATTGTACTCATTGTGTCAGTCTATCTTGTTGAGGGTCTTCTTATTTTATGACCTTCGACCTTTCCAAGCATGATTTCTCTTTCAAGCTCTGACCCTTTCTCACAATATGCCCAAAGTATGCAAGTTGAAGTTTCACCACCCTTTCCTCTAAGAATTATCCTTGCAATTCTTCTTCAAGACAGATTTATTTATTCTTTTTGCAGTTCATGGGAAACTCTCCAACACCACAATTCAAAAGCATCTCTTTTTCCTTTGGTCTTCTTTATTCATTGTCCAAGTTTCAGATTCATAGGAAGAAATGGAAAATATTATGGCTTGGATCAGGTGCACCTTAGTCTTTAAACTGACATCATTACTCTCTAGAACTTTGGAGAGACTGGTACAATTCCATTTTGTTTTCCAAATGCCTCTGAACATGGCAGAGATGGTTCCTCTTTTGGAAATTTCTTCTTTCAGTTCTGCAGGGATCTGTTGAAGGCCACAGAGTGGTGATGTGGAAGATTTCTATCACTCATTTACTCTTGCGCTAGGGCTTCTGGACCCAGAATGCCCACCTGTATGTTTTCTTTGCTGCTGCCCTGTAAGCACAGGGACAACTCCTCTGTGCTATTTATTAGATCTCTGCTGGCTGGCCATGATCATGAGGTGCCTTCTTTTGGGGACCATCTGTGAAAATCACTATCTACTTAGAAAGTGCATTTATAGACTCCCCTCCTTTGAAAAACTAAATGGAATCCTCAAAGTAAGATGATAAAGAAATTCAATTTTCCTTTTCCTGTTAAAGTATTAGACTTAGCTCTCTAGAAGAACATGTCAGTCTGCAAGGAAGTGTTTTTCTAATACATTGTAACATGAAGTGAAAAATTATCTGTCACCCCTAATCTCCTCACTTCTTTCCTCAAAATCAACCAGTTTCCTTTGCATAATTTCATATATATGTTCTGAATCATTATACATACATACAAAATGGAAGGTTTCAAAATGAAAACAAGTGATAGAACAACATACAGAGAACTTAGAAATTTACTCTTTTAGAGCTAGTATAGAGATTATTAAACAGCTATACTTATTCCCCAACCCTCATTTTTTTATACGCTTTAAGAAAGAAACTATTTTTTAGACCACTTTCTGGTATAGAAAAAATGTGGAAAATACAGAACATTTTATATATCTCCTCATTCCCTTGTACATTGTTTCTGCAGTTATTAGCATCTTGTATTTGTGTATAAGTTATGAACCAGTATTGGTAGGTATCTAGTTGTTGACTAAAGTCTATGGTTTACATCTGTGTTGTATAGACCTTTAAGTTTTGATGAGTGCCTGATGGTCACCATTGCAGTGTCATCCAGAATAGTTTTACTACCCTAAAAATAGCTCGTGTTCCTCCTCTTCATCTCTGCTCTACTTCTGCTGAACCCTGGCAATCACTGATTTTTTATTTTTACTGTCTCTGTCATTTTTTCTTTTGCCAGAATGCCATATAGCTGTAATCTTTTAAAGCATGTAGCTTATGGGACTGACTGGCGTCTTTGATCCCTTCTGTCTTCTAGTAGCTCATTGGGTCCTTTTAGTCTTTATTGCTCAGTAATACTCCACTGTGTGGTTGTACTATGATTTGTTTATCTGTTCACCTTTTGAAGAGGGTCTTGGTTGCTTTTCTACCTTTTTTTTAAATTAATTTCAGTGAACATTTATAGAGATTTTGGATTTCCTTTCATTCATTCATTCATTCATTCATTCATTGTTGCACTTTTCTCCCCGCCCCCACCCCCCCACCCCAGTTCGCTCTTCTCCTTGAAAAGCAAAAGAAAAACTCCTTCATTGCTATACAATCCCCCCTCACCTCCCCGCCTCCACCCCAAGTATATTCCACTCTACAACCCTCATTCCGAACTCTTATGATAATCATAATGCCCTAAAATATATTACTTTTAAGCTGTTCTCTCCCTCATTGGCTTCAATGCAGTATACATAATTTATCCAGTTTTTCTCAGTCTTACCCCCACCCTGATATCAGCGTCCTTCTACAACAGTGGCACCATACAGTATTTGTCCTTTTGTGACTGAGATATTTCACTCAGCATAATGTCCTCCAGAGTCACCCATTTTGAATAATATTGCATGTGTTCCTTGTTTTTCAATGAAGCATAGTATTCCATTGTGTAAATATACCACAGCTTCTCTTATCTATTTGTTTGTTTATGGGAACTTAGGTTGTTTTCAACTCCTTGCTATTGTGAACAAAGCCAGGATAAACATGGGTGTGCATATATCTGCTTGGATGTCAGTTATGGTCTCTTTGGGGTATATTCCCAGTCGTGGAATTGCTGGGTCAAATGGTATCTCTATTTGCAACTTTTTGAGAAAGTACCACACTGCTTTTCACAGTGGTTGCACCATTTTACACTCCCAGCAACAGTGAATAAGGGTTCCAGTCTCTCCACAAACACGCCAGCATTTGTTGCTTGCTGTTCTGTTAAATTTTGCTAGTCTTAGTGGGGTGAGATGGTATCTCATGGTTGTTTTGATTTGCATCTCTTAGAGCAGGAATTTTGAACATTTCTTCATGTATTTGTTAGCCATCTGAATGTCTTCTTTGGTGAGGTGTCCATATCTTGTGCCCATTTTTTGATTGGATTATTTACCTTTGTCTTGTTGTGGTGCTCAAGTATTTTATAAATTCTAGATATAAGTTCCTTATCTGACATGTCATTACCAAACACCTTTTCCCAGTCTGTGGCTTACCTTTTTATCCTGTTGGAGAAGCTTTTGGGCCTTTCTTAAATTCCACAGTATTCCACTTTGGGAATCCATCATAATTTTTGTAAACCATATTTTTATGAACCTTTGCATTTAATTTAGTCATTTAATCATGTAAGTAAGGCTGCCATGATCATCTTTGGGAAGTTTTGTGATAATGATTTTAGAATGAATTCTAGATCTTGAATTGTGTCAGCTAAGTTATATGCATTTAAAATTTTGATATTCCACCAGTTGCTATAATCAAGGATGCTTTAGGCAGAGTACTAAATAATCCAGGAGGTATCAAACAAAGATGGAAAGAATATACTGAGTCATTGTATCGAAAGGAATTGGCAGACACAGAAGAATTTAATGAAACAACACATGAGCCTAGGGTGATGAAGGAAGAAGTTCAAGCTGCTTTGAAAGAAATAGTAAAAAATAAGGCCCCAGGAATAGATGGTATACCAATTGACATATTTCAGTTAACAGATGCTGTCCTGGCTGTGCTCACCAAGTTGTGTCAAGAAATCTGGAGAACAACCACTTGGCCAACTGACTGGAAGAGATCTATATTTGTTCCCATTCCAAAGAAAGGTGACCCAACAGAGTGTGGAAACTATAGAACAATATCATTGATTTCACATGCAAGCAAGATTCTATTGAAGATTATCCAAAAATGACTGGAACAGCACACCAGCAGAGTACTGCCAGAAGTCCAGGCTGGGTTTAGAAGGGGTCATGGTACTAGGGATATTGTAGCTAATGTCAGATAGATATTGGATGAAAGCAAAGAGTACCAGAGGAATGTCTATCTGTGCTTCATTGATTATGCAAATGTGTTTGAGTGTGTGGACTACAACAAGCTGTGGCTGACTCTGAGAAGAATGGGAATCCCAGAACATTTGATCGTGCTAATGCGAAACTTATACTTGAACCAAGAGGCGGTCGTCAGAACAGAGCAAGGAAACACTGCATGGTTCAAAATTGGGAAGGGCGTACGCAAGGGATGTGTCCTGTCTCCATACCTTTTCAACCTGTATGCAGAACAGATCATCCGGGAGGCTGGGCTCTATGAGGAAAAATGCGGCATCAGGATTGGTGGAAGATCTATAAACAATCTGTGTTATGCAGATGACACAACCCTGCTTACTGAAACTGAGGAGGACCTGAAGCGCTTGCTACAGAGGGTCAAGGACTGCAGCCTTCAGTATGGATTGAGGCTCAGTGTCAAGAAGACAAAGATTCTCACCACTGGACCAACTGGCAGCATCAGGATGGATGGTGAAGAGATTGCGATTGTTCTCAGCTTTAGTCTACTTGGCTCCACAATCAACACTCTTGGAACCAGCAGCCAGGACTTTAAAAGACGTATTGCCATGGGAAGGTCTGCTGTTAGGGACCTCTTTAAAGTACTCAAGAGCAATGGTGTGTCTCTAGAGACTAAGGTGCATCTGGTACAGGCCATGGTCTTTGCAATCACTTGTTATGCATCAGAGAGTTGGACAATGACCAGGGAGGACAGAAGGAGAATTGATGCTTTTGAGCTTTGGTGTTGGAGAAGAGTGCTGAGGGTGCCATGCACTGCTAAGAAAACAAACAGATTTATTCTGGAGAGGGTTAAACCGGGCTACTCCTTGGAGGCAAGGATTCTGAGGCTTCGTCTGACATACTTTGGTCATGTTGTAAGGAGAGACCAGTCCTTAGAGAGAGACATCATGCTTGGGAGGGTGGAGGGCAGGCGCAGGAGGGGAAGGCCCTCTGGGAGATGGATTGATTTGGTGACTGGGGCATTCGGGATGAGTGTATCAGAGACAGCGATATTGGTACAGGACAGAGCAGAGTTTAGACCTGTTGTACATAGGGTTGCTATGAGTCGCAAGTGACTTGACGACACATAACAACAACAACAACTCAGAAGTGAGCATATCTTTTGATCCAGGTCCTTGCATTGGGAACCTCCTTGACACAAGGAAGGCTAAGACACAAATTCTCCAACAAATGCTGGACCCATAGAAATTGAAAGCAGACAAGAACTTTTCTCCAGTACCAATGGAGGAAACTGACACTCTGAATTCAGAACCCTAATCTCTTAAACTGTGAGAGAATAAATTTCTGCTTGTTAAAACCACCCATTAAAAAAAAATTGATATTCCAAACTACTGTCCAAAAAGGTTTTTCAGTTTATGTTTCCATCCACAGTATATGACCATTTGTTTTCCTACTCACTTTAGGGAGTGGTAACAGCTGCGCTGTTAACCCAAAGGTATGTGATTTGAATCCACCAGCTACTCTGCAAGAGAAAGATGAATTATATTCTCCCATCATCTTTGTGTGATTTACTGCCTCTGAAAACCCACTGGAGAATCAGCTATGGGTTGGTTCCGACTTTACATTACATAACAACAACAATCCAATTGCCAATAATATATTAAAATATGTTTTCATCTTTTCCCTTGGAAAAATATATACAAATTGATTTTGTCATAAATTTTTTCAGCTCTTCACTATATTTTCAATGTAAAGAACTTAAGTTTATGGGTCCATAAGACAGTTTCTTCTTCCCTTTACAGAGGCATAGGGTTTTGTTTAATCTCTCAGGCTTTCCTGATCCTCCATTTATTAGCAATCATTACTTTAACTTCTTCTTTTAGGATCCTGTGGTGCCAACCATCAGTGCCGGAGGCTTTCAAAGTATTGAGTAAATAAGAAATGGCAGCAAACATTTCTTGTTAGTGAGAGAGAGAATAAAAGGCATGTCACTCACGGTTTCTGGGTGCAACTTTGGTTCAATTATCTTCAGATGTTTAAAATCAAGGCTGTTTCCAGACCATTTCAAAGAACAGCAGGGCAACCTGCTGAGACCTGTGTGAAATGAACACCCTGTTACAACTAATTAGTGTTACTGTTTTCCTTGCAGTTGGGGGTGAGAGGAAATACATGAAGGGTGTTTATCCCTTCCTGTAGAAGGAAAGAACTGGAACCCCTGGAAAAGCCTGGAGGGAAACCCAGAGTATGGCTCCTGTGTGGTTATTCCCACACTTCTCCAAAGAATGGCTCGGGAGCAGTTTGAGTTAAATGTCTTGTTTGATCCCAGGGCTTACACCTTCTTTGACCCTTGTATAAGCTATTCAGGCTGTTTTTATAAGAGACCTAAGACAAATAGTCTATTCAATTAAACTCAACAACTCTTGAATACTTACAGTAAATAGATGAATATGGTCTCTTCTCTAAGCATTTTAAAATCTGGCAAAAAGGATACTTAAGAAACAAGTTGGAGCCATTGGATACTCTTAAGGAACATAATAATAGCTAGGTGGACTTCCTGTGTGTTTGAATTTTGACTTTATCACTTACTAGTCGGAAAACTTGAACACATTTTAAATTTCTCTCTACTTAATGTCTTTATCTTTAAAGATTTGTTAGAAGAATTAGAGATCAGTTAGTGTCATTAAGTATTGTCTAACCAGTGCTAGGCCTTAGGAAGAGTCAGTGACAGTAGTAACTATGATGCTGAAGCCCTGTGTAAGGAAAGACAAAACATGAGGAGATCATAGTTACTTCTTACTCAGTGTTTCAGTTATTAATTTCTAAACGTAGTTGTTTAAAACAGTAGAGTATAATCTTTCTGTGCATCATTCTGTGGGTTAAGCATTAACAGTAGATCAGGGGTGCATCTTCTGTGTTTGATAATGTGTGAATATTGGCTTAAATGATGTGGGTCAACATACTGGCTGAGATGGTATAACTAGGGTTATGTGTGTGGTCTCAATTTTGGTTTTTGAGTAAGTTCCTCTGTTCTTGTCTATGTGACTCTTTTGTGCTTTGACTCTTCTTAGGCTTCCTCACTGCATGGCAGCTGGCTTCCAAGAAGACAAGGCCTAGTGTGCAAGTACTCATTAACTCTTGCATATGCTATCAAAAGTCCATTGACTAAAGCAAGTTATATGACCAAACCTAGAGTTGGTGAGGGAAGAGACTACACAAGGGTGCATAAACAGTGGAAAGGTGGGTTCATTAATTAGGTATTTCTGCTGTAAAAGTCTGTCACTCTGAGAAAAATTTGGACATTCTCCAGTATGACTCCCTTTTATATGGTGACCCAGGGATCCTTGCTTGCATTTTGAAGTTCCACCACATCAACACATGGCTTCCATGGTTGCTATGGAACGGGAACAAAGACCAAGAGGGTTGTACTAGGGCCTCAGCTTTAGTTTTAACAGAGCTGAGGAATTAACATAAACTAGTTCTGCTGCTGAGCTCTTTCCTCATAACTTGCAATTTAATCTTAAAACACCCATTCTTACATTTAAACATTGAATTGATGCACTGGTCAGTATTTATGATGATATTCTGTGAAGAATATGAATAAGGATGACAAATGAAGAAGAATTGATACCTTTGAGCTGTAGTGTTGGAGAAGAGCACTGAACATCTCATGGACGGCAAAGAGAACAGCTATGTCTTGGAGAAGGTGCAGCTGGAGTGCTCTTTGCAAGCAAGAATGATGAGACTTTTCCTCACATAATTTGGGCATGTTTCTTGAAGGGGCTATTCGAAGAGGACATGATGCTGGGAAGGGTGGATGGTCAGTGAAGGAGAGGAAGACCCTCAACCAGGTGGTTTAACATGGTGACTGCTGCAATGGGCTCTTGTGTGTCGGGAAGTGTGAGGATGGCACAGGATAGAAGAGGGTTCAGATCTTTTGTTCATAGGGTCACTATGAGTCATACTTGACTCAATGGCACCTAACAACAACAACAACAACAACATACATTGAAGACCATTGTTGACATTAGTCTTTGAGACTTCCATTGAAATAGGGAAATATTCTGTCTACATTGTTGCACTAACTAAACAAATAAGTTGAGGAAACTGTTGTGGAGTTACAGTTAGTGGTAGCTAAATGTTATCATGGAGCCAAATAACTTTTCACCCGGTCCATCTAAAAGCTTCTGAGACAATGCACCTTTCTAATCTAAATACAAAGAGTTTTTACTGCAGCCTTTTAACACTCATGAAAGGATGACGTAGACTGGAGGTTTTGAGAGAAGGCAGACCTTCTTGTCCAGCTGCCCTTTGCCAGTCAGTGCTATAATGGAGGAAGGGTGGTGGTTGCTTCTGGTCACAGAGACCAGATTAGTAACCCAAGTACCGTGGTTCACTTTTTGGGGAGAATGATGATAGTTACCTTTTCTATCATCTTTGAACTGTCTTGTATGCTGAGGCTTGTAGGCAACATTTACAATCACAAATTCAAGAATGTTTCCAGGTTTTACAAAAAAGCAATTTCAGTGAATTCTTATTAATCTGAAATTTGAACAATATTTCTGATAAAATAATAAGAATTTTTAGCAATACTGGTCAGAAGAAATTATTATTAAACCATCTTCCTTAAAGTATTACACTTCCTTTTGTATAACTCTGTCCTCAAGAAATTTCTATTAAATAGAACTTGAGCTTAATGTATTAGTTGTGGGTTGTTTTTTTTTTTAATCAGTATCAAGTGCTTACTTTTCAGTTGATTAGAATGCATGATTACAATCCTTAGGTGTGGAAGAGTCAAATGGTGCTCCATAAGCAGTTCAATGACTGACTTTTCAGAAGTGGGTCCCCACAGAGATGCCTCTGTATAGACTTGAACTGTCAGGTGCTATGCATTGGAATCTACTTGATGGCAACCAGTACACTTTCACTTACAGCCAAGCCTTTGCTGGCACTAGAGGTTTGAATTTTAAATAGCAAGTCAGTCATTCCTCTAATGGAATCACTACCCCCTGCAAAAGAACTTTGACCCACTGAAGATGTCTACCTTGTGTATCTTAACTGGTGCTGCGAGCAGCGAAGCAGTCTCCTTAGCTCTCAGTAGAGAGAATCAACCATATTTTCACCAATGTTTTGTTAGGTGCCATAGGGTCACCTTAGAGACCCCACGTAAGCAGTGGAACAGTCCCATGGGGTTTTCCAGGCTGTAATTTTTATAGAAATAGGTTGCCAGGTATTTCTTCTGTGTAACTAATGAGTGGGTTAGTTTGAACTGCCAACCTTGCAGTTAGCAATTGCGCATTTAATCATTGCCTTCTGAGGCTCATTCACTGATTCAATAAGCATTCCAGTAGCCAGATAGTGTACTACGAGTTGAGAGATACAGAGAAGAATAAGCAAAGCCCCAGCTCTCAAAAAATAGGTGCATAATCTGGTAATTGGAGTATAGATGTTGAACGCCCTGTGCGGCAGGCCATGTGCAGAGCCCGTGGGAGCACAGAGTAGAAGTAGCAGCCCCATCTTTGTCTGGAAGGGAGAACTTGGAAGTAATTTTTCTGTGTCCTGATTCCTACCACGTTTTCCAGTTGCATTGTCTGGATGAAAGAGGAACTTGTATGGCCCCTGAGCCTGTGGGCCACCCCTTCCCTGCTGTTCCCCCAACTCAAGCTCATGTCATCCCCCTTGCTCTGCTCCCTAGTTTTTGTACTGCTGCCTGCAGACCTCTGGCTGTGTCGCCATGTTGATGACAGCAGCAGTAACAAATTGTTCCATTTCTCACACCCAGAGGATGGGTGGGCCAAGTCCAGCATGATTAAATTGCACTTCGAGCCACTGTTGTGTTGACCAGACCTCAGTTCCTGCCTTCCCCCGCCTTTCAAAACACTGAGTAGCAAACGTTCTCATTCAGCATGATTGAGTCAGAGTGGCCACTTGTCCCTATTTCCTCACACCCACTCAGCTTCGGAACATGAGGCCCTAAGCCTCAGGGGAGCTCTGCTGGCTTGGCTACTAAATAGCCTGCTTGGGAGTCTGTGTCATCTCCTATAAATTACAACCCTGCGCTTCCTACCATGGCGTGTGCTCCCCACACCCTTGTTCTCCAATTTACCCTGTTGGTCCCTCTCCTGGGTGTTGTGCAAAACGTTACGCTTTTGGGACTGGCTCCCTCTCTTGGGACCCCGGGAGACTGGCAGCTCTGCTTACCAGAGACTGGATAGAGCTCAGTGTGACTTCCCAAGTTAGTCTCCTCCTAAACCTGATGGGGAACGAATGGCATGGGAGAAGGAACAAGTGCCGTGAAGAGCTGCACACTCAATTCCTTGTTGGATTTGCACGCATTTGTTTCCATTCAGTGGCAAAAAAATGCATCACACCATTGAAACCGGAGCTTCCTGGTGTGAAGTGATGAAACCTGAACTGGGGAAGAAGGTGGCAAGTTTTCCAGTACAAGCTAGTGTGTTAGATTTGAGTGGAAAGTCACGTCAGGCCCATTAACACAGCAAGGTGGAGAAATTGCCAGGAGCAAAGCAGAAATAGCAGAGGAGTCCCTCTCCCATCCCACCTAAACCCACCTGCTCCTGCCAGATGCTCTACTCCCTTTCTCTACCTCTGAATTTCTCTGTTTCTCTCCACAACTTCTTCAGGAGCAGTGAGCTAGCAGGGCTGAGGTCTTGCCAATCTCCAGATTGCTGATGTTTTCCCTGCAGTGCAGTGGAGATGCAGAGAAACTAGTGTCTGTCAAGGACTCCTCTTTCCTGGGGAGCCATAGATTTCCCTGCCTTCACCGTGAGACGATATATTCCAGGTGTCTTTACAGCGAAGAGAAACTGACTCTTCACTTGACTGTTAATCGGTGTTTTTGGACGTGTTGAATTTATTGCCATTACTCATGCTTGTTCTTGTTTTGACGTTAGATTTCGTCTCTTTCTCAGTCAGTCTATATGTAACTTATTGCTCACTAGACTGAGTTCATTCTCTAGTTAATAGTGATGAATTAGAGGGCTGGCAGGGGACTGACACTATTCTGGAGAAGAAGGTTCTGTATTTCGCTAGTGCTCAGCATGTTCAGGCGTTTTTAGGAAATGGATAAGACAAACTAGTAACGAAACAGGTGCTTCAGCAGCAGTAATTCCAGGGGGGCTCGGCTCAGCTTGGCAGGGATGATGATGGTTTTTCCCAGCTAGAGAGGCCAGAGGCCCTGGAGTGCTGACAGAGGTCAGGGAGTGGAAATATCGAGGCCCATCATCTCTCAGGCACTGGCCCCTCAATACCTTATTCATTTTGCATTTGGACACAGAAGGCTTACACACCTGGAAGGCATAGATATCTGCCTTCTCAAAGAGAGCTAATGGCTTCTACTGTAGGGTTCTATAAATACAGTCTTTCTGGCACAGGGTAATGCGCTCCACAGCTGAGCAGTGAAAGTTGTGGGAGACTGTGTAGTCATATTGAAAGTACCTAGTGGCTAGCACACATCCTGGTATGTCTAAAACCCATTGCCTGCTTCACAAGGTTTCTGCAGCTTTAATCTTTATGGAAGCAGATACCAAGGCCTTTTTTACATGGTGCCACTGAATATATTCAAACCATCATTTTTTATTCCTTTCTGTATGAAAACTCTTAAAGAGGTTTTTGGATCAGGATAGGAGGGAGACTTATCAGTAACCTGTGTTATGTCTCTTACATAACCTTGCCTGATGAAAGTGAGGAAGACTTGGAGCACTTGTTGCAGAAGATCAAAGAATACAGCTTTCACTTGGGTAGTATCTCAATGTCAAGAAAACAAAGATTCTTATCACTACACTGATAGACAGCATCATGATGGGTGAAGAAGAGATTAAAACTGTCAACAGCTTCATCTTGGATCCACAATTAACACCCTTGGTCCCAGCAGTCAGGAAATCAGGAGATGCATTACATTGGGAAAGTTTGCAGTTAGGGACCTTTCCAAAATATTGAGGAGTAATGATGTCAGTTTGAGGACTAAAGTGCATTTGATTCAGGCTGTGGTCCTTCCAATAACTTGCTATGTATCTGAGAGCTGGACAGTGAATAAGGATGACAGTAGAAGAATTATGCCTTTGAGCTGTGGTGTTGGAGAAGAACAGGATTATGCTTGCGTGTAATATTAGTGATATTGTTCAATGATTTCCACTCTCTGATAGGTCACCTTTTATTGGCATGGAAATAAATATGGATCTCTTCCAGTCAGTTGGCCAGGTAGTTGCGCTCCAGATTTCTTGGAACAACCTGCTGAACACAACCAGGGCAGCATCTGTTTGTTGAAATATGTCAGTTGGTATTCCGTCAATTCCTGGGACTTTATTTTTTGCAAAGTCCTTCAGAGTAAATTGAAAAGGTGCCCTTTAAAATCTTCTATTCAGCTCCTTACTTTCTTGATTCCCCGCCACCCCCTTTGCTTTGTCTTCTTAGTGCTGTAGTGAAATGTTCAAAGTCTCTTCTGACATTCATTTTTATCTTCTTCCTCCATCTTTGTAATGACCTTTTGCATTCTTCATGGATAATATTCTTGATATCTTCCCACAGCTCATCTGGTTTTTGTTCATTAGTGTTCAAGGCCTGCAACCTCTTCCTTTTTTTTTTCATCCTTCACTCAAATGAATTTGTTTTTTTTAGAAACAATGTAATCTAGATTTTAGTTCTATCATTCTTATTTTTTCCTCTTTTTAAAAATTGATATTTTACACCACAACAATATAAAGGTAAATAGTCCAATAGAAAAATGGGCACAGGATATGAACAGACAGTTCACCGAAGAAGATATTCAGATGGCAAACAAGCACATGAAGAAATGTTCAAAATCCTAGCTCTAAGAGGGATGCAAATTAAAATAACTGTGAGATATCATCTCACCCCAGACAGAATAGCAAATTTTTTTTTTTTGCATTTAGCACTTTATTTTTTTTTCTATATTTTATTAATTTTCATAAATTCAGGGGCGATAGACTCAAGATAAAATTTTGATTCCTGTGGATTTGATTTGACCTGCTTTAGCTTTAATGTGAACTTGCATATGAGCATTTGATGGTAATCAACATATAGAGTTATCAAATTGACTCATATGCATGACATTACTTTTTGTGTCAGAGTGGAACCATGCTTTGTAGTGGTTCTCATGTATGAGTTTTCAAAAGTAGTTCACTGTACCTTTGTTATAAGGAGGATATTGGTTACTTAAACCTACAACCTTTTAGTAATAGCTAAATGTGTTAACAATTTCAATCCTCCAGGGACTCCAGTATTTATAATACGGGAATAGCAGTTATCGTCTACTATTAGAGTTACACTTTATTGATCTGCCTTCACATATATGACTCCAAACTCTAGATTTTCCTCTTCCAGGATGACTACTTCACAATAAAATGATGAAAGGAGGATATGCAAGGGGTATATATTAGTATTGGAGTTAAACCCTAGGCTGTATTTCCCTAGGTGGAGCCAGGATTATAGTGAAGTGAAATTCACCCCAGCAATGAACAAAAATGCTATTTTTAGAACAGTGTTTTAAAAAGATCATCAGAATTAGTTTGAGAACTCATGGTGTGGCTTATAAAACTGTATGTCAATATATGTTTCAGTTTATCTAAGTTAACCTGATATTGTTCCTATCGAGTGATAGTGGGTTCTGTGCTTAGCCCTTATTGATTCCACAAAGCGCAAGACATAGTTTCTGTTTCCATGAATTTTTAATTTTAGTAGAGAAAACAAACCATGAAGTGCTTCCCTGCTTCATTCACATAACAGGCTCCAGGTCGAGGTATAAGTTCCATATGAGCACAATCAAGTGCTCTGGGGTTCCCATTTTTCTCCATGTCAGCCACAGCTTGTCATGATCCACACAGTCAAATGCCTTTGCATAGTCAATAAAGTACAAGTAGATGTTCTTCTGGTATTCCTTACTTTCAGCAAAGATCCATCTGATATAAGCAATGATACCTTTATTGCCACAGCCTCTACTAAATCCTGTTTGAACTTCTGGAAATTCCCTATCTACATACTGTTCCAGCCACTTTTGAATGATCTTCAGTAGTATTTTGCTTGCATGTGATATCAATGATAATGTTTGATAATTTCCATATTCAGTTGGATCACCCTTCTTGGCAATAGGAACAAATATGGACATCTTTTAATCTTTTGGCCAGACAGCTGTCCTCCAAATTTCCTTGCATAGACTGGTGAGTGCATCCAAGGCTGCATCTGTTAATTGAAACTAGTCAGTTGGTATCCCATCAATTTCTGTGCTTTATTTTTGCCAATGCCTTCAATGAAGCTTCCACTTCCTTTTTCATTACCATTGGCTCCTGTTCATATAGTACTTCTTGAAATTTTTCATTGTCAATGAATTCTTTCTGGTACAGGGTATTCCCTCCATCTTCTTTTGAAGCTTTCTGGGTCATTTAATATATTGCCCATGGCATCCTTCAACATTGTGACTTGAGGCTTTCATTTGCTTTTAAGTTTTTTCAGCTTGAGAAATGCAGAGTTCTTCCCTTTTTAATCTCCAGTTCCAGCTCTCTGCACATTCCATTATAATATTTTGCTTTGTCCTTCCAAGCTGCCCTTTGAAATCATCTGTTCAGCTTTCACTTTGACATGTTTTCCTTTAGATTTGGCCTCTCAATGTTCCAGAGCAATCTTATAGTCTCTTCTGACATCCATTTAGATTTTTTCTTTCTCTGCTGTTTTTGTAATGACATTTTGGTTTTCTTTGTGAATGATATCCTTGATATCATTTCACAGCTCATCTGGTCTTCTATCATTTTTTTTTTTATCCTATGTAAAACCTATTCTTAAGATGATCATGACATTCAAATGCAATTGATTCAAGATCATATTTTGGTTCCTGTGGATTTATCTTTATTTTCTTGGCCTCAATTTGAACTTACATATGACCCACAGTTTGCCCCGACCTAGTTTTGACTGCTAATATTGAGCTTCTCCAATGATTTCTTCCGCAAATGTAGTCAATCTGATTCTTATACAGCCCTTCTGGGGAAATCCACATGTAAAGTTGTCTCTTGTGCTTTTAGAAAAAGTATTTGCAATGAATAAATCATTGTATATACAAAATTCAGTCATTCTGTGTCCAGTTTCATTTCTGTCACCAATCACATATTTTCCAACTACTGTTCCTTCTTCTCTGTCTCCACTCACTTTTGTGTTCCAGTCACCAATTATCATTAACACATCTTTATGGCATGTTCAGGAATAAAACCTTCAGTATGAATTGTACCTCAGTATCAAAAAAACAAAGATTCTTACCACTGGACCAATAGGCAGTAACATGATGGAGAGGAAACTGAAATTGTCAACAGCTTCATCTTGCTCAGATCCACAATTAACACCCTTGGGACAAGCAGTCAGGAAATAAGGAGATGCATTGCACTGGGAAAATCTGCAGTTAGGGACCTTTCCAAATTAATGAGGAGTAATGATGTCAGTTTGAGGACTAAGGTGTGTCTGATTCAAACCATAGTCTTTCCAGTTACTAGCTATGCATCTGAGACCTGGACAGTGAATAAGGATGACAGAAAAATAATTGACACCTTTGAGCTGTGGTGTTGGAGAAGAGCACCAAACATCCCATGAATGGCCAAGAGAACAAACAGATATGTCTCGGAAAAGGTGCAGTTGGTGTGCTCTTTGGAGGCAAGAATGATGAGGCTTTGCCTCACATACTTTGGGCATGTCGGTAGGAGGTGCTATTCTTTGGAGCAGTACACGATATTGGGAAAGGTGGAGGGTTGGTGAAGGAGAGGAAGACCCTCAATCCAGGTGGATTGACACGGTGACTGCTGCAATGGGCTCCTGTGTGTCAGGAAGTGTGAGGATGGCAAGGGCAGGACTGGATTCGGATCTTTTGTTCATAGGGTTGCTATGAATTGTACTGGACTCAGCAGCATCAACAACAATAACAACAGAGAAAATTAAAAGTTGATACACAAAACCATGATAAATAACTCTGTCTATGTAATATGTATGCCTCAGTAAGTCTGTACAAGTTCTCAGGAGGAAGATTTTGATAGGGATGGAGAAAGTAAATAAACTCATAGCACTAGGACTAGAGGCCTTTGGATACCTTAGATGAGCTCTGTGCCAATACGTGTTGATAGGAAGGACGAAGTATTTTATGGGTGACCTTTTCCAACTGGACTACAGATTTTGCTAGTAAACATATAGGAAAGAGTTGTTGGCAGGTGCCATTAAGTCATCTTTGACTCATTGTGATCCTGTGAACAATAGATCTGCACCTTGTCCTGTAGCACACAATAGCACCTTGTCCTGTGCTACACAATTTGCTTTTTAGGAAAGAATAGGAGCTATAACTAAGCTTTGCGTCTCATTAAATTTGCGGCCTCTACCATTCAATGGGAGTTCTGGTCTGTAGTGGTTGCAATGTTAGCCAAAAACTGGGCAACCCCAGTGGTTTGAATCTCCCAGTGGCTCCTCAGGAGGAAGAGGACCAGTCTTCTCTTATTGTTATTTACAGTCTCAGAAACTTGCTAGAGAGGTGTGGTGAGTCCTTTCTGAGGCCGAGTTTGAGTTAGAACATTTCATGGAAGGTCCTTGGGTGGTGCAAATGCTTTGCTCTCGGCTACTAACCTAAAGTTTGATGGTTTCAACTCACCTTGTGGCACCATGGAAGAAAGGCCTGGTGATACTCTTCTCTTCCGTAAATATTATAACCCAGAAAAGCCTGTAGTGGACAATTCTGCTCTGTAATATGGGATTACCATGAGGACAGAATCCACGTGAAGGTAACAGTTCTGCATCCTGTGGAGCGTAGAACAGGCTCATGGTATGAAAGCAAGAGAGCATGTCTTTAAGGTAGTTCTCTGCTTTTCCCTCCCTATGATTCCACAGGAGAGAATGTTTAGCCTCTGCAAAATTGCTGTGCTCTGTATTCAAGCAGAGAGAGAATAGCCTCATAGAAAAAAATACCTTGAAGAAAACTGGCTGAAAATGTTTTGTATTTCTACATAATTTACACATTTAGATTGCAAGTGTCTTGTGGACAGATAATTTGCATTACACTTATTAACAACTCCTATTGTATGTGCTTAGTGATTATTCATGGATTGATTAGTTTTCAGGAATAATCTTTACAGTTTTCAGATAGATAATGAACAACTTTATTGACTCCTCTGGATAGGAATTGTTTGCTGTGTTAGTTTAACCAATTGGCCTTGGAATGGCGCTGCATGCTACCTACTAGAAGCAGATCATTATAGAAGTCCCATACTCTGCCTTTCCTAAGCATCTTTTTCTTTTCTAAAAATAACTCTGTATTTCAAAAGCAGAAAGCCTTGATAGACCTATTAGCCTGGGCTTTTAAAAGAAGGGAATCCTATATATTGAGAAATCCCTGTCTAAAATAAAAATAAAATTGAAGCCTAGGTGAACCCCAATGGTGAAATTAGGCAAATAATACTGTTAAGTCATCAATGAAGATAGCTACTTGAAAAGATGATTTACTTTCTTTGAACTCACTTTTTGCCTGAAAAGATTCACTGTTAGGCCTGATAAAGTTGGAAGCTTGTAGTTGTTCCAGCGAGGGGAGGTGGACTCTGCCAGCCTACTGATTAGGGTGAGTTCAGGTAGAATTTGAAGGTAATACTGATCAAGAGCCCATCAAACCATGCACTACTCCCAGCTGGGATATCTATGAAAAACAACACATGGACTAGAGAAATCCCCTAATGTGAAAGGAATATTGGCCTGCTTTATTAATCTCTGAAATATTTCCGGCCTTTGAGATTTGCTGGCAGGCCTCGCTTGTCTTAATTTAAAGGGCCACATTTTCCTGTAAGTATTTGAGCTCTCTGTATTGAGTAATAACCTTTCCACACATGTTTGCCTAATCAGGAGCCAAAGCGTAGTGGGTTTTGTTGATTTTACCCTGTGTCTGCATTAGAATCTCTTGTTTGGTCCAGTGAATGTTCTTGATGAGTGTGCCCCTTTCTGTGATCATGTAGGGCTTTTGATTAGGCACTGTTAAATGTAATTCATCCCCATGCTAACAGGCGTTCCTCCAAGTGAGGACACGATCTGGCGGGTGGTGGATGATGGCTCTGCGTCTGGGATCTCCTGGGGACAGGATGATGCTTTTAGAACTGCCTTGTGCCTTGATCTTAATTTATCTGTTGTATTCAGTATCATTGGAACCCAGGAAAAGGCCACATACCTGACCTCCGTTCCAGGGCTATGATATTGCACCCACTCCAAGCTCACTTTGATCCTTGCTTTGGAAAGCCAAGCAGGGAACTCCTTAGCTTTCCTGGGTCACCAGTGGCTCATTTGACTTTGCCATTTGTGACCTTTAATCTTCAAATCACGGGTATATAGTGCAGATACTATGAGTTTGGTTTCATACCACCACAATAAAGTAAATAATAAAAATAAAAGTAAAGTAAGTAATAAAGTTATTCTCACAAACTTTTTTGCTTTCCCAGTGCATTTAAATGTTATGTTTATACTATACTGTAGACTACTAAGTGTGCCATAGCATTGCTTTTCAGAAACAGTGTGCATACTTTAAAATCATCGCTAAGATTCTTCTGTGAGTTGTCATCGTTTTACTGGTGAATCTCACCTCAGTATTGATGGCTGTTGATTGATCAGGATAGTAGTGGCCAAAGGTGGAGTGACAAAAGCAATTTCTCAAACAAGGAAGGCTGTGACTTGACTCTTCCTTTTACTTGAACACTAACAGGTCATTGTGTTAATTGGCCCAATTGCTAGATTTTTATGTCTCTGGAAATAGGGAGGTCTGAGAAGAGGGAGAGACATGGTGGGTGGCAGTTAGTGCAGCTGTGAGAATATATTTTTTCACTAAGCTGATAATCGTATATGGGCACAATTGCTCCATAACCCATACAAGTAACATAAAAAAGTCACTGATGACAGATCACCATAACAGATATATAATAACAATAATGATGGAAAAGTTTGCAATAGTGTGAGAATTACCTAAATGTTATACAGACATGACGTGAACTCGTACTGTTGGAAGAATGACACCGACAGCTTGATACAGCTTGATTCAGTTTGTGAAAAGTGCAATATCTCCTAAATGTGGTAAAGTAAAGGACAATAAGACAAACATGTTTGAATTCAGAGTGAAGGAAAAGAAGATTTTTGACAGCTCACTGGCAAGCTGCTGATCCTCTCTTAATGACCTCGTGAAGATCAGGGCTCCTTCCAGTCACTATCTGGCTATCATGTGATGATTCTTGAGGACCTTTGTCTTTATTTTGTCTTCTTGGTTTTGAGCAGTCAGAAGTACGAAAAAAGGCCACTCTGCAGTCATCACATGGTGTTCATGTTAAATCCATTCCTAATCCTAATAGAAAACTCCTTAGCCTCACTAGTTTTAATTGTTTATTTGGAATAATTAGTATTTGCTGTAATTATGTCTACTTTGTATGTGGAGAGAAAAATCTGCATCAGTATATACTAAGTAATTGTTGTTCTCGTTGTTAGGTGCTGTAAAATCAAGTTTGACCCATAGTGACAAAAGATATGAACCCTGTCCTATCCTGTGCCATCCTCACTCTTCCTGACACAGTAGAGCTTATTGCAGCAGTAACTGTGTCAATCCACTTGGTTGAGGATCTTCCAGTCCTTAACCAACCCTCTACCTTTCTGAGCATCAAGTCCCTCTCCAAGGAATTGCAGATCCAGCAACATGCCCAAAGCATGTGAGATGAAGCCTCATCATCTTTGCCTCCAAAGAGCACTCTGGCTGCATTTTCTCCAAGACATATCTGTTGGTTGTTTTGGCAGTCCATAGTATTCTTCTCCAACACCACAGCTCAAACGTGTCAATTCATCTTCTGTCTTTTTATTCACTGTCTAGCTCTCAGATGCACAGCAAGTGTGACCTGAAAGACCATGGCCTGAATCAGATGCACCTTAGTCCTCAAACTTATATCATTACAATGCATTAATTTGGAAAGGCTCCTAACTGCAGACTTTTGCAGTGCAACATATTTCCTGATTTCCTCACTGCTGGTACCAAGGGTGCGTTAGTTAATTAATACACTCAATAATATGTAGTAAAAAGAAATTATTGACTTTTTTTCATGTGGAGGCCAGTAAACTTAAACAAAGAGAAAGACACTTTAAAGAACTATGTGTAAAATGTTTAAGAAGACATGAATTTCAGAGAATTCCCATATGTGCACTCTCATATTATCTATAAGTAGGCCTTTGCTTAGACAGTGTCTTCTCATCTTTTCTCCATCTGTAATCCTGTTGTATGAGCTTTGAAGTAATGAAACCTCATTTAAAAATGTGTTTTGTAATTTTGAATTAGTTGTCTTTACTTTCTTCCTAGTCAGTGCAAATGAGGAGGTGAGTGCCCCAGACCTTCTCCCCAGAGTTGGAGTGGGGAGTGGGGAAGAATGTTAATTCCCTAAACATGATTTTCTAACTTTGTATTTTTACTGTCAATTTTATGGTTATGCTGTATTTTTTTTTAATATTTTCTATTTGCTGGTTGTTGTGTACTGCCAAGTCAGAAGTGACCCATAGGTGACCCTCTGGTGGGTTTTCAGAAGCAGTTAATCGAATGGGAGGAGACTGTTCTCCATATTTCTATGCACTTTAAGAGATATAATTAGAGGATTAGAATTCCTGGAAGTGAAAAGGTTAACTGTTTTCAACCAAAAGATCAGTGAGGCTCTGTAAGAGATTGACATGGTGATTTGCTCTTATAAAGGCTACATCTAGGAAATCTTATGAAACAGGTCTGCTTTTTTACATAGTGGTTCTATGAGTTGGAATCACTTGATGTTACACAACAACTACAAAAACTCAAGGTGATCCTAAATATGAGATGCATTATTCTTTCAAGGGCTAAAGGCCTTTGGCTGACGATAGTCTTCCCTGATGATTTCCTGTGCCTGGTGTTCTGAGCCAGCAGAATTTCAAATAGAAGAACCGCTTGCTTTCTGTGTTTTGTGGGCTCCAGTACAACTTTTTTGACCAAGGAAAAAGTCCTCATCAGCCTTTCTTGTGCCAATGAAAAGTTATGATTCTATTGGATGAACCTTCTATGACTAACCCACTTGGGTTTAATAATTTGTGTGGGTGCCCAGTGTGAGCATTTGTGGGTGTTTAAAGTTGTGTTAGGGCAGACGTCTAGGAAAAGAGGGATGGAATACCTGAAACTAGATGATTACAGTACAGTTTATAGTCTGGTAAAAAGAGGCTAAGGCTTTTGTTGCCTCTTAATCTCTCAGGGAGGAACTTGAGTAAAAGAATTTTTGCATAATGAGAATTGAGAGTCTTGCCTTCATTCTGTAGTTGTGGTTGATTTTAAGCACTAAAGAATCATTAAAAAATATTTCACTTCCTTACACTGTACTTGTATGATCTTTCTAGCAGCCTGACATTTCTGTGAGGTGAAGGCACTGACTGATAGTCACAGTCAAGAATTTAAACACTCATGGAGAGAGTGCTCTCTCTCACTAATAACTGGAGTGGCACAGGGAAGAGGGACAGCCTTCTTATGGCTAGAGAGGTGGAGAGGCAACAGAACTCATATAGACAGAAGGCACTGACATTGGGCTGGTGACCTTGGGAGGATGTTTGAGAACTGGCAGGGATGGTAGCAGGAAGCAGTTTTGGCCTGGGACACCTTTAGGCTTTGCTATTAGGATCCGTAATAAAAAAAAATATTGCAACCAGGACCATGCAACAAAGTAGATAATGGTACCTGTGGATACGACAGGTGAAGTAACTTTAATATCTGCCAATGGCTGGATCCCACAGATCTCCTGTCTTGGGTCTAGAACCACTGATCATTGTGATTGTTATTGAATACTTTTTCAGTGGCCATTTTCCAGCTGACAGAAGTGGGGACAGCACAGGGTATCTTGTTTCTTATTCTGAGAAATTAACATACTGACAGTTGTCTGTGTATTAAATGCTACAGAACTGAAGGCAGGATAATACAAACCGTTTAAAATGTTAAGTCCACTGGCAGAAGTATCTTCTACTCTTTGGAGATAATCTTCTTTCCCTATAATTTCTATGCCCCTGAAGGCTAGAGAGTGCATAGTCTTTGAGAAGGGAAATTTTCCCCCCTCTGTAGTCAAGGAAATTTATTCCAAGCTACATGTTTTATGACCTTTTCGTAGTCTTCTCTAGTCATTTGTTTTCTGTGGGATTTCTTTCAGGGATGTTCTGTCTCTGGTATATATAGCTACTGGTATTTGAATTGTCTAATGGTTCTATTATATTTCCCAGAGTATTGCTTTTTTGGGTCAGTAAATTCCCAAACTCTTATGGTTTTGAGGCAATAAAAGCCAGCACTTTTTTTCAGACTATCCAGAGTGACAACTGAGTTTCATGTCTTCATTGCCTCATTCAGTGAAAACCCAAGATCACATGCCAGTGTAAAACTGATCCTTCTGCTCCTTCAATGAAAAATAGGAGGCACATGGTGCTTTCAGGTCAGCTAGCACCCGTTGAGAAAGTGCAGCTTAATTTACTTGGTGATAGACCTTGAATCATATTAGGCATTCTGAATGAAGCTTACCTGCTTCTGTACTTGTCAATATATTATTATCAGTTATTTTTTTAAGAAACCAAAATTAAAAAAAGAAACCAAAATAATAATAATAATAATAATAATAATAATAATAATAATAAAAAAACAATTTCACAGATCTTACGACTCAGCCCAGGGCCCCATAAACAGGCCTCACTGTGAAGACGTTAGTTCAACTCTGTGATGGGAGTTTGCTCTGAGGTAGAGTGCTAATATATCTTCTTCTCTTGCTACTGATACATATTTAAGTGGCTCAGGGTGTCTCTGGTCTTCATTTAAACTATGTTCAAAACAAAACAAAACAAAACAAAAAAGAAATGAAATTACATTGTGAAAATGTCCAGAGTGAGAGTGTGTTCTTTCTCCTAGGGAAACACAACTCTTCATGAGCTGGCTTCATCTCTGCTTCATGATCCTTAATCTTTCATTTGTCTTCACTCAGTGGAGAATTATAGAGACCATATCCTGACCTCATGAATCTCTCTTCCACAAACCATTTATGGTGACATCCCAAGGCCACGTGACAGTTACTGTGGTAGGGTATCTTCTGTCCCTAAAAGCGGTCACACACACACACACACACACACACACACACACACACACTTGGAGCTGTGATGCTTTTCTACCCTCTACTGTTCTGAATTGAACCATAAGGCCAACATTTATCAGATTCAAAGCAAAATTTAGTGTGTGCTCAGGTCAAGAGTGAGTTTTTCAAGCTGGTGTTAAAAGAGAAGTACTTTCAAATGTAAATGTATTTTGAGACTACAGAACAGAATGTCTGTCTGGCATTAGGACTGTCTTTGTGTGGATTACATGACTGCTGTAAGCATGGGGCACATAAGTGAAAGGTAAAATAATTCTCGTTTTGAGGTTGCTCTGAGACTTTTGGAGACTGACTGAGGGTTCTGGGGACAGCCAGAATGGTGGATCACAATTTCAAAGCATGTGTGTTTTCCTTCCCTTCTGCTCCTAGCTCTCATGGCCCTGGCAGTTGGGACCACCTTGAGCCACAGAACCAGTGTTGACAGAGAGGCAGGACAAGTAGCAGCTGCTTCTGTTACCCTCGTACTGGAAGACTTCAGCTGAGGGCCTTCCCGCCAGGTTCCTGCCAAAGCTCTTGGCTTTCTTGAATGACTTGATCACACACTGATGTTTCAAGGCTGGGTGCTCCCCAGCTGGAGCCCTGAAAATGCTTGCGTGGCATCCCTAGAGAAGGAAACCAACTTGAAAGAAACTCCCACAAAGTAAATCACCAGGACCGGATGGTTTTCATCCAAGAGTTGGGAAGGAAATGAAGTGTGAAATAGCACAGATACTGATGAAGACATTAGTTCTCCATTAAAACTACAACTGTGTCAGAGCAGAGAGGTTTGCTAACATGATGACCTTATTTCTAGAAGAGAGGGACTGGTGTCAATCTGGAGATGCTGGAAAACTTGGACAACTTGGATGGGATAGTAGAAATGATTCCCCCCTTTTTCCCCCCCACAGTACCATTTCCCCCCCTTATAGCATGTAAGTAGGACATTGTGAAAACTCATACACGGCACCATTGTAATATAAACCTTCCAAGGAACCAAATAATGACTATACAACACATATCATGTTATTCCCAACTCCTCTGCCCATGGCAGACATCAGCAATCAATCTGGTGATTTTTCCCTTCAAGCTTGGATTGGACCTCCTTCATAATTCTCAATCTTATTCTCTTGACAGCCACTCTTCAGGCAATTAGAGTTAATGTATATGTATTGAAACTTGTTTGCTTTCCCTATCTATCTTAGCTAATGGTGGTGGCTTTAAAAAACAGAATTTTTTTTTTTTACTTTTCTAGAGGCAAAAAGTTCAAAGTAGAGTCTTGACTGTAATTTACTTTCTTTTTGATAGTCTGAGCATTCCTTGATTTTTGCTTGTAGAAGCAGCTCATATGGCATCTGCCAATCTCAGTATGTGTTTGTATTTGTATTGAATCTGCTCTTTTTTGTGAGAAGTAGGTTTAGAACACACATGATACTGATCGGACTTCATTAATATGATAAAGGAAACCATATTTATGTACAGGATTATACCAGGTATTACCCATTTTGCCCATTGCCATAGGGTCGATTCCGACGCTTAGTGATCTTATAGGACAGATTGGGACTTCCCCATAGGGTTTCCAAGGCTGTGAGTCTATATGGAAGTAGACTGCCAGGTCTTTCTCCTATGGAATGACAGGTTGGTCTGACCACAGCCCCATCAGGGCTCCTTACCAATAGGTATTTGAGAGGAGGGGTGCACAGCCTCATTCACGACATCATCTAAGCTAATGTATTTTTCATAAACCAAATTGGCTCAGAATTAGACAGTACATAATGACACAGAGGACGTCTCATATAGGTAGTAGGACCATGGGAAGAATAATCACATTCTTTCTTTGAAGGACTGCGTTAGCAGAACATCTATCTTTAGGGATAAGTAGATTTGTGACAACTGGATCCGGATGTGTAGTGTCAGCTCAAACCATAGTAGGGTCTTTCTTGAGGGGAAAGGCAGCATGTTTTAGAAAGCCTGTTTGAGAAATAAGAATCAAGGAAAACATACCTCATTAGGTTTTCCCTGGTGTTGCTTAAAGGAAGCTATAAACATTTGCTGAACCACTATAGAGGTCTTATGATGAGGGGGTAGGCAAATGTGAAAGGAAATGTGCTATAATGTCCACAGATGCTCAGCAGAGAAAAAAGACAGGAAATTGAACTCTAGAGATGAGAGATGATTGCTGTTGTTGTGTGCTGTGGAGTTGGTTTTTACTTTTGTGAAAAACCTGAGGCTTCCTTTTGTTTTACCATAAGACTGCAGAAGGCCCCTGTCTGGAATCCCATAGGATCTGTGTACAAAAACATTTGATCATTGGATTGCCCAAAGCCTTCAGCCAATGATAATGATGAGAGCAATTGGGCTATTAAGAACTAACTTGCAGCAAAAAAGTAAAAATAAAATCCAGAAAACACACACACACCACTTTCCAGTTACTGTCAACTTGTCCTTGGCTTATGGCAACATTCTGTGTGTCCAAGTCAAACTGTGTTTCATAGGCTTTTCAATGGTCAATTTTCAGAAGTAGATCACCAAGGTCTGAGGCACACCTGGGTGGACTTGAACTACCTATATTTAGGTTAACAGCAAAACACATTTACTGTTTGTGCTATGCACAGATTCTATATTGTGGTCTACTAAACTCCAAATAAAGCAGTCTGTGATATAACAGATTTCTTCAAGTGTATGCTGTTATCTGACCATATAAATGCAAAGAAACCTGCCTACTCCAATAGGGGATGGAATACTTTGCTTGATCAGTGGAGAATTGCTACGTATGTAATATGTAGAGAGCTCTATGGTGAAATCCACAGCGAGCCACACTGCTAATCCACATGCTGCATTTCTCTGGTGGTTTTGAATATAGCAGCCACTATGAGAGAGACATATGGACAATCTTCTGTGTGAATTTACAGCCTTGGAAACTCATTGGAGGGTCAGCTATTAAATGGCAATGTGAATGAAATGAATGAGAATATAATATGTTGGTAAGCAGAGATTCAAAGTTCAGTGAAAATGCTTTACATGAGAGGGAAACTTACAGTATGGAAATTTTTTTAGTTGGTAATTCAGCATCTTATATAGAAAGGTCATCACTGGGGTGATTACCACATGCCATGGTTTAGAGATCACAAAACAATAATATGATGGGGTACATTGGTCAGCAGTTCTGTTCTACAGTCCCTACTCCACTATTAACTGTCCTGTGACCTTGGTCATATCTTGCAGAATCATAGGTCATGGAGCAAGATGCGGGGGAGGTTGTTTAGCCAGATCTTTACTTTGCAGGAGCTGGGGATTATCATCTCCGCTTTAATGACGAGTCAGTGGCTGCCCAGCAATCATGCAGCTAGTGCACAACGTGGGGGGCAGGGAGATATGGGCAAAGGAGAAGGGAAAGAAACTGTGCTCTCTGCAAATAGTTCTTTTCACTTCACCACTTTGCTTCTCTCTCGGTTTCCTCATTGCTAATGGACAGCATAAAATAAGTGGGGATTTAGCGTGGTGTTTAGAGCACATTGAGTAATCTCTGTGGGGTAAATGATTAAATGTAGTGATGATAATTTATATTTATAAGGCAGTTTGTAGTTTACAAAGTGCTTTCATCTGCATTATTTGACCCTGCTGATGACTCACCACCTCTTTTTACAGTTGCCTCCATTGAAACTCTGCAGGCCTCATTGGCTTTCTCAAAGTTATATATGGCTACCATGAGTCAGAACCAGGACTCAAACTGCTGCCTTCTGATTCAGATTCCAGGGCTCCTTTCCACTTAGTGTCACAGATGAGGTAGAGTTTCTTTATCATTTACTTTAATGATGGCAAAGAGCCTTCAGCGTCATCATGTGGTAAAAATAAATGAAGATGTGAGGGCAGGGAGTTTTTTGGGAGTAAACAAACTGAGCTCACCAAAAAGTTCCCCTTCCAGGCAGGCTGGGTTGCCATGGCCTTTAGGAAAGCCTTGGCAGACCTGCTCTTGGGCAGCATCCCGGTCTCACTGTGGCCATCATTCTCTGGGGAGCTGCTGGGCCACAGTACTAGATGTAGTCACTGCCTTGCCAGACACTAGGGGTGTGGTAAGGACCACAGACCACCTCCCTGGTGTGAAACAGAGGCAGCTAGACTGGGCTGAGTGTCCCATGATAGACAAGCTTGCAGTGGTTTTGGTATACAAATGACAAGCAGCCCAGCAAGCCTGGGTTCCTGTGCCATTAATGTTTCTCTCCTCACAGGAAGGAGAGTGAAAATGGGTGAGATTAAAAGCAGGAAGGCCAAAGGAAAAGCCCCATTTTCATTTATGTTTTTAAAATACATTTAAAGATAATATATAATCCACTTACTTCCCAGAAAGATTTGGTGTGGATTATAATAAAATCAAAACAAAACAGAACATTTACCCCACTTGTATGTACATATGGTTAAAATAAAGATAAAGGGGAAAGAAGGAACCATGCGGAGAACGTGGCATTGGTCCACATGACCGCTTGTCACACATGACACACAGAAATACAGTCCTTGGATGGTACAAGTGGCTAAGTGGTCAGGAACTAACCAGAAGATTTTACATCATCTTGAGTTACCTCGGAAGACAGGCCTGGAAATGTCCTTCAGAAAAATCAGCCACTGAAAACTCTGTGGAGCACAGTTCTCCTCTGACTCACGTGGGGTTGCTACATGTCATCACATGGGAGATCACAAGATTGACTTGACAGCAACTGATAATTGGTTTTACCCGTAGAAACACAACCATTTCCCGCCCCCAGTCCCTAAAGGAAGATGCAGACTATATTTTTATTAATATTCACTACTGATATTCTGCATCTTAATTTTTTGCAGTGTTCCCTCAATGGAAATACATATATCTAAGGGAAGATGCTGTATGTTATAGCAAATGAGAGCTCGGGAAAGTTAAAGTGCACCTCACTCAAAGAATACCTGTCAAGTCAGTGGGCCTGGGCCTTTGGAAATCACAGACTTTCTGAAAATCCCTCAAATATCATGGATCCTCTCCCCAGAGAAATGCCAGCTTTCATACATTTTGCTTCTCATTTCAAGTGTTTCACAGCCCTCCAGGTCCCACTCTTTGACGTTTTGTTAATGATCTCATTGCTGAAAGTGAGAAATTAATATTTCATGAGATACTTTTCCTTTAGTTCAAGTTTTATGAAATTTCTTATAACATTATGTGCATATATGTTCACTGCATATAGCCTTATAACTTTACCTTAGGTTTTTTTTTTATTGGCCATTTAAACACATATATAGTATGTACTCTATTGTAATGTGTATCTGATAACACTTTCATAGTATTTCACATAATGAAGAAAATCTGCTTTTACTGTTAAATCAATTTTGATTATATGTAGAATACAGTGTATAAGGCAATACTTTAATATATACAACAGCCCATACGCCATCAATAAGATCTCATCCTCCAGACTTGTGAATTCTTGGAAAAAATTACTTCCACATGTTCCTAAAACTACTTAAGATTTTTGACTGGTTGGTGGTCCATTGATTCTAAATATCTGACCTGTCAAAATGCCATCTTTAAACTCCAGTGATGCATAGAGGCCTGGAATTAGGCAGGGCTGAATTTATTACAGAACAAAGGGAGGTGATGATTAACACACCCATCGGAGCAGTAGGGGGGAGAATAATCCTAGAATGGATTAGATGCCATGATCCGAAAACCACATTCTCTGAGCTTTGGGTCCTTGCCCAGAAGTGGGGAGAGGCCAAACCCTGATGCCTTTTAAATGACAGATTTTCTCCAAGGGACTCTAGTCAGGGACCTTGGGGCACAGCATTGGGGGCCAATTCAGAATATACCCTTCTTTCTTCTATGGTCTAGCAGCATTGAGGGCCTAAACTCACTTTGTAATAGCCTTCAATATTGGCAGACTAGTCTGTCTAGGTGAAGGCTACATTAAAGCTTAACTAATGGAATTTGCTTGTTATTTACCACCATCCAGGATTGACTTACACTTTTTTTGGACTTGGTTTGGCTCTTTTCAAGATTAACCTAAAGACAAAGTAAAATGACTTATTGTATATGATGATATATATAGTAAAGAGCTTGACTGTTAAATAAAACATTAACAGTTCAAACCCACCAGTTGTTCTGCAGAGGAAAGATGAGGCAGTCTGCTCTCATAAAGATTTACAGCTCTGTAAACTCTCTGAGGTAGTTCAGTTGTCTCAGTATTCATCAGTGACATCTGTTAGATTATGAGCAATCCTGAGATATATCTCTAGGTAAAATATCTTAAGAATTGGCCATGCACAGAATATAAAACTTATTTCCTAACCAGTTTCACCCCCTCTTTTTTCTCTGTTTCCATCACTATGCCTTGCAAACTTTGTAAAAAAGTTTAGAAAAGATTTTGAAAAATAGTATACTAGCATTGATGCGGATAAACTCTCTGGCAAGAGGTATCCAGCAAAAGGGTGTCCTGAGAAGGAAACAGACCATTAGTGGAAAGTCAGTTGACCCTCCTTCTCTGGGAGGAGGAGCACTTGAATCACAAGCCCAGGTGCTCAGGAAATCTCCTGTCACTCTAAAGCGGCCTGGGACACAGTGCCATGTCCGAAGTGTCTAAATACAGTTCAGGCTGGGTCATCGTGACAGATGCTGAACTGGCACCAAGATGGGGACTGAAATGGGAACTCTGACAGTGCTTAAATGCCATGGCCCCTGGGCTCAAAGTCTCCCTAGGCCAGGGCAAGAGAGGCAATGCACAACCTTATGGGGAGGAGGGCAGAGCAGCTTTGGCAAGGAAATCCTGCTGCCTCTGCGACACCATCACTCCCTCAGAGGGCAACAGACGCCCAACAGGACACCAGCTATTTTAGAAGCTGTCAGTTTCTGAATTGCTGACACACTTGGAGGACACTGTCTCTTCAAGGGTCATTCTGTCCCTTCAAGGTAGGTAGGCCTGGGGAGAAACAGAGGCATGCTATAGCCAAGGTGTTGGCTGCGGAACGAGTGGAGTTAAATGTCTGGGTCAAGATGACTCTAAGGGTCAGATATAGAGTTGGGAATAACATGTTGACTTTGTGATTCTCAAACCACCCTTCTTCACAGAAGGCAGTGTGGGCAATTCCTTGCATTGTTCAACTTTTTTCTTCTTAATTATCATTAAAAAAAATTATACTTTGGTTAGCCAGTTTTGACTCATTCTTTTTTTGGGAGAGGGCTTCGAGATAAAATTGAAGACAAGTGGCTGGGGAGGTGAATGGTCCTGGAGGGATCTGAGAACTTGGCATGAGAGTGAGACTTTAAATTCTGCAAGGACATGATGTGGAGTTAGTGATTTTCAAACCGAAAGACACTACTACCAATCTGATGAATTCAGGGTATTTATTTCATTCTTGGTGATTACCCTCTGTTCCCCAAATGAGCTCCTATCTGCTGTTATGGTATTTGGTTTTTGGGTTTCTGAAGGTAGTATGGTTGGTGGAATGAATTTAAACTTTGAAATAGATGAATATAAATCCTTTTGTTCTCTCTGATACATCTGTATGGGTAACACTGGGCACATTACCTTGTTTAAATCTCAGTGTTCTTAGATATATAAAAAGACTATACTGCCTAACTCTCAGGTCTTGGCTTCGTGATCCTGGACACTCCCACTTAGGGATGGGATTGTTTTTGACTCCTCAGCAAATATTTTCTCTATCCTGAGTCAGAGAGTGAGTGGTCTGATAAGGTTACTATCTGCAGTCGGGGGTCCTTTCAGTCCCTTGCTCTTTCTTTCTTTTATTTTTTTTTTTCTCCCTGTTCTTTCTTTTTCCTCTAATGAGGCTGTGCCATTGGGCTGCTTCTTCAGTTCTGATTGAGATATCTGCTTTTTCATTCAATGCTAGAGTTTGTGTCCCTGGCCCTCTGAACCTACTGAAGATTTAGCATACATTGTTTCTCAGTAGCATCCTTTTTCCCTCTCTTTGCAGATTTTAGCCTTTTCCTTTTCAAATAGTATGGCAGCCATTCCTGACAAGGATGATGTCACTCAAGTAAATCACATAAAATCAAGCTTTCCTAGTTGACATTTTCTCTATTTTTTTTTTTTATTCCTCCCTGACTCTGTATTCTGCCTTTTAGCATTTGATTTTAATGGTATTTGTTCCAGGCCTTGATTTTTTCCCCCTTTTCTGTGTGATCTTTTCCTGTTATACATTTAAAATTTCCTTAATTAGAATTTACCATTTGAAAGAACACAAGCTCTCTACCCCACCTCTTGGATATAAACAAGGAAATGGTTGAGAAAAGCTCTAATTTTTATAGTCACTTTCCTTTCAAGTGATGGAAAGAACTAATGTTGAGTCTACATGTTGTGTCCCCTCAGGAGTCCTGCTGGTGTAGTGGTTAAAATTTCTCCTGCCAATCAAGAGGTCAGCAGTTCAAACCCACCAGCTGCTCCATGGGAGAAAAATGCAGGAGTGTGTCCCTTGCAGGAGAGTTATTATCTTGAGTATCTTTTCATGCTTTATTGTGACAGCTACTCACTAAATAAATAGGCATAAACAGCCTGAAACCTCTGATTTCCAGATCCTGCCAGTTTCACATGATGTGTTGTCATGGAAGGAGAAGTTGGTAGGTTCTGATAGTTAGGGATGTTGGGAACCTCATTATTAGGGATAGCTTTGGCCACCTGGAAGATGATTGGAAGAAGAATCACATTAAAGATTTTTCATGTGGCTCCCATCAACTCTTTCAGTCTTCTCTGGCCATATCCCCTTTCATACTTTGCTAATCATACAGTATTGCATTCACTCATTAACTCATTAACAATTTATTGAGTGCATGTTATTGTTGTTGTTAAGTGCCATCGAGTTGCAGGTGACTCATAGCAACCCTATGAAGGAGAGCCCTCGACGCTTGGGTGCCTTTCTTCCTCTCTCCAGGTCATAGCGTTTCTGGAGGCAAGCTCTTACGGAAGTGGATGCCACTCCTCCTTCCAAATTGAGTATATAGTGGGTTCAGAATGGATGCTGGGGATACAAGTGGAATAAGACACTTCTCATAGGAAAAAAAATGCCAAAAACACTATGAAAATTATCTTTCATGTATCTTTTTTTTTTTTTTTGCTATTGGTAGGGCATTTAAATAAAACCAAGTCAATATATTTTCCAAATGGTGTTCATAAAATGGGAACTCTGTTAATGAGAGTCCCTGGGTTGTGTAATGATTAAGCACTTGATTACTAGTAAAAAAAAATGCAGATAAAATACACTGTAAAGAACTTGGTAGACAGGCCTGGCAATCTGCTTCTGAAAGGTCACTGCCTTGAAAACCCTCTAGGGTAATTTTACTTTGCACATGTGGGCTGTGCAGTGGCAGTCAACGTCAAGGCAACTAACAACAACAATTGCTAATGATATCCTTTTTTAAAGAAAATTATACTAAAATTAGAACATGTTGTTTCCTAGAACAGATTCTTCTAATTTCCCTCACCCCCTACACGCATCAAATTGTAGAACTCCATGATTAACCCACCCCTCCCCCTGCACATCCTCATCCCTCTGCTTCTACCTGCCACCGCCTTAGATCCTTATACTCATTCTACAATAATGGTTTTATATCTTATTTTTAAATGATAAAAACATGACTTACAGAGATTGACTTGTGTAAGAGGTGAGTGATAGAATTTACTTACAGGTTGCCAGTTCTCAGAATGTGCTTTGTGGGGACCTGATTTGCCTCTCCAAGAGATTTTGTGAAATTCCAAGTACATGGATTATATCTTATTCTTTTGTGTGCCTCTCATAACTCTTAGCACATAGCCAGACCCAGGCTAGTTAATCAATAATTACTTGATGAGTACATGACTGATCGAATAAATGAATTCGTAAGACTTCTGGAGAGGTTGTTATATAACTCATATTCATGAAATGAGATGTTGTTGTTGTTTTTGTGTACCCTGGAGTTGGAATCGGCTCATAGCTGACTCTCCAGTGGGTTGGCAGCACAATTCCTTACCACCAAACCTCCGGAGCTCTCTTTAATAGTGAGAAGTTATGCTACAATCCCAAAAGCATGTGGTTCAAATCTACTAGCTGCTCCTTGGGAGAAGAGTAGGTAATCTGCTCTCGTGTGATTTACTGCCTCTGAAAACCTGCTGGAGAGTCAGATGCAAGTTGATTCTGAGTCAATAGCAAACAACTACAAACCACCAGAACTTATTTATAATTATAATTTTATAACTATAAAATTATAATTATAATTATAGGATAATTCTCCATATTTGGCATGATGGGATGGGTGAATATAGCTAGTGGTCGCCTACCTTATTTGAAAGTTATTGCATGTTCCTGACTATAGGAAAATATCTACCTTACGTACATATTTCAAATTGCTATTTCCAGGGCCTCTGTCTCTAGAAGTCATGCTCTAATTGTATGTGTTGCTTGGAAATGAACTGATGAGTTCTTTCTTTATCTCATTATTATTAATTTATTTTCTAGTGTTGTTTGGAACATTCTAGAAAGGGATAACCCAAGTGCTTCTAGAGCTTTTGGTGAAGAGAAACGTTTTCCTTTAGTGAAACTAAAAGACCATTATGTGACATATGCTATGGCAATGTCTGGGTGGGGAATGTGAGGCGAGAGTGGTAGGAGGTAAAAAGCAGTTGGGGTTGCAAAGAGCAAACAAGCACTAGCTTGGTGATGAGCTAATGTGTCACTTCAGTCAGAAAAAATGCCACCAGCTTCAGGGAGGAACCTGTGCTGACAGCTGCTGGCTTATGACTGACCAGCACATCCTGAAGACCACCTAGTCCATCAGAATCCGTTTTAGAGCCTTTAGTCCATCAGAATCAGTTTTAGAGAGCCTCTGGTACAAGAGATCTCTCAATTGAATATTATTCTGTGGCTTATGACCATTTAAAAAAATTTATTTCAGGTTTATATTTATTTTCATTAGGAATGTTTTTAGAATAAAAAATTGATCTTTTTTTTTCTCAAAAAATTTATCTTTCAAATGTTAATTTAAATTTAATGGAGAATAGGAAACAGAATATTTGGAATTAGAATGTTCTAGAAAATCAAGACAGATTTTGTCTCTTCTTTCTCTTGGTCATTTTGATAAATTTAATCATTGACATATAATCTTATCTGTTTGTTTGACTCTTTACTGTTTATAAATGAATGCCTCGATGGATATTGTTGTTGTGTTCTATCATGTCAGAACCAACTCTAAGACTCCAGGTGACCTTCCAGTGTGTTTTCAGAGGCTGTCAGAGGAGATTGTCCATCTTTTTCCTGAGGAGCAGCTGGTGGGCTGTAAATTCATGTGTTTGGTTTGCCAGTGCAACTCCTTACCACTGGGTCACCAGAACTTCCTCCTACATAAATCACTATAATGAATTCTCCTCAAGCATAGATACCCACTTAAAACCATTAAAAATGTTTGGGCCCTGTTGTTGTTAGGAGCCTAGGAGTTGAGTATGACTCATTAACAACCCCATGGACAATAAATCAGAACCCTTTTCTATCCTGTGCCATCCTCATCATCTCTGCTATGTTTGAGCCCATTGCTGTGGTCACTGTGCCACTACACTTTGTGTGGGTCTTTCTCTCTTTCGCTGACCCTCTACCTTTCCAAACATGATATCCCTTTCCAAGGATGACCTCTCCGAGCAAGTTGCCCAAATTATGTGAGCCAAAGCCTTACAATCCTCTCCTCCAAAGAGCACTCTGGCTGCACTTTCACAAAAACATATCTGTTCCTTTTGTTGGCAGTCCATGGGACATTCAGTGCTGTTCTTCAACACTACAGTTCAAAGACATCAGTTCTTCTGTCATCCTTGTTTATTGTCCAGTTCAGATGCACAAGTGATTGAAAAGACCATGACCTGAATCAAGCACATCTTAATCTTCAAACCGACCTAATTGCTCTTGAAACAAATTTTGCATAAGTATTAACTACTTTTTTTTTTTAAAAAGTGAGGTCATTTATTCCCTGCACAGCGGGATCCCAGCAACACTGCAGGATTCTCCATTTCCTAGCTTTAGCTAGGTGTTTTTATATCCTTACTCACTTCTAGATGCTGGGCCCAGGCTACAATATCTTGCTGTTGACATATTACTAAGGATACAGTGATGTATTCATGGGTACACAGAGCAAAACGTCTACATCTTGGGTTTATCAAGGGTACAGTATAAAACAGCTACATCTTGGGCTTATCAAGGGTACAGTACAAAACGTTTACATAAGCAATAGGAACTACTACTTTGGGAAATGGGTCAAGACATAAACTTTACGGCTGGGGCAGAAGTTTTCCACACACAGGGTTTGGTTATTCAAATGGAATGAGTACTACATAAAATGGAGTCTATTTGGCTTCCAATTCTCCAGTGGTTTTATACACATTTCAAACCTTTGAAATTTTTGAAATTTCAACAAGGAGTGTCTTTTACCGGTAAGGGGTAGTATTGGTGCTTCAGAACTAGAAGCTTAACTACCTGGATTCACTACCTAATAATATATATGTTGTCAGGTTATTCAATTAGACATTCTGTCATTACTTTAAATAAAATTCACCTATTTTTACTTTTATTCACTCACTGTATTTCTTTTTTTGATTTTATACTAGTTTATAAAATTAGAATACATTGTTTTAGAGAACAGATTCTCTCAACTTTCCTCACCCCCCACCCATCAAATTGTACAACCCCATGATTAATCCCCCATCTCCCTGTATATCCACACCCCTCTGCTTCCACCCTCTCCTACCCCTCCTGAATCCTTATACTCATTCTACAATAATGGTTTTATACAGTATTTATCCTTGTGGAATTGAGTTAGTTCACTCAGCATAATGCTCTCCAGTCCCTCCCAAGTTAGGTAATAATGTAAAAAAATCATTGCTCCTATGTGCTGTATAGTATTGCATTGTGTGAATATACCATAACTTCTCAATTCATTCGTTTGTGGTTGGACATTTGGGCTATTTCTATGTTCTTGTGATGGTGAATAATGCTGCTATGAACATTGGTGTAAGTATTAACTACTTTTAGATGACTTTTCCTGTCTTTCAGAGCTGTCATTATTTATTTTTCAGAGCCTAGACATCACTCATGTATGCTTTAATACTGTTTTGTTTATTAGTGTAGGTACAAGCAAGAGGTCAAATTGACATTGACAATGATCCTAAGTAATCTGCCATATTTGGATTTTTTACCCAGGTATATATAGGGATTAGTAGTAAGACACAACAAAAGAGGGCCTTTTGTATTTGTTATTACTTGGTAAATTATTTTACTTTGGTGACAAAGAGATGTAAAATATTCCTGAGTAAAAATGCACTGGTGCTGAGAAAGAAAGACGCCTGTCTGACTTTGGTTTTGTAATCTCCTCTCTCCGAAATACTAGTGATAGACGAATTTCCATAGAGCTGTTTCACTGAGCAGCCTGAGCATTAACTCTGCTTTTTTGGAGTTCAAGCACAAACAAATATGTTTCTAGTTCTAGATCTAAAAACTGGGGAACAGTATATAGTGGAAAAAACATTAGCTCCAGAATAAAACCTACTCCAGTCCAGCCCTGACACCTAATTATATAATATGAAAAAATACTGTTAATCATGTCAAGCCTCAAAGTGTTTTGTTTTTTCCCCATTTGTAAACAACAACAATAATGTCTACTTCATAGGGTTTCTGTGAAAATTGCATGACGGACCTGAAGCGTCTGGTACAATGCCAGCTGTTTCTCTTCCTTTCCATTACCCCTCCACCTACAATACATACAGAGGTACTAGAAGGGAAACTCTAATGACATTGTGCCTTTGCATGATCAACAAGAAATAAATAAAAACCCTACTGCACTCATGCCTTTGCAGAACCTTTTTAAAAGGCTTAGATCTCAGGGAATGACTTTGAGCTCTTGCCTATGATCCCACACATCACTGGGAAAGGTGCTGGTTGTCAGGTGGAGAGTGCTTTAGGCAGCTGGAGAGATATGTGCTCTTAGCCTCCTTAATTGGATTATTGGCATGAGAACTGCAGGCTTCAAGTTACCTCCCTCCTTTTTTCCAAATAGAACTTGGAGGGCATGGAAAGCCCAGATACTCCATTCCAGTATTAAAGTCATCTAACAGGCTTGCTTGAGTATTTGCTATCATTTTAAGTTTAGTTTAATCCAACATGGGTTATAGTTCATTCTCTTGAAGTTCTGGACTGGGTATCAAATTTGAGCTTAGTCCGTGCTCAGGTTATGATTACTTTAAGAAAATTTCATCATCAGCTTTCTTTAAGCTGCTTGATAAAATGTGACAGCCCAGAACCAATTTCCACGGCAGAAGTCTTCTGGAAATGAGAGTTTTCCTGAGCCTGTGAGCCTAGTACAGAGTGTTGCTGAGTTATAAATGTCTGCCTTATAAACATCTGCGTTGGTGTGACTGGGAGCCCTGATGTGACTGTGGGAGTCAGGGCTTCAGGAGACGTTAGGAACTAAGAAGGAGACTAAGGAGCGAGTGACTGCCAACCAACACCAGTTGGATGTGCCACTTAATATGGTTATGTATGTCTTTGTCAGAAACCAAGACTGATGAAATGATTATCATCTTTATTGGAGCTTTTACGCTGTTGTTGTTTTGTACTGTCGAGTTGAAACCGACTCACAGGTGATCTTCCAGTGGGCTTGTAGAGGCAGTAAATTGCATGAGAGGGGATTGTCCATCTTTCTCCAGAGCATTTGGTGGATTACTGCCTGCACTTGTTTTGACAGCACAACTCTACCAAACCACCAGAACTCTTTTATTATTTATTTATTATTATTATTTGGTGGAGGGACACCACAAGAGAGAAAGACCCTGGATAAAGTGGATTGATAAAGTAACTGGGGTAATGAGGGTTGGTGTGTCGGAATCAGTGAGACTGGCTCAGGAGAGGGCAGGATTCAGAGCTGCTGTCCATATGGTCACAATGGGTCACAAGCAACTCAGTGACACACAACAACAACAAAACTATGGTAACTGAGATCCAGTCTTAAGAAAATGACACTGTGTATCTTACCTCAGAAAATTCTGCATTTCTTTCTTTATGTCTGTCAACCATCAAAACCAGCTAGTTCCTCATCTAATGACAAAGCACTAAACTCTATAAATCAAGAAGTGATGCCAGAATTATCATTACTTTATTTTAAAATTTCATACCTTACTGCTAAAGATCATTAAAAAACAGAACAGTACATAGAGAGCTGCCAGAAGTTCAAGCTGGATTTAAAAGGGGGCGTGGCATCAGGGATATCATTGTTGATGTTTGTTGGATCCTGGCTGAAAGCAAAGGATATCAGAAGAATGCCTATTTGTACTTTATTGACTAGGCAAAGACATTTTTCTGTATCATAACAAATGATAGCTAACATTGAGTAGAATGGGAACCCTGGAACACTTAATTGTGCTCATGTGAGACCTATTCCTATACCAACAAGCTGTTGTGCAAACAGAACAAGGGTATGCTGCTTAGTTTAAAATTAAGAAAGACATGCATCAGGATTGAATTATTTATCATATATATTTAATCTGTAAGCTGAGCAAATTATTCAAGAACCTGGACTCTGTGATGAAGAATGTAGCATCAGGCTTGGAGGAAGACTCATCAATAACCTTTGCTAGGCAGATGACACAACCTTGCTTGCTGAAAGTGAGGAGTACTTGAAACAGTTGCTGCAGAAGGTCAAGGACTGCAGCCTTCAATATGGTTTGCATCTCAATATCAAGAAAACAAAAATTTCACCACTGGACCAATTGGGGACATCATAATAACATACTTTGGACATGTTGTAAGGAGGGACCAGTCCTTGGAGAGGGACATCGTGCTTGGTAGGGTGGAGGGACAGTGCAGGAGGGGAAGGCCCTTTATGAGGTGGATTGATTCAGTGACTGGGGTAATCGGGATGAGGGCTGTTGTACATAGGGTTGCTATGAGTTGCAAGCGACTTGACGGCACATAACAACAACAACATTAGCATCAATAATATACATGATGGATATGAGAATAGTAACCCTGAAATTTATTAGATCATGTTTTGCATGAAAGACTTACATAATATCAGACATATTAAATGTTCAAAAAATGCTGACAACAAATTCTTTTATTGGAATAGTTTTTTTGAGTTTTATATATTTCTCAATGTCTAAAACAATGCTATTGCTTTGAACAGAATAATTTGATTCTGTTCTATCATAGAAACATAAATAAAATTTCTTGAGCTGGGAAATATGCTAAGTCCCCTCAGGAGTAAAGACCAGTCACTATCAGTTAGTCAAGAAGGTGAGGTCCAATGAACTGAAGAGATTTCCCAAGATACCTCACTGCTGATAAGTAGCAAATCTCCAGGAGTGAATGTGCTCTGTTCATGGGAATGACCAGATCCTAAAAAAAAAAAAAAGAAAGAAAGAAAAAAATATCTGCTAAGTGAAGATGCAAACCACCTGGATGATTATAAAATATGTTTTAGTAATGTTTAATTTTGGTACTAAGTGTCCATTAAAATTCAAGTTTAAAGCAGTATAATTTAAGACAGTTTTTACACATGGCCACCACATCAATTTATTGTGGTTAGCTTGCTGTTGTTAGGCTTGGTGGTCTCTAAACTGACCAGCTAATCCATCCATTAAATGTTAGAGTTAAAAGAAACTTTATAGAACCTCTAATTAAATGTGCATGTGCTATGCTATAAATATTAATGAAATTGGGTGCTGGAATAGTGACTCGGGCAGGATCAAACATGTTTAAGATATTTCAGTTGTAAGAAGGGTAAAACTATTTAAGAAGTGCTACAGAAGTACCAGAGTCGCTGAGTGGTGCAAACAGTTAATAATTTCAACATCAAGAAAACAAAAATCCTCACCACTGGACCAATAGGCAGCATCATGCAGGATAGATGAAGAAAAGATTGAAGCTGTTAATGATTTCATCTTGCTTGGATCGACAATCAAAATCCTTGGCACCAGCAGTCAGGAAATCAAAAGACAAGTGATATTGGAAAAATCTGCTGTCATGGATGTGTGAAGAATACTAAAGCAATGATATCAATCTAGAGACTAAAGTGTCCCTGATCTGGACCTACCATGGCCTCCCAATTTCTTGCTGTGCATCTGAGAGCTAGACAATGAATTAAAATGACAGAATAATTGATGGCTTTGAGCTGTGGTGCTGGAGAAGAGTATTGAACATACTATGTATTGCCAAGAGAATAAATAAATTTGTCCAGGAGAAGTTGAAACTGGGTTGCTCCTCAGAGATAAGGATTTTGAAGGTCTATCTCACATACTTTGGGCATGTTGTAAGGAAGGGCTGGTCCTTGGAGAAGGATATCATGCTTTAAAGGTGGAGGGTCAGTGCGGGAAAGGAAAACCCTGCCTGAGGTAGATTGACACAGTGACTGTAGTAATGCTATCAGGTGTGTCAGAGATGGTGAGGTTGGCTCAGGATAAGTTTAGAGCCTTTGTTCATAGCATTGCTATGAGTTATAGCTGACTGGAGGGCACATAACAACAACAACAAAAGCCGCAGCAGAAGTACTAGAAATAATGAGTTGTGCAAACAGTTAATGTGATCCATTGGTATGTGTAATGCTGGTGCCTTTCAGTCCACCCAGAAGTGCCTTGGAAGAAAGATCTGGTCATCTACTATGGAAAAAAAAATAGTGTTATGAAAGTGAAACTATATTTAAAAATGGGAAAGCCTATAGAGCAGAGTTCTACTCTGACACACATTGAGTCATTATTGGTTAGAGGGAACTTGATTGCAACTGATTTAACAGAAGTGCTTTCTGTTTTGGCCTGTGTGGAGCCTAGTACGCTGTTGGGGAGATCAGTAATTGGATTGGGAGGCTTGAGACCTATCTTTTACCTATGCTAGTTTCCAATTTCTCAGTCTCAATTTCTTTATACAGCAAATTGATACAATAACATGTTATGTTTATTTTATCAATTGGAAGGATAAATTAGGTAATGCAAAAATATGTACCATATACACCTATACCTAGATCTAGAAGCTATTGTCCAAACAGAGAAATGGAGCACTGCACAGCTTGAAATCAGGAAAAGCATGCATCTTGGTTGTATTCTTTCTCTGTAACTATTATATATATATAAAATATAGGGGTGTGTGTGTATATCTATATTTGTATCTCTATCTCTATATCATCTACATATATCTATCTCACAAATCATTATAGAAGCTGGACTCTGTGAAGAAAATTATGGCACTAGGATAGGAGGAAAACTCATCAACAACCTGCATTATGCAGATAACACAACCTTGCTTGCTGATATTGAGGAGAACTTGAAATATTTGTTGCAGAAGATCAGTCTACAACCTTCAATATTGATTGCGTTTCAATACCAGCAAGACAGAAATCCTCACCACTGGACTGATAAGCAGTATCATGATAGATGGAGAAAAGAGAAATTGTCAACTATTTCATCTTACTTAAATCCATAATCAAAACCTTGGTATAAGCAGTCAGGAGATCAGAAGAGATATTGCATTGTGAAAGTCTTCAGTCAGGGACTTCTCTAAATTACTGAGGAACAGTGATGCCAGTTTGAAGACTAAGGTGCACCTGATTCAGGCAATGGTCTTTTCAGTCACTTGCTAAGCATTTGAAAACTGGACAATGAGTAAGAATATTAGAGGAAGAATTGATGCCATTGAGCTGTGGTGTTGGAGAAGAGCACTGAATATCCCATGGATTGCCAATAAAATCAGATATGTCTTAGAAAAAATGCCGCCACAGTGCTCCTTGAAGGCAAGGATGGCAAAGCTTTGTTTCACATACTATGGGCGTGTTCCTAGGAGAGGCTATTCCTTGGAAAGTGACATCTTGCTTGGAAAGGTAGAAGAGCAGCAAAAAAGATGAAGACTCCTAACAATATTGACACAGTGACTGCCCCAATGGACTCAAGTGTCTCAGAGATTATGAGGATGACACAGGATAGAACAGAGTTCAGATCTGTTGTTCATGGGATTTCTATGAGTTGTACTGGTATTGATAGTACCTAACAATGACAATGTGTTAGACATTATATAAAATGCAAGCAATTTTTCCAATTGCTGCCATTATACATGAATTGATGGCAGAATTCACTTTAAGCTTAATTCAACTTTTTGTGTCAACTCAATGTTGTATCCATTTTTATCAAAGCACAAATAGGTCAGAGATAGTGGGTGGCACTATAAACTAATGGTTAGCTTCTCCATTTTTGGGATTTATTGCTTTATTTTTTGGAGTGGAAATAGTCATGCTGGTTTTATACTATAATTCACATGATGGTCTCCAATTACTTGTAACTGGCTTGTTCAAATTTCTTAAAAATTTGTGTTTAACTTTCTTGGTTTTGTGTAACTTTATCATGTATATTCCTGGATTATTGAAACTTCCTTTGTTAAAAACTATATGTAAAAGCAAAGTTTTTCTGGGCCATTGAAATTAGCTCCTAGTGGTTAATTTGTGAAGATAAGAATTCACAAATTGCCAAGAATAAAGTAACTTAAAAATCCAAAGTTATGTTTTCATCTTCAAAAGAATTATTATATTTCGGAATGGATAATCTGATCTGATTGAAAGAACCCACTTTTTGCTTCTTATTTTTTTAGATAACTTGATTATTCCTTCTCATTAATACCTTGCAGTTCAACCTGAAACTACTAGTGTGATTATCCTGAGTATACTATATAACTATAGTTTGGAAGCAGGAATGGCATCCATTTCCTAAATAACATGCCTCCAGAAACTCTGTGAACTAACTGATAAGTATCGATAGTTGTAGAGGGGCTTCAAGCCTTTTGTTCATAGGGTCGCTATGAGTTGTGCTCAACTCAAAGGCAGTCAAAAACAACAACAACAATATTGTAGAAACAAATTTTAAATGTATTAAAATTTACTTTTTCTCAAGGGTGTTCATCTTGGCGATACTTTTTCTAGGGATATTGCAATACAGTATACCTCTTGGATGGGCTGAACATCTCTAGAACTTAAAAAAAAAAACACCAAATAAAATATAGTACACTTTCAATTCTCAGGTATTGTATTTGAGAAGCAACCGAGAATGGAAAATAACACTGTAATCATGTTTTTGTACATAAAGACAGTGCCTTAATCTGTGAATCCAGAAGTTTAGAGTGTTTTGGAGAAAACAAATAATTGTCTCTGAAAATTCTGGTCATATAGGGCAGTATTGTCTCATCTCCATAGATTTGTCCTACTAACCAAAGTAGACTTTCTACTAGCTGTTGGTTTGCAGAATTGACCCAGCCCAGCCAGCCTTCTCTTTTCTGAGACTGCTCAATAGATGATGCTGTAGAACAGTGTGTGGTAGGGTTTGTATTTGGCCTCTGATGATTTGTGAATGCTCTCAGTTTCCAGTTGTACTATAAGTACCTGGAAGAAGGGTATTTTGGTGTATTTCAGAAAGTGGCACAATGCTGGGCACATAGTAAAGAACTCAGTAAACATATAATTCATCAACATTAGCTGAGAAATGTCTGTTTCGAATTATCTATCTGGAACTTCATATAGGGGCCACATGCTGATAGCCGCTTTTTGATCAATTTGATTTAAATTGCAAACTGTTTTGAATACCTCATAATTCTTTAACTCCTACGGTAGTAGGAATTTGGACTCTTTGTTTTTCTTTTTCTTCTTTTGACTTGTCTTTCTTAAATAGTTTTAAACTTGGTGCTTCTAAATGACATGTCTGAGCTATCACTAAAGGGTCCTGTTTGTACAGTAGTTAAAGCATTCGCTGCCACCCACAAGGTGACTGATTCAAATTATGCAGTTGCTCCTCAGGAGAAAGATGAATCAGTCTGCCTCTGTAAAAGATTTACAGCCTTGGACATTCTACGGGGAAATTCTACTCTGTCCCACAGGATCACTATGAATAGAAGTCAACTCAATGGTAGGGAGTTGGAATTATGATTAAGACTTGATTCAGAAAGGATTCTTAGATTTGTTATCATTTGAGGTGGATGAGCTTTGAAAGTTTTCAGTAAAAGACCTTGCATGGTGAGAAAATAAGGCTGTGCCATTAGGTGACTTGTCTAAAGTTATTTGTTTATCCATGTAAACATTACATCTATGTACCCATTTTATTCTACAGGGTTTATTGAGTTCATAGATGAGTCTCTTAGTTCTAATTCTCCAGCATGAGTCCCTATTCTAACTTCTCAACTTTTCCTTGGCTTTCATTGAATATTTATCATTTAGGGAAGGACCGACCATCTTTATCTTCCAAATAATATGTCCAAAATTTCTCATGAGGCTTAGCTTGTCTCTTTCTAACTTCTTTTTTTTTTAAATTTTATTGGGAAAAACATAATGGGGGTACAAGGAGGTGAGGGTTGGGGGCAGAAGGATGAGGATGGGCAAGGATGCAGTCGTAGAGCTGCACAATTTGGTTGGTGGGGGGAGCAGATGAAGGAAATGAAAAGGATCCAGTGGGGACCAGATGCTACAGGGGAATGGTTAGCATTTTCCAATAGCAATTAAACCAACTGTTTTATTGATTTGGGAACTGGATACAGACTCTCTGGCTTCTTCGTGCTGAACAGGGGCATTGATGTGAAGGGGGAAAGGGAGGACACTTTATCACCTTACTGGTGGTCTTGGGTTAAAGCTGCTTGCCTTCTTGTTCTGGTAGAAGATATTTTTCTGTCATTTGCTCCCCTCTGGACTGCAAAGTGTTTTCCCAGGTGGGTCTAGTGGGGATGGCTGGTTGAATCCAGAGGCTCCATCCTCCTTTGCTTCCTTAGCTGGCAGTTGTATTTTCTTTTTGTCACTGGCACTGGGTTCAGGGTCAGGCCTGGAGTAAAACTCAGTGTTAAGGTTACCTATAGGAAAGTGAGCAAACCTAGAAAGAACAAACTTGTGAGTTACAAATAGAAGGGCTTTGGGGGTGTGGCTTTCAGGTTTACTCGGGGAGAGGGTGGCAGAAAGTAGCCTAGATAAAATTCTCTGGATACCCTAGGCATTCCCCCCCCCAATCCAAGGGTCAGATGGCACAATCTGGGGACTGAGGAGCTCACCCTGATGGCTGTGATGGTTCACCCTGAGCCGAGGGCCAAAGACAGCCTGCCCCGAGCTGGGCCACACCCCGCAGGGGCTGGCTGGTTCCCTTCCCCTCCAATTGCCCCCACCCCACTGTGGTCCCCTTGCCTGACCAAGGAGTATGTGGCCAAGGACAGCGTCTCCAATTCCAGCACTGCCACTTTTACACCCCTCCCCCATAAGTGGTCATACTATAATTTGAAGTAGGTGTCACTGCCCTTTATAATGGCAAAGGGAACCTGAGAGTTGTGAACAGACTCTCCCCCCAGGTCTAAACAGCTTTTGGTGGAAGCATTCAACAGAACAAAATATGTGGTGCATTTAGGATGTTGGTCCTCTTGGACATGCTGCCACTGTTAAGTCTCATCAAGTAGATAACTCACAGTGACCTTCAACAATCTATTATATCTATGAACATCTTCTCTGGCCTGTCCAAGGAAACCCAAACCTGCAGGCGGAGGGGTATGCATCCCATCTCCCTTGCGGGCGGCATCATCTCCTGCTTCCCCAGCTGCCACCATCTTGGCTCCAAGAAGTCTTCCCAGAACAAGTCCACTTTGCGGCAGTGTGGCGACTCCGCTGTACCAGTGTCAGGGAGGCCCAGTGCCTACCATCCATCCTGGGTGAGGGATTCCATAGGTTCCGGCTATGGGAGCCTCATGGAGCTGTGGCAGTGGTGCGGCGTGGTGTGGGCTTTGCAGGAGGGGGTTGGGAGCTGCGAGATTCACCCATTCCTCCTTGGGAATCCTTGAATTCCTGTTGTTGAGCCTCCATCTTCACTGAAGACCAGTCATCAACTGTTTAACTGTTCAATTATCAATAAACAGAGGTTGTAGAAGGCCATAGTGGCCCTGCTTCAAGTGGTCTGCTGCTCCCGCAGCTCACCACGCTGTCTCTGCCTCTGCCGCCATCTTGGATCTCCCTCTTTCTAACTTCTAAATGTTATTTTGCTCCCAAAGGCAGTACTCAACTTTTATTTATTAACATCTTAAATGTTTGAGTTATTTAAGTAATAATGAAGGTTTTCAGGGGTACATAGTTGGACAATGACCAAGGAGGATAGAAGGAGAACTGATGCCTTTGAGCTGTGGTGCTGGAGAAGAGTACTGAGAATACCATGGACTGCTAGGAAAACAAATAGATTTGTCCTGGAGAGGGTTAAACCGGGTGGCTCCTTGGAGGCAAGGATTCTGAGGCTCCGTCTAACTTACTTCGGACATGTAGTGAGGAGAGACCGGTCCTTGGAGAGGGACATCATGCTTGGGAGGGTGGAGGGACGGCGCAGGAAAGGAAGGCCCTCTATGAGGTGGATTGATTCAGTGACTGGGATAATTGGGATGGGAGTGTCAGAGACAGTGCGACTGGCACAGGACAGAGCGGAGTTTAGGGCTATTTTATATAGGGTCGCTATGAGTCGCAGGCGACTCGACGGCACATAACAACAACAACAACAAAGTAATAATGAAAAGAATAATATTACTAATAATTATAATAAAATAATAGTAATAACTCAAATAATAATAAAAACTCGTAATAAGTAAAAGAAGCTCTTGAGCTGTCACAGGAACAAAATGACATTTGGGAATTTTTCCTGAACAATCTGAGCTTCTTTTTTAACTGAGGATAAGACGATAAACTTCCCCAAGTCATCTGACTTGACAGCACACAACAACAACAAAACCCCCAAAACAACAACTGAAAGAAAAAGGCACATCAGGTGGAACCTGCAAAAGCCTAGAATAGAGACTTGTCCTTCAACTGCAATTCTTTTCTTTTTCCCAAAATAGTTCTACTTTCCTGTGCTTGAAGACTCAAGATGGTGCCTATCTTAGAACAGTATAAATAAGATTATATGCTTATATTTTCTGATTGTTATAAAATTTGTTGATTTTTCTTTGATGAAGGTAGTGATTTGGGTGATGCTTGTTGATGAAGTAAGGCTTTTGGTCAGGATATTCTTATTTATTCAGAGCTTTAAATGCTCTTCAGAGAAGAGTGTGAGAAACTGAGAAGATGAGAACAATGATACTGCTTCCTATGGGGGCTTTGGCAAAGCTGTGGCAGAGTATTGCCAGAGATGCTGCCTGAATTTTAGAGAGAAACTTGTCAGTGTTAAATGGAAAGAAAAATAGAGGACTTGTGAGATGAATTGAACATAAATCTAGCAATTTGCTTTAGGTAAGGGATGGCAGTAAGATGGTTTGTCATTCTTTCCCATCTTTCATCCTGCTATTCCCAAAGTCTTATGTAGAAGAAGCTCTTGAAACTAGATAACAATGAAAAGTCAGTTGTCAGAGAAATATGCTGCTATTTCCAGCCTTTGTTTATGTATGTGTTTATTTACATGGGAGCAATCAGAGCCCTGCAGGTTAAAGATGAGATAAGGAATTAAATTCTGAGCACTGGCTTGTACCAAATTATTAGATTTAAGAAGATAATACTCACTAATCTGAGTCTGGAAAATCTTAGGACATTCAATTCTTGGTGTCAGTTTCTTAAGTCAATTTTAGAAGTGATAGAAAATTCTTGGGTAAATTTGACTCCAGTCTTTTCCACTAGTCTGTGTCCATCCCTGCCCCTCCGCCCCCCTTGCACTGGAGTATAGAAGACAGGAAGACCATCTGGCCCAGCCTGCCAGCCTTTTATTTGGTTGCTCTCAATCCTACCTTCCTGTTTGGATCACCCCTCCTCTTTGCCCATACTTCAGAAACCAATCAAGGTGTCTCCTGAACTCATTTATTCCCTTTGTTTCAGCCGCCTTCTCGGGTAACTTTTTCCATATGCTTACATCCTTGCCTTACAACAGACTTTTATAAAAAATCTGAAATGGCCTGATTGGACTCTTAGGAAAAGCCATTTGCTCAAATATACAACAAAGTGTTTCTAAAGACCCCAAACAATTTTTCATTATGTTTGATGACGAGGCCGTGTATGCAGAGGGAAAATGGCTATGTTTAAAAATAACTACCTGATGGGCAATGATGAGCACTGTATGAAATTAAAGAAAATATTGTTAGTATTCACCATCACTCCTGGTCCCCATGAAATTACTCAGTTTAGATTTGGAGTGATGTAGTCATGCATTGCTGAGTTGGAACTGACCCATAGCTCACCCTCCAGTGGGTTTTCAGAGACAGTTAATCACAGAGAAGGAGATTGTCCATCCTTCTCCAGCAGAGCAGCTGGTGGTTTTGAACTATGTGTCTTTGGGATTCCAGCATAGTTTCTTACCACTAGGCCACCAGAGTTCCAGGTTATCATTTTTTTTTTAACTTGAGATTTATTTGTCTTGTTGCTTCAGTTTAACTTCATTCTTTTTAACATGTTCACATTGCCTGCTGTGGACTAGTTTTCTGCAGTTGTTTCTAAAACTTGCTAAAATGCCAGATGCCATGTTGGAAACACAAACCTTAAAGAAGGTTGTAAGTCACACCTTCCCACACACCCCCCCCCCCCTACTTAAAGTAGAATAAAATACACTGAGTGCTGTACTCGCGAGCTTCCTGACTTCCTTTTGCTCACCCACTCATTTAACACACATTTTTATTTTATTTTATTTTTTAAAGAACAAGTGTTCAGCAGTTTCTCACCTAAGGCTTGGCTGTTTCTTTTGCAGATTCAGAGCAGAGCACTGGTGGGTCAGACTCTGAGGTGCTCACTGAGAGGACTTCCTGCTCCTTCAACACTCACCGTGACCTAAGTGCCAGTGCTGCAGGCTCTGTGCCTGCCACCATGTCCTCCATGGAGGAGATTCAGGTGGAGCTGCAGTGTGCTGACCTCTGGAAGAGGTTCCATGATATAGGGACTGAAATGATCATCACCAAAGCAGGCAGGTAAGTATACGTTCCATGGACAAAGTCAAAGAAAACAGCACAAAAATAGGAGCTGTTATACATTTTCTTTTCAACGTGCCCTCACTTGCCTGTCTTGGCATTTCAGTAAAGTCATCCTGTTGTGTTTACTATGATTCTGTTATTTTCTCCACTGGTCATTGACACTTAAAGATATCTTAGCTAACAATACTGGAAACCTTTGGTATTTTGATAGCTAAAAGATACATTTCCAAAGCAAATATTTCCTTCACCATTCTATATTTTCAAAAGAAATTATTTACTCTACAAACAATACATTTCGTCTTTTGAGATGTTTAATGCAGTCAACATTTGTTTAAGGCTTTTGTTAGAATTGAACTTGGTGCATCCTTTGAGCTTTACTAATTTATGCCTTGTGTTTTAGTGTAGGAGTTATTCCAGAGTATTGATGGGGCTCTAGATGAAATGCTCATGAAATATTTAACTAACATGACAAAAGTGTTGAAAACATGATTTCTCTTGAAATAAACTGGTGGAGGGATGGTGAAAGAGAGGGAGACCTTTAACATGATAGATTGACACATTTGCTGTAGCAATGGGCTCAAGAATGTCAGAGATAATGAAGATGGCACAAGATAGAACAGGGTTCAGTTTTGTTGTTCATAGAGTCATTATGAGTCATAATTGACTAAATGGCATTAAAGGGAAAGTTCTAGAATTCCAGATAAAAATATTTCAACTGTTTATAATTCCACACTAATAAATGGATGTAGTTCTTGCTTCTTGGATTAAAAATGAAAATTATGTATTTAGAATTAAAGTCATGTTAACCTTTTGAGTATATGTGAAGAACCCAACCAATGTACTGCTGTCAAGTCAGTTTGAATTCATAGCAATCTTTCATTGGGTTTCTGAGGTTGTAAATCTTTATTGGAGGAGATAGGTCATATTTCCTCTCCAGAACAGCTGGTAGGTTTGAACTGGCAACCTTACAGTTAGCAGCCTAACACATTACACAGCATATTGCCAGGGCTCCTTTTTTGAGTATGTGGTAATATTAATTGACATGAACCAAAAATATTATGCTTCTATATTTTTAATGTCATTCTAGATAGTTTCATGGAAATATCAAAAGCCTGCTTCATTGCTCATGAGCTATTTACATGAATATTGATATTTAAAGCAAAAGAAAAAAAATATGTGATCCAGTTTACGTGAATGCATATATTCTCCCAAATGACATCTAATACAATAAAGCCTAAAGTTAAGATGAATATGAAATTTTGTTCATATTTTTTCTCTTTTGGAATTCCCTTTCTTCTATTTCTTTTAAATTTTTTAAAAATTATTATTTATTTGTATACAGTTGTTCTTATACATTGTGCTTTTTAAAAATACATTGTGGCTTATATGAGCATTTACTTGTACACAGTTATTAATACACATTGTTTCATGTACATTTTGTTTTATACAATCATTTCTGTACATTGTGTTTTATACAATTACTGTTAATCTATTAATTTTATCCTTCTTTCTCATTAAGTCCCCACTGCACCTTGCCTATTCCTTTATAACCCCCAACCACTCACTAAGCTCTGTTGTCTTAGTGATTTCCTTCCTTCTTCTGCATCTCTTAGCCAATAGAAACGTTTAGGAAAAGTGACGCTAAAGTGGTTACTTTCAGTATTGTTTTGTTTTCTTTGTTTGGACATGAGCCTACTTTTAGTCTATACTTTGAGATGTTAAGGATGGAAATAAAAAATTAAGGGAATAAACTCCTTTTATTTCTTTGTTAGTTTTAGGTAAAAGATTGATTTGGTGAGAAGACAATTATTATATTCTTATCCTCAGTTTTTTCCTGTTTTTAACTGGGATGTTCATTTTAGCAATATTAGGCAGGAATATTTCAGTAATATGCCAGATAAATTATTTGTTGTTGTTGTTGTTATGTGCCATCGAGTCACCTGCGATTCATAGTGACCCTATGTACAACAGCCTTAAGCCCTGCTCTATCCCTTGCCAGTCTTATTGTCTCTGACACACCTAGCTCAGTTACCCCAGTGACTGAATCAATCCATCTCATCGAGCGTCTTCCTCTCCTGCGCTGTCCCTCTGCCCTCCCAAGAATAACACCCCTCTCCAAGGACTAATCCTGCCTTACAACATGCCCAAAGTATGTCAGACAAAGCTTGAGAATTCTTGCCTTCAAGGAGCAGCAGCCTGGCTTCACCTTCTCCAGGACGAACTTGTTTGTTCTCCTAGAAGTCCATGGTATATTCAATAATCTTCCCCAACACTACAGCTCAAAGGCAAATTCAGCTCATTTCAGCATTTTAAATGACAATTCTGTGCCTTCATTATTTCTTACACAGTATTTATTTTCCAGATATTTGTCTTCAGAAATTTACATTTAACATAAATACATCTAGATAGTCCCTAGTATAATCTTACAGCACATTCTTTAGTCATATGTAAGTAATTTGTGTAGATTTAAAAATGACATTCTTGTTTCTGTGTTTGATTGACTTATCTGTTTCTGTAGCCACAGAAAACTCTTCACAGATAATTCTGGAACATCTCAGAAACATATAAAGAAGGATTTCTTCTCTGTGAATTTCCTTCAACCTTACTTCACTCACCCAGTTTTTGTTGTGGTTGTTTGTTTGTTTGTTTGTTATCTTTGTCAATTTATTTTCTTTACTGTTCAGAGTTCTTTTCAATTTTAAGTCAAATTCCCATTTTCTAAGAACCTTAGTTACAAAGAAATGTTTTTCCTTCCTCCATAGAAAATAGCCACCATATATACTTGTTTTCATATTCCAAAGTGTAATTCTGTTGATTCAAAACTATGGAAGGCTATAGAACTCTCAATCCTTGTATGTACCAGCAGAATCTGAATATTCAGCACCATGGACAGAAGTCTTGGAAAGCTTAATAGGTTTGGAAGACAAAAGCACTGGCTCAGATTTAGCCATACTAATAAAATCAAACATACACCTTGTTTTGTAGAATACGAAAAATTAGTTCTTTTAGCTAGAGTTATTATTTCAATTGGTATTCTGTGTTAAACAATTTACAAAAAAAATAAATCTTTAAGAAGATAATTGAAGTAATCACAGAATTTTAAAGCAAACGTGGCCTTAGAGATTATCTAGTCCTGTTCTTTTGTTTTATAATTAATAAAACTAAAGGACTTATTTGGAATCACTCAAGCATTAATTTTAAAACTTGGGTACTAAGAAGAGATGGGTAGCTTCTGGGTTTGATGGTGCAGCTTCTTACCACTAGGCCATCAGAGCTCCCTCTGCAGTCCATGAGATGGGTAGCTTCTGAACGGAGGTAATTAGTGTTTCAGACAGAACAAGTAGGTTTTTTTTTTTCTTTCAAAATCTACTCCTTTTTTCTTGAAGTAATTAAAGAAAGACAACAATGTACATGAACTTTATGAACTTTGTACGTAAGCCAGTATAAAATAAAATTAAAAAAATAAATGAAAGTTTCTTATCTCTACAAAACACAGTCTCTGTACATGGCTGAGAGGGACCCGAATTTCCTTATATTAAGTAGTAAGTGAGAAAATTTTCCTTTTATTTTTGATAAGGTGCTATCTCACCATTTATATACACAAGAAAATAATAAATGTGTTGTTCATATTATTATTAAGAAAATGATCACACAATCTGTACTTTAATGCACAGATCAAAGTTCTCCAGTGTTTGAGAAGAATTCATATGACTCAAAGCACTTAATTTACAGTGAATTCTAGACTTAATCATTATGAAGGCTTTACCATTCAATTGCATTGCTCAAAACGAACATAAAAGACTTTCTAATTAAATTTGATAAGGGGAGAAAAATCTAAAATAATATGCCAGTGGGAGCTTTTGATAAGTACTAGAGTGGGAATGAGGGATGACTGGACATTATTCTTTAAGCAGTTTTAGACACTCATCCATTAATAATAATAAAGGTCTATATTTCCCTTTGTTTCTTCCATGAAATATGATTGTGATATCGCTGACCTTGTGTCATAAGACCCTGGATTTTTAAGGTTTTTTTTTTTTCCCAGAAAAATGTGAACTGTATGACCAGCCTGGAGAGCCCCACATGTAACAAACCCGAACATATTTGCAAGATGGTTTTCTGGGGTCAGGGTATGTTCTATGACCATGAAATGGAGCAAAGCCAATTAAGTCATATATAGATCAAGCCTGTGACCTTGACCTCATTAGCACTGTGCTCTGCCCAGTTCTACTAACTGGTCCCAGATGGTTAAGCTTAATATAGCATTTTGTATACAACTACCCTTAGAACACATTTATGCCAATTCACATTTTTTAACTGAGCACTTTTTTTTATCTGTCCCCTAAATGAATGACATACACAAAAGCTTGATGTTTTCCTTGTTTCTGGTGGTTGTAGAAGAATGATGAACTTTATTCTAGACTTCTTGAAATTCAATACCTCTTTTAGGCTATTCCCTCTCTTCCTCTATTCAATTATGGGAGTAGTTGTAAAATGCCATATCCTGACCTTGCTTGCTTTGGCAAGTTTAACGAGCCATTGTGGTAGAAACAAGGTATTGCCGGAGGCCACCAGAATTCATCTGTTATTTGCTCCTTATTCTGCAGAGTTCTTCCTCCAACAAACTTGTTCTTAGCCTGAGAACTCTTAGAAAATCTGTACAGTTTTATGCATTAAAAAAAAAACAAACCAACACAACCCCAAAACAAGTATCACAGAAGCCCCTAAAGAAACTAGTCTTGGTGATTCCTTGCTTGGGAGAAGATAACACCTTTCTTTTTTGCTTCCTTTCATGACAGGTTATTTTTTCAGAATAATGATTTTCATTCAGTTTAAAATATTTTTAGAATCACTCAGTTAAAAATATTTGTTGATCACTTACAATATGAAATTAAGTATTAATAAGAGTATAAGTGACATTATACTTAATGATATATTTAAAAATACTCTAGTTTACTTGGCAGTGTATGATTGGCTACACACACATATCTACACAGGCATAGATATCATAGTAAAGATAATGTAGTTAATATATAAAAGGCAATAATTTTAACTAAGAGGAATTACATCAGCTGTATATTAATTTATAAACAAAGGTAAGTTATAGTATGAGCTTATTAGTATAAGAAGTTTCAAATTGATCCATTTAAGTCAAGAAGAGATGCTATTCTAGCAATCTAAGTTCCCTTACAGCTTATAGTGATATTTTTCAACATTAAAATAATTTAGCTTATTTTGAGAATTAAAGAACATCAGGCTATGGTATACTTAGAGTTCCTGTAAGAAGGGATTCTTTAAGATTTTATTTCTTATACTCCTTCATTATTTATTGTTGAACTTACCATCTTCTTCTTCTTCTTCATAGGAGAATGTTTCCTGCCATGAGAGTGAAAATCACAGGCCTGGATCCACACCAGCAATACTACATAGCAATGGACATTGTGCCTGTGGACAATAAAAGATACAGGTAATTATGACTACAGGATGTGCAATTGTAGGCATCTTGGGGGTAACATCAGCATTCCAAGAGGGTTATTTAAACTCATCAAATGAAGCATTTTTTTGGTGTATAGGAAACAAGAAATGGTCGATATGTCAATGGCCTATGGCAGAGTACCCAGCAGAAAATAGTAACTAAAGGTACAGAATGATAGCTAAGTAATTATTTGACCTGGAATCTTCCCTATTTCTTCAGGCAGAGTGTAGAATTTTAGTGTCTCCCAGAAAAAGAAAAATGGACTGAATCGTAAGTCTGAAATTAATTCATCTCAGTAGTGATTAAGAAATTAAATTATTGGTTTTATGAATGCTAAATGAATTGGAATGATTTATTAGGAGAGAGGAAAGAGAAGAGTGCACAATGTAGTACATTCAATAATATATCTAATAGGTTATGCTGTGGAGGAAAGGAAGAATACAATTGGGTAAGACCTTTAGAAAAATATCTAATTAGAAGACCCTAAACATGATATATTGGCAAAGTAACTGGAACATGGACTCAAATATATCAGAAATGATGAGGATAGCACAGCAGAGGACAAGGTTCAAATCCGTTGTTCATAGGGTTGTTAGGAGTCATAGTCAACTTGATGGCACCGAATAACATCAACAGTATTCATGAATATAAGTTTTGAGTGAGTTTCTTCAATAACTTTCCCCTAAAGTCATTAAAAGACTACACAGTCTCCGTGTCTTTGGGAAGGCTTATCCATTGTCCTTTTCAAAACAAGGAGTAGTGTAGTGAATCATTGAAATCTCAGTTAAAACAGTGAGACATGACTCATTTTTTGAAAGATCTAAAGTCTAAGACCTACGGCCCATGTTTGGAGGTGACAGAGGAGTGAGGAAGGACAGGATTAATATGGTAGCGGGGAGAGCTGGCCAAGAAAGAAGTAATCTGGATTATAGGATTTAAGAGAAGAGATGCTTCAGATCTGTTTCAAAGAATCTTGAAGTTGTAATTTTGTCTGACTACCTCTGTTTGTGAAGGTGCAGGTCCCACAAGTTCCTTTAAAATTAAGCAGCAGGAAAATGGCAGATACATGGAGTAAACGATCTGAAACAAAAAGCCAATATGCTTAGTTTGTTTTACCAACCTTCTTTTCTTCCAAGAATATCTCCTTTATAGTAGCCAGATGGAGAAATAATGTGGAAGACGATGAAGTTCAAAACTAAGCTCAGTAAAGAGAATACTGACTGGAAAGATTTGGTGGTATTTCTGAGAGTGGCTATACTAAGGTAAATAAAGAAAGGCTCTCCACCCTAGAAATGCCTCAAAATTTAGATCTTTAAAAAACACATGGTCAAAAAGTAGGAGACTTGGAGAGTCTTTGCGCATGGCTATATTTTACAGGAAAATATGGGAGAGGTTTTTAATAAGCAACCAAAGCCTGAACAAGTACCCAAAGGATTATAATGGTTTGCATTGGAAAAGTGAAAGGATGCAGTGAAATACCTTTTCTATTTCTAGACATGTGGGTTCAGATGCCTGCATATACATGAAGGTACTTCACAAGGAATGGGGAAAGGAAGAAAAAGACTGTGAGAATGTCTTCCTTATGAGAGATGCAGCTTTGATGATTAACTACAACATTTCTCTGCTTCCCCATCCCTCAACCTATTTCTTCATTCATTCATTCATTCATTCATTCATTCATTAATTCTTCATTCATTCATTCATTTCTTTCTCTATCTCATTTTCCTTGAATATCTCCTCTTCTCTTTTGTCTTCTTTGCATATCTCCATTTCTTATCTATTTTTGATATTTATTTTCCTGTACTTCCTTCTCCTGTATACTTATTTCCTGAACTTCTTTCTCCTCTGCATCAACCTCTGAATTCTCTTCTCTGTCTATCTCAGATACGTATATCACAGCTCCAAGTGGATGGTGGCAGGCAATGCTGATTCACCTGTTCCCCCAAGAGTTTATATCCACCCCGATTCTCTAGCTTCTGGAGACACCTGGATGAGACAGGTGGTCAGTTTTGACAAACTCAAGCTGACCAACAATGAATTGGATGATCAAGGACATGTGAGTCAAAGAAACCTTTCTCTCTTCCCTTTATCCTCTTTTACTCTAGACTAGTCTGAGGATTTTTTCAGACAAGTAAAAGAAGACTCCCAGAACCATTTTAAGTCTTAGGAGTGCCCATAAGGCTTTTTCTGCCTTTGTGAAATTTTATTTTTGACAAATACAGTATTTAGCAAGTATGTTCTGTACAACAGAGAAGGTATTGTATCATACAAAGTCCTTGTGTTACAAGGGCTTAAACTCAATTGGGGAGGCAAGATAGAAACATAGACCAAGTTAAACAACAGTAAAAGAAATGATAGCAATTAGAAGAATAACTTACAAGGCACCAGCTTCAAGGGAGGGAGCCCTGGTGGTCTAGTGGGTAAGGAGCTGTACTGCCAACCCGAAGACTTGCAGTTCGAATAGGCCAGATGAGAGAGAAAGATGGGTAAGCTTCTCCTGTCTCTGAAAACCTACTGGAGGGTCAGCTATGAGTTGATTCAGACTAGATTCTACCAAACAACAAGAACAACCTGAAGGGAACATCTGAAGCTGTAGCTTAACTGATTGGTAAAGGAATTTAGGTGACAAGACAAGTTCTTACAAATTTAATGTGTAATTGGAGTACTGAATATTAATTTATTTTTGGCAGTACTGAATTTTCACTGAATGTCAGGATCTGTTCTGGGTGATACGAGAAGAGTGAAAAGAAGTTAAAATCATGTTTTCTAACTTTAAGGAAGGGACACTTTCCTGAGGGAGGGAGAACACACATATACATTCATTCTCAGATGACATAATAGAACTCTTGAAACAGTAACATGTATTTGAAGACAATATGGGCCAAGGCAGAAAATTTGTAATTAGATCAATCAACTTTCATTTATTTCTGTTACCTTTTAATGGAGAGTTTTTCCATAGGTACCAGAATAGCCATTTGGTGCTTAGCCAATCAGACCAAACTTGTTATACCAACCAACCGTGATTGAAATGCCTGCCACATAGTACCATCTGAGACTGTCCAGTAACTAATTCTTTTTGCCGTTCATGTGTAGAAATAGTCAGCTCAACTCCAAGTTAAAAGATTGGCAATTTGAACCCAGAGGCATCTGAGAAAATAGACCTGAAGATCTGCTTCCAGAAAGTCAAAACCTAAGACTCTTAGGGATTACAGTTATTCTCTGATGTACATGAGGGGGCTTCACATGAGTCAGAAACAACTAGAAGGCAAGCAGCACACGAGCACATACACTGATTTCCGGTTTTCTGTGCATCCATTACCAACCTGTGTTCTTTCCGTAGTCGTTGTCTTCTGGTGTGTTCAGCATATGAGTTTAAAGAAATGGAAAAACCTAAAACCCAACCCTTTTCTAATTTCAGATAATTCTGCACTCTATGCACAAATACCAGCCTCGAGTTCATGTCATTCGCAAGGACTTCAGCAGTGACCTCTCACCCACTAAGCCTGTCCCTGTTGGGGACGGAGTGAAGACATTCAACTTTCCTGAGACTGTCTTCACTACAGTCACAGCCTATCAGAATCAACAGGTAAGTCAATACCCATAGGAATCTTTTGCTTTTGGTAAGAAACACTTCTCAACTCTCATTGCCATTGAGCTGGAACTGACTCACAACTGCCCCTCTGGTCGGTTTTCAGAGACTGTAATCACACAGGAGGAGGTTACCCATTTTTCTCCCACAGAGCTCCTGATGGGTTAGAACATGAGAGGCACCATCCTTGGGTTAGCAGTGCAGTTCCTTACCCATTAGGGAACCAGAGCTCAAAAAATTCTTCACCTTGTGTTATACAGAAATAGAATGTAAGAAACCAGCTTTAAAATGCACATAAGACATTGATTAGGATAACACTTGCTTGATAGCAGCTGGAATAGTTGAGATTCAGTTCAGAGACAACATCTTTGAACAAGAAGATCGACTTGCTAAGCTATTTTCATGTTTCTTTATACTTCTACCTGTATTCACAACCTCAATTACTTCCAGACAGTTATCAATATCGCTTCCTCCGGACGCCTTTATAAATACTGAGATTTAATTTATACTTATCCTTTACTTTTTATACACATCAAACTCATTAAGAATATCTGATTCTATTTAATGCTTTTAGTTTCCATTCACAGTTTATGATCAAATTTACCTCTATAGGATTACCAGCCACACCTAAGATCACTGGGGTTTTTTTGGTGCTGGTGATAGGTTTCTTTTCATTCATTCCACCAGTATCAATTAAGAATTCACTGTGTTCAGGCTAAGAAGAGAAACAGAACTGATTAAGGTTTTTCTCTTAAGGAGAAGGAGTCTTCTTTGAGCAACGGACTCATAAATATGCAATGATAATATGGTGAAATAATTCAGTGACAGAGATGTGGACAGGATGCTTCTTGGTTTGGAGAATGAGGATAGTCTTCTGAAGTTAAAGTTTTACTGAGATGCACATATATATCAGGCAGGCTAATGGAGGAGGTGGATGATGGAGAAAGGACAGTTCTGGAATTATTTTGGGAATTCTAAGCAATGTTGTTGAGAACAGTATTTTAAGAAAAATGATTGAATAGATTCACTGTTGCTTTCATTCTGTGCAGGTCCATAAAAGTTGCATGTGTATCCTAGTTTTAGAAGTTGGATGGTATTTTATCTTTCTGAAAATTGTCTAATTAGTAGAGTTATGCTTTGAATATTTTTAGTAAATTGAGAAGTTTTATTTAATTTTTTGCTTATCCAACTTGAAAACTAGATGTTTTACTTTTGAGACTGCTTGAAGCAATATTATACAGTTTTACATCCAATGCCAGTTATGTTGGCCTCTCTACTTTTCAGTCAGTACTTGGACAATGAAGGCAATAGAAGAAAATGTTCATTTACTAAATATGTATCACTGTTTAGTATGTGACAAGCAACTAATGTAAATTATATAAGCCTTGGTTTGCATGTGGGAGGTGTTTCTGTCTTTTATGTTGTTGTTGTTATGTGCTGTCGAGTCTTTTGCGACTCATAGCGACCCTATGTACAGCCCTAAACCCTGCTCTATCCTGGGCCAATCACATTGCCTCTGACACACCCATCCCGATTAGCCCAGTCACTGAATCAATCCACCTCATAGAGGGTCTTCCCCTCCTACACTGTCCCTCCACCCTCCCAAGCATGACATACCTCTCCAAGGACCTGTCTCTCCTTACATGTCCAAAGTATGTCATACGAAGTCCCAGAATCCTTGCCTCCAAGGAGTAGCCTGGTTTAACCCTCTCTAGGATGAATCTATTTGTTTTCTTGGCAGCCCATAGTGCGTCTAGATAAGATATTTCATATTCTTTATTTTCAGAAGCATATACTATAAAATCCCACACTATTCCAATGAGTATTAAATACTTTCTGGTTTGTCAGACTCTCTCAGCAACTGTGAAGTTTCCCAATTGCAAATTTTCAGAGTGGACACCACATTTGAGCCAATGTAGAAGAGCTTTAGTCTGCGCTGGGCACTATTTAAAATCTCTGAAACTGTATAAGACTCTTTAGAATTAAGTTTGTAGAACAAATTAGAGTAGTGCCTGCCATGCAGTAGAATCTTAAACATTCTATCGCCACATTGAGATCGGTGCTAAAATATCAAAGAACAGGTATTTTAACGCCATTTAAAACTAGAAAGCTACAACTTACAGTAACAATAAAAGAATACCACACAGGGTATCTGAAATCCCTTTTGCCTCCTCTATCTCCCACATATGAAGCATTGCTAATGTGATTACAGTCTTCTCTTATAAATGTTTTGTCTGTACCTGGGCTGGGATGAGGTGATGATACAGTTTTTGGAGGGACAAGATACAATGACAAAGATTATGCAGGTTAGCAAAAGACATCTGGTTTGATTTATGATCTTTCCACTGACAAGTTGTGTGACTTGGACCAAGTTTCTGAACCACTTTGCAGTTGTGTTACTGATAAGAAAATATACCTTTTAGAGGTATCCAATTCATTAAGGGGCTTTGTATAAATTAGTTGATGTAAAATTGACATATAATGAACAGCTGTCAGCCTATATTACCCCAATACTAGGTCTTCATAAGCAGACAGGAGAGTAGGAGCAGATATTATTTTAAGGGAGAAATTGCTTATTGTGGAAATACTAGAATGTCGGGACCTGGAGTTGCTGCATTGTCTCCTCCAAGAGATTAAACTCAATAGGTAACCAATTTGATCTCTCTGTCCTACTGTCAAATTGGTGAATTCATGATGTACTAGCATTCCAAATAGATAAGTCATGCTCAATTTCTCCCATTTAAAGAGCTGTTGTCAATTTAAGTCCGTAGCCCCCATTTCAATCAATAGGCATAATTGTTTAACATTCCTTTGCTGTATGTTGTTGTGTACCATGGAGTTAAAACTGACCCATAGCTGACCCACCAATAGGTTTTCAGAGGAAGTTAACTGCAGGGGAGGAGATTGCCAATATTTCTCCTGTGGAGGAGCTGGTGCATTTGAACTGTGTACCTTTGGGTTGCTATTGCAACTTCTTACCTGTAGGCCACTAGAGATCCCTGCTTGATGGATAGATATAATTTAATATAATACAGTTCCTTCTACAATGCAAAATAATCTCAGGTCTTTTACCATAGAAATCTTTAAGTCTGTATTCTGTAGGTGAGTGTTGATACTTAAAATTTGTCATGAAGATGCCAGATACTAGAAATTACTCTCTATTGTAAGCTATCTCCATCTGTTGCTATGTGATTGTTTCCCTTGACATGCTAGATTTGTTATTTGCTGTCAAGTCAGAACACTCATAGCTGAAAAGCCAGGGAGTTTTCAGAGTCAGTAAATTGTATTGGAGGAGATTGCCCATCCTTCTCCCATGGAGCAGCTGATGGATTCAAACCACATGCCTTTGAGATTGCAGCGCAGGTTCTCACCACTGTTGTTGTTAAGTGCTGTCGAGCCGGAGATGACTCATAGTGATCCTATGACTGAAAGACCTGAACACTCGTATAACTTTCATTGTTTCTCCATGTTCATAGAGTATCCAGAGGCAAGCTATTTCAGAAGTGAATGCCACTCCTGCTTCCAAGCTTGTTTTAATCAGGGAGCTCCACCAAACACTGTTCACCATAGGTAACTGTTATCACTTTTGACACATCACTGTCACAGTGTTTAGCATCACAGGAACCATAAGTTACTTCTGTACAGCAAATGGACAGACCAGTGCTATACCATTTAGAAGAATGTTTGGCCAAAAACAATTACAACCAGGACTGAGGGCTGCAGACTAAAATCACCCACCTTTGGCTTGGTAGCATAATTTCTATCCACTAGTCATTGTCCAACTTCGTGATGCATAGCAGATAATTGTTAAGACCATGTCTTGGATCAGGTGCATCTTCATCTCTAGACTGATGTCATTGCTCTTTAGCACTCTGGAGATGCCCCTGACAACAGATTTCTCTAATACAATTAGTCTTCTGATTTTCTGACTGCTAGTGCCAAGCCAAGAAAGCTGAAATTAGTAATAGCCTCAATCTCTTTTCCATCTTTCATGATGCTGCCAATTGGCTCAGTGAGAATCTTTGTCTTCTTGACGTTGAGCTTCAACCCATATTGAAGACTGTATTTCTTTTTCTTCTGCAGAAAATTCTTTAGGCCCTTCTCATTATCAGTAAGCAAAGTTGTATCATCTGCATATGGCAGGTTGTTGATGAGTCTTCCTCCAATTCTGATGTGACAATCCTCCTCATAAAGCCCAGCTTCCTAAATTATCTGTTCTCCAAATAGATTGAGATGATATGGAAAAAAGAGGCATCTCTATTGTACTCCTTTCCCAATTTTGAACCATGCAGTGTTTCTTTGCTCTAGTCTGCCTACTGCTTCCTGGTCCAACTATAGGTTTCACGTGAGCACAATCCAGTGTTGTGAGATTCCCATTCTTCTCGAAGATAGCTCCCTGTGCTAGAATTAAAACAATATTTTATGGGAAAGTTGTTTACTTTACAATTTTGTTTCAAGAAGAATTTTAAGAGACAATGTAAAAAGTAAAGAGGAAAATAATCAGTGGTAGGTCCTTGATTTTCTCTGGATCTCATTTGGAAGACTATATATAGGAATGCCAAAGACAGGGAATGCAATTGAAATGTTACCAGGCTTCCTAAGGAAAACCTTTGTTTTTTCCAAAGTCACCAAATTTCCAGAGAGTGGACATTTGTAGACATGGGTTTTTCCCCCCCTGCATTTTTCGCTATTTACCTGGTTAATTCTGAGCAAATTATTGTGTTTCCTGGGTTTAAATTTTGGCATCTAGAAAATGAGGAGTTGGCCTTTGCTTTACAAGGTCCTTTCTAAGTCTGGAATTGTAGTTGCTCTTGTTTCTTTTCAGTATGTTTTCCAACAGTCTTGGAAACAATTTATTATCACCAAGCAGAGACAATTGACAGGGTTTCTGAGTATCAAAATTCTTGAAGTGTTCACCTCTGTAAACTTTAAAAGTATTCCCATAATACTGGAGATTGCCTGCGACTCATAGAGACCCTATGTACAACAGCCCTAAATCCTGCTCTATCCCTTACCAATCTCATTGTCTCTGACACACCTATTTCCACTACTCCAGTGACTGACTCAATCCATCTCATCTCATCTGAGCTAAACTCACCCAAGGCGTCACGGGTCCTTGGAGAGGGACATCATGCTTGGGAGGGTGGAGGGACAGCGCAGGAGGGGAAGACCCTCTATGAGATGGATTGACTCAGTGACTGGGGTAATCGGGATGGGTATGTCAGAGGCGGTGCGGTTGGCGCAGGATAGAGCAGGGTTTAGAGCTGTTGTGCATAGGGTTGCTATGAGTCGGAAACGACTCGATGGCACATAACAACAACAATACATTTTTTGCAAGCTTAACTTTGAAAGGTGAGAGCATGATGTTTTGATGCTGAAAAAATATTTCAAATCATATTATTTGTCTGTGACTGCCCCTGTTCCTTACCATTGTTGAAACTTGTACTTCCTACTGAATGTATTTTCTCACACAGGGGGGACACTTGACTCCTCACTCAATCTGCTGCTGAATTCTGCTGTTCTGCTGCTGGAGTACTTCCTTCTTTCTAACTCATTGCTTCTGTTTTCTCTCTGGTCCTGGCCTCCCACACCTTGGAGAGTTGTGATAGCTTAATACTGAGTCACCTGGCTGACAGGTTTACTGTGCCCTGGCCATCACACACCTCATTGCGAAATGAATGTGGCACAGCACTGATGTATCATTTATCCCTAAAAAATTGCTGGTGACCCCCCACATTGCCTAGGAAATAAAGACCAAGATCCCAAGTCTTTATGTGAAGGCTATCTATGGCTATTCACCAACTTCATTTCTAACCTCATTTTCCATTATTCTTCACACATTTTTCTTCACAATCCAGCTAAATCCCCCCCCATCCACACCATAACCTCTATAGCATTTTAGTAAATATAAAGTGACAAGAAATTCGCTCGGCATTTCTTAAGTTGAAGAATCTAAAGAACAAATTCAAGTTGCGAGTTGCATTACTTAAGGATGTTATGGGAAGACTGTTGAATCATCCAGGAAGCTTTAAAAAAAGATTGAAAGAGTATACAGTGTTACTGTACCAAAAATAATTGGCTGACACAGATAATTTCAAGAAACGGTATATGATCAAGAGCCTATGGTGATGAAGGAGGAAGTTCAGGCTCCTCCAAGGGACTTGGCAAAAAATAAAGCCCTAGGAATTGATGGAATACCAACTGACATATTTAAATAAACAGATGCTACCCTTGATGTGGAGCCGAGCAAAAGAGTATTGAATGTACCATGGACTGCCAAGAAAACAAACAGATTCATCTTAAAGTGGGTTAAACCAGGCTGCTCCTTGGAGGCAAAGATTCTGGGGCTTTGTCTGACATACTTTGGACATGTTGCAAGGAGAAACAGGTCTTTGGAGAGGGACATCATGCTGGGTAGAGTAGAGGGACAGCGCAGGAGGGGAAGACCCTCTATGAGGTGGACTGATTCCGTGACTGGGGTAATCTAGATGGGTGTGTCAGAGGCAATGGGATTGACACAGGATAGAGCAGGGTTTAGGGCTGTTGTACATAGGGTCGCTATGAGTCGCAAACGACTTGACAGCACATAAAAACAACAACAACCCTCGATGTGCTCACCAGGTTGTGCCGAGAAATCTGAAGGACAACTACATGGCCTATTGAAAGAGATCCGTATTTATTCCCATTCTAAAAAAGGTGACCCGATGGAGTTTGGAAATTATTGTACAATATTGTTCATATCACAAGCAAGCAAACTCCTGCAGACAATTATCCAAAAGCAGCTAGAGTAGTACATTGACAGAGAACTATCAGAAATACAATCTGGCTTTAAAGAGATCCTCTTCTAGAGACACTATCATTATGGCACTAGAGACATTATCATTAATGTCAAACGGACCTTGGCAGAAAGCAAAAGGTACCAGAGGAATATCTATCTATGTTTCATTGTCTATGCAAAGGCATTTGACTGGGAGGATCACAACAAATTGTAGCTAACCTTGAGGAGAATGGTAATCACAGAAAAATTGATTGTGCTTATGTGAAACCTATACTTGGACCAGGAAACAATCCCAGAACAGAGCAAGGAAACACTACATGGTCCAAAATCAGGAAAGGAGCACACCAGTGATGTGTCCTATTTCCTTTTCAATCTATATGCAGAACAGATCATTTAGGAAACAGGGCTTTATGAGGAGGAATGTGGCATTGGGATTTGAGGAATACTCATTAATAACCTATGTTATGCAGATGACACAACCTTGCTTGCTGAAACTGAGGAGGACTTGAAACACTTGCTGGAGAAGGTCAGGGACAGTAGTCTTCAATTTGAATTAAAGTTTAACATCAAGAAGACAAATATTCTCACCACTGAGCCAATTGACAACACTAGGATAGAAGGAGAAGAGATTGAGGTTGTTAACAATTACAGCTTGCTCAATTCCACAATTAACACTCTTTGCACTAGCAGTGAAGAAATCAAAAGATGAATTGCACTGGGAAAATATGCGGCATGGGACCTTTCCAGAGTACTGAAAAGCAACAATGCCAGTCTAGAGACTAAGGTGCAGGGGATCCAGGCCATGGTATTCTTAATTGCTTCCTATGCACCAGAAAGCTGACTAATCATTAAGGATGACAGAAGAAGAATGAATGCCTTTGAGTTGTGGTGCTGGAGAAGCATTCTGAACATACCATGGACTGCCAAGAAAACAAACAGGTCTGTCTTGGAGAGGCTGAAACCAAGTTTCACCTTGGAGGCTAGGATTTTGAAACTCTGTCTCATATACTTTGGGCCTGTGGCCAGGAGGGACCAATCCTTGGAGAATAATATCATGCTTAGGATGGTGGTGGCACAGCACAGGAGAGGAAGACCCTGGATAAGATGAATTGATTCAATAACTAAGGACGTGGGGGTAAGTATGTCGGAATCAGCGAGACTGGCTCAGGACAGGGCAGGCTTCAGAGCTGCTGTACATAAGGTTGCTTTGAGTCACAGGCAACCCAACAACACATAACAACAACAAGAAGGTAGAGTATTGTTGTTAAGTGCTGTTGAGTTGATTATGACTCATGGCAACCCTATAAACAACAGATTTGAGCCTTGCCCTATCCTGTAGCATCCTCCTGATCTCTTGAACTGCTAACCAGAAAATTGGAGATAGGTGTACTGTCTCTTTTCATAAAGATTTATAGTCTCAGAAAACTGATGGAGGATTTCTATGGGTAAGAAATGATTCATCAACAGTATGTTTTAGTGACACTCTCTTTCATGAGAATGCCTTGTCCTTCATCCTTTACTGTCTAGATTCCATCTGTCCTTCAAGTTCTGTATAAATACTTTCCCCTGAAATGCTCCTACATTTCTTCAGCAGCAGTTGAACTCTCCTTACTTAGAATTTCTTAGACATTACTCCTCTCATGACCTTTATAATATTCTAATCCATGTGTATATCCTACGTATTAATATTTTGAGCTTTATAAGGGCAGAAGTTGTGCCTTTAAGAAAAGTAGTGTACGAGAAACAATCAGACCGGAATTTAAGAGACTCTAGACACAACGATACAAATTGCTGTCTGTACAGCCTTTAGCACATCACTCCACTTCACTATTCTCGTTTGCAAACAGATGGTTTGGCATGGATTGGTGCCTCCCAGTCACCTGTCTGTGAAGAAATTTCTTTATGGTACCCTGAAAAATGAAAAGTATGGACAATTTAGGGAATTTTATAGACCAAACACATTGAATTCAATAGACAGTGTTGGCTGGAGCTTCCCAACTAAATCAAGCCTGGAAGCAGGAGCGGCATCCACTTCCAAAATGGCTTGCCTCCGGAAACTCTATGTACGAACAGTGTTCAGGCTGTTCGTTCATAGGGCCGCTATGAGACATCTATGACTCGACAGCATTAAACAACAACAACAACAACATATATACATAGATTATTGCCATCACATGAGCTCTGACTTGGGTAGAACACTGTCTGTCCTGCATTATCCTCGTAGTTGCTGGAATGTTCTGGGCCATCATGATTGCTGTGCTGCCAATCTATTTCATCAAGAATCTCACTTTCTCTAGCTCTCTCTACTTCACCAAACATGATCTCTTCCTCTAGTGATTGATCCTTCCTAGTGATATGATCAAAGCAAATGCCTCACATGCTGTTCTGTTGTGACCATTGATCACTAGTTTTTCATTGACTAATTTTTGGACACATAGTGGTGGTATTCATTGCCTTTGAGTTGGAACCATCTCATATTTGGATGTTGTTATTGTGTACAATAATGGGCTATGTACAAAAATGGGTTGGGAACAACCCATAGTTAACCATCCAGGTGATTTTTAGAGGCAGTAAATCACACAGGAGAAGATTGCTCATCTTCCTCCTGCAGAGCAGCTGGTGGATTGGAACTGTGTACCTTTGAGTTGACAGTACAATTCCTTACCAGTAAGCCATCCAAGCTGAAGCTGATGATGTCGGACAGATTCTGGCTGAGAACAGAGAATAATATATATTTGTATTTTATTGACTATACAAAGACATTTTACTGTGTGGATCATAACAAACTATGAATAACATTGAGAAGAATGGGAATACCAGCACATTTAATTAATTTCATTTAATTAGACCCAGAAGCTGTTGTCTGAACAGAACAAGGGAACAATGTATGGTTTAAAATCAAGAAAGGCACATGTCAAGGTTGTATCCTTTCTCTGTACTTAATCAGTCTGTGTGCTGACAACATCATTTGAGAAGCTGGACTCTATGAAGAAGAATGTTGTGTTAGGATCTGAGGAAGACTCGTCAACAACCTGTTATGTAGGTGCCACTATCTTGCTTGCTAAAAGTAAAGAGAACTTGAAACACATGCTGCAGAAGATCAAAAGAGTACAGCCTTGAATATGGCTTGTATCTCAACATCTAAGAGAAAGAAATCTTCACCACTGGACTGATAAACAACATCATGATAGATTGTAAAAAGATTGAAATGGTCAATGACCTCATCTTACTACAATCAATACCCTTGGGTACCATCACTTAAGATCAAGAGATGTGTAGCATTGGGTAAGATTGCTATTGGGACCTCTCCAAAGTACTGAGGAGCAGTGATGTTAATTGAAGACTAAGATGTATCTTTTTTAATAACTTGTTATGTCTATGAGAGCTGGACAATGAATAAGGATGATGGAAGGAGAATTGATGTTTTTGAATTGTGGTGTTGGAGAAGAGTACTGAATATCCCTTTTGGCAGTTAAAAAGAACAAACACATATCTCTTGGAAAAAGTGCAGCCAGAATGCTCTTGGAAGCCATGATGGCAAACATTGTCTCTCATACTTTGAAATTGTTGCTAGGAGTGACTATTCCTTGGAAAGGGACATCATGCTTAGAAAAGTGGAGTATCAATGAAAGAGGGGAAGACCCACAACAAGATGGTTTGACACAGTAACTGTGTGGACTCAAGTGTGTCAGATGATGAGAATGGAACAGGATAGGACAAAGTTCAGATCTCCTGTTCATAGGTTCACTATAAATTGTGCTCTACTAGATGGTAGTTAACAACAACAACAACAACAACAACAACAGCAAGAACAACAATTTTTGGAAGTAGATTAACAATATCCCAGCATCCCCCCCCCTTGCTGGTATTGAAATATCATTGATAAAGTTTCCAGCATTACAGTAGCATACAAGCCACCACAGTATAACAAGCTGGCAGATGCTGGGGTTAAAGACTGTTTATTTTTCCTTTTAATACTGCTAGCTTTGGTGCCATAGCAGTAAGGAGCTACACTGCCAACCTAAAAGCACATGATTCTAATCCACCAGATGCTCTATGAGAAAAGGATGGGCATTATTCTCTTGTTCAATTTACTGCCTCTAAAAACTCCCCAGAGGGTCAGGTATGAGTCCATTCAAACTTGGTAGTACACAACATTTTGATACAAAAATGTAATTTATTTTATTAAACTATCATGCCAAGGGTAGTTATTGTTGTTATGTGCCATTCGGTTGCCCGCAACTCATAGTCACCCCCTGTACAATAGCCCTGAAACCTGCTCTATCCTGTTTCAACCTTATTTTCTCTGACACACCTACCCCCATGAGTCTAGTCACTGAATCAACCCATCTCATCGAGGGTCTTCCTATCTTGCACTGTCCCTCCATCCTTCAAAGCATTATGTCCCTGTCCAAGGACTGGCCCCTCCTTGCAACATGCCAAATATATCAGAAAGCCTCAGAATCTTTGCCTCCAAGGAGCAGCCTGGTTTCACCCTCTTCAGGACGAACCTGTTTGTTCTCCTGGCATTTCATGTTATATTCAATATTTTTCTCCAGAGCTACAGCTCAAAGGAATAAATTCTCTATCATACCTAGTCAATGTGCAACTTTCTGGTGTGTAGCAAATCATTAAGACTATGGCCTGGATCTGGTGCACCTTGCTTTCCACATTGACATCATTGCTTTTCAGTACTCCAGAGAGGTCCCTGATACACAGGGGCAGTAGGTAACCATTAACTCTCTTCATTTGGTAGAATAAAAAATTAGGAATCAATGTTTTGCCTTTACCTTTTGTGGGAAGATATTACAATTGACCTGTGGAGTTGTGAAGACAAGGAATTATTAATTAAAATGGACTTGTCAATCCCTGTAAGTATAAGAAATCTGCATCTGTCTTAAAGTACACAGCACTGACTGCATGCTAGGTGAATGAGCAGACCAGTGAAGACGTCTTTACTACTAGTTTCCTGATTGTTTTCTACTTGGATGTAACTAGTAGTGAAGTGTGAAGAAAGCCTTTCTATTACAGTGGGTTGTTTTATGCTTTTATTTTTCCTTCTCAATTCTTCTTTCTCATCCTGACTGCCCCATAGACTCCCAGCACTCCTAGAATATTGCAGTGCTGGCTTGGCACGTCTATGGCAGAGAGAAAATTATGCTATGCCCAGAGTCTCAGTGTGGTGAGCAAGGTAGTCAAAGTGGTAATAAAGATGGCTCTATACTCTCTGCATTTTCTTGGAAGAAGCTGATGGCAACATATCCTCATAGAGTAAGCTGGGAATTTCCGCTGGGTTCGATGTCTTTGTCATCTCTGAGGCAAAAACCTGCTGAACTTTGATTTCTTTTTAGACAGGAAACTATATATCAAAAGACACAATCACCCCCCACCCCCAGGTATTATAATCTTATTTATTGATGAGAATTGGCTACATGAACCAGATAGGAAGTCTGAAACTACAGCCAGGTTTGTATAATTCAGTCCAATAAGATTTCTGAGCTACTCATTATATCCTAGACTATTGAGCCAGTTTTGCTGTAAGTTTCCAATCCAATCAGTGCAGAATATTTCTTTTCATATGGGCTAAGCCTTTCCCCCCTTCTTTATCCCAAAGGAAAACCTTTCATGAAATAGGATAAAAAATAAAAACAGCCAAAAGTGAGTTAATAAGGGAAGGGCCTTTCAGCCTTAATATTATAAAATCATACTCAGAATATTCACGTTTCATTTCCTCTGTAGGTTGTGCTATTTATGTCTGCCCTGTGCATTGTGAGGTATACCTCATTTATTAACTGCGTCTATGCTCCTTGGCTATAAAGTCAGTGAAATGATTAAAATTAATTTTGGCAAGCCAGCAGCCACCCCCTTATGTGCCCCAGTCCTCAATAACTCTGGCTACATAAATCAGTATAAGGTCATGGAAATAAAATCAGTGTAGAAAATGCGTCCCCAACCCCTGAATTTTCCAGGTCTCCTCGTTATCACTGGACCAAGTTTGAGCATGATTACTATAGAATAGCTTTAGCTACACAAAACGTTACTAACACACCTTCTCCTGACTGGAAGAACACGTAATATTTTTGTTTGTTATTCTTGCTAGAAAGCAAATAGGATGGAGAGAGTTGTTTGCGTTAGTTCCTTTAGCTCTTGTCCTGATTTTGGGTCTGGTTATCCCTGCTTCCCACATTGCCATGTATTTTTTTTTTAAGATATATTGTCACAGTACCTGCAATTATGGCTCAAACATAGTAATAATTGTGAAAATGGTACAGGAATAGGCAGTATTCTATTCTGTTAAACATAAGTTGAAGCCTATTGATGACACTAAACAATAAAAAGTTCGACTGGTTCCTGTTTATAATCCAGTGGAAGAGATCGACAGTAAATTAATGAAGGAAGAAATCAATGTGTATTGCCAACTCAGTTAAGAGTAAAAATGGGAGAAAGTAAACAGAGAACAAGTGGAGAGAGAAGTAGAAATTGTGGAAAATATTTTCTACACTGATTTTTTTTTCTACAACCTTATACTAATTTAGGTAGCCTGAGCTATTGGCTACGTAAATGTAGATGAGATGGTCAGGGGAAGACCTCAGATGATGATGCTTGGACTGACACTCAGGACAAGGAATCAGCTAGATGAAGAACCTTGTTTTCGGAAGTCAGAGTACATGTGAGGGGCCTGAGCAGGGAAGGAGAGATTCCAGAATAAGGAAAGAATGTGGGTGAGTAGGAAAGGTAAGTTGGTCCAAAGCATGTTGAGTCTTCAAGTTCTCATCAGGATTTTAGGCTGGATTCTAAATATAATAATAGACAAGAAAGAATATGACATGGTTGAATTATAAATGAACAAAGTCATCTCTTAGCTTACTTTGTAGAGAAGAGATTGGGCAGGAACAAAAGTGGAGACCAGGAAGCCAGTTTGAAGGACATTTAGTTTGCTGTGTGCCCTAGAGTCAGAAATTGACTCATAGCTGATGCTTCACTAGGTTTTTGGAGGCAATAAATGACACAGGAGGAGATTTGCCATCCTCCTTCTCACCAGAGTCCCTGGTGGATTGGAATCGCTTTGGGATTGCAGCGCTGTCTGAACTGAGGGAGTGGTGGAGATAGGTTGCCATATTCCTGGACAACTGAGAAATACAATTATTAAATTAGATTGAACATTAACTATTCAAAATGTCCTAAGTCTGAGTTCAGATATACTCTCATATATGTAAATATCTAAATCAGTTTGTTGTCTGTGTATTATCTATCTATCTATCTATCTATCTATCTATCTATCTATCTATCTATCTATCTTTCTCTCTCTCTCCCTCCTTTTCTCCCTCTCTCCCTTCCCCCCTCCCTCCCTTCTTACCTACCTATCAGTTATTCTTAGAGGCTTCGTGTATGTCATAGAACTGTGCTCCATAGAGTTTCCAATAACTGGTTCTTAGGAAGTAGATCACCAGTCTTTTCTTCTAGCATTCATAGGTGGTCACCAACTGCCAGTCTTTCATTTAGTAGTCAAATGTATTAGCCATTTTCACTACTTAGGCATTCACTTCTCTCTACATCTATATCTACACCCATATCTACATCTGTATTTACTCTCCTGCCTTCTAATATCAACTAACTTTTCTAAAGCCCTGACTCCTGTCTTGGCATTGGCTAAGGGAATGTAAACTTCCCAGTTCTATTTGGAGTTAGCTATCTTTTCATACTGCTCAGTGTAGTTTGGGTAAATGTTTAGTTTTTCTTTCTTTCCCCTCTCCCTGCTCCACATCAGATGGCTTGTTGATTTGGGGTGCATGAGTCATCATGCATAGATGTAGAATCCCCACTCTGTGTGTGACTCACAGGGCTGTTCTCTGAACCCTTGTTTTTGTCCCTTGTGTGAATGCTAGATCCTGCTGATTCATGATTTTGTTTCCTTGCCTCAGTCAGGGCTCTTGGGCTTCCTTATTGGCTTAATTTCACCCCAGGTCTTATCTGTGTCCTGTTCAGCTCTGGGTAAGGCTGTAGTACCTTTGTATCAGGGCCACCCTTCTGCCCTTATCATGACATATTGGAATTCTGAGTTCTTACCTCCAGAAGTTACCAGAGACCTAGAGTTGTCATCACAAGTCCCATCATGTGCAGATGAAGGTCACTTTGCCCATTTTCTTTACCTCTCATCCTGTCCATCTCTTCCAGAATTTGGTCCAAATGGAATTGCTAAAATCTGTGTAAGTCTAAGTATTTGCTTCTCCATTGTCTCTACTTTTCTCATATTCCACTGAGGTGGAAAGAAAAGATCATTTACTTCTTTTCCACCTTCTGTTTTGTCTAAATATTTTTGTCCTTCATAGGATGATAGCTCAGATTATAGTCCAGCTGTTCTCTACATTTCTTTTTATACTCTCAGGCTGGCTCTTGAAACCATGGAACTATTAGAATTGAATTACTGAGCTTGAAAATACTTCAATTTATTTATCTAAAATGCTTTCCCCATTACGTTAGACATTTGTTGTTGTTGTGTATCTTCAAGTCAAAGTAGACCCATTGCCAACCCTCCAGCAGGTTTTCAAAGATAGTAAATCACACAGGAGAAGATTGTTCACCCTTCTTCCATGGAGCAACTGATGAATTTGAGTCACATGCCTTTGAGATTGCAGCACAATTTCTTACCACTCGGCCACCAGAGCTCCCTAGACATTTGTAGACATGCTCAAAGTTTCCACCACAGACATTTACTGGGACAGTAGTGACTGGACTCTGTAAGATGGGCTCTCTTGTTTTGGTTGAGGGTCATTGTGAAATGCTCGTTTTGGTTTTTTTTTTTTTGTCAGTTTTTGTTCATTGTAATTATTAATTATTATTATTGCCTCTTGTTTAGAGTCAACAAAACCTTCTAAAGGGCCCTTATTTATTTATTTTTAATAAATTGGGTGCGGGGGATTATCTTGAATCCTTTGATACTATATTTTGGAGAAACATTCTTCTAAGTTGTACAGCACTCCTCCGTCAATTGCTGTGCCGAGATAATCTAGGTTTGCTGTGATGCTCAACCTTTTACCATTGGGTCTCAAAAGCCATAATGGCTGCCCATGGTCGACTGTGTTTGATGAAGCTCCAAGTTTTAAGAGAGGTTGGGGAGCAGGAGTAGCATCCACTCCCTAAACCACATTCCTCTGGAAACTCTATGAACTTGGAGAAAGTAAAGTTATAGAAAAGGTCTTCTGTTCATGGAGTTGCTATGAGTCAGACACGACTCAATGGTAATCATCATCATCATCATCAACAACAACAATAACAACAACAACATGAAACCTATACCTAAATCAAGAAAGTGTTATACAAATAAATCAAGGTAATATACAATAGATTAAAATCAAAGAAGTAGTGCATTAACACAGTCTATATATTGAAAAAATTATTAAAAAATTATGCTATATGAAGAAACATGTGGCATCAGAATAGGAAGAGATTGGGGAAGCAGGGTAATGCTTCCAGATGGGCATTTTTGGGTAGTCAAAACCAATGAGAATGCTTTATTAGGGAGGAAATTGGAATGATGGAGCTCATGGAGTTTGAACCTTGCCTTGGTTCTTAAACTTGGTTGGGCCCAAGGGCCTGTTATTAATTGTTTTTGGTCAAACATTCTTCTAAGTATAGCACTGGTCAGTCCATTTGCTGTACAGAGGTGACTCGTGGTTGCTGTCATGCTGAGCACTGTGACACTGATGTGTCAAATGCGATAATAGTTACCTGTGGTGGGCAAGCTTAGAAGCAGGATTAACATCCACTTCCAAAATAGCTTGCTTCTGGAAACCCTATGAACTTGGAGAAACAATGGAAGTTATACAAGTGTTCAGGTCTTTTGTTCATAGGGTCGCTATAAGTGGTCTATGACTTGATGGCACTTAACAACAATAACAACAACAACAACAACAATATAGCTAAAATTTAGGGAACTCTGGTAGCCTAGTGGCAAAAAGCTGTGTTGCAAGAAGCAGCTATGTGTTGATTCCAATTGTATGGTACACAATAACATAACTAAAATTTATCTTTCTTCATATGTTGTGTACTGTTAATTCCAACTCCTAATAGATTCCTACTGATCTCATAGGACAGAGTAGAAGAGCTCCATAGAGTTGAATAGGATATAATACTTATGAGAACAGTTCAGCAGGTCTTTTCTCACAGAGCTGGGGGTGGATTCCAGCCACCCATTTTTTAGTTAGCAGCTCAGGGTTTAACATTTGTGCGACTAGGTCTGCTGCTGCTGTTGTTAGGGGCTGTAAAGTTCACTCTAACACACAGTAACCCTCTGAATGACAGAATAAAACCCAGTCCAATTCTGCACCATCTTCATACTCTCTGCAGTGCTTAAGCCAATTTGTTCAGTCATTATATCAGCCTGTCTTGTTGAGTCGTCCTTTCACTGGCTCTACTTTTTCAAGCATGATGTCGTTTTTCAAGGCTTGACCTCTTCTGATACCATAGCCAAAACATATGAGACAAAGTCTTTATGGTAATTTAAATGTTATCTCAAGCCAGCCTCTGTAGGTATTTCTCTTACTCGTTTTTGTATGACCTATGTTCTGGCCAAATTTGACTTCCCAGTGTTTCTCGAATAAATGTCATTTTTTTCCCCTTCCCTTGGTGCTCTGGCTTACTAGGCTTTTTCCTAGGAAATGCTTCTCTAATTCTCTTTCCCCTCCTTGTGATTTTGTCTGCTAAACTCCTACATAACTTCAAGTCTTTGCATTCATATTACCTGTAGTGTAAAACGTTTGTTTGTTTGTTTGTTTTGTTTTGTTTTATTTTTTGGTGTAAAACGTGTTTATGTTTTAATATAAATACGTCTCCTTTAATGGAGAATAATGGCTAGTTCCTCTAAACTCACATGATATTTTGTCTTTATTGTGTTTCCTATTGCAATTATCATTATTAATGTTTATGTTTGCTTCCTTAGGGAGCTCTGATGGCCTAGCCATACTGTTAACACAAAGGCTTGTGGTTCAAATCCACCAGCTGCTTCATAGGAGAAAGGCAATCTTCTTCTCTGTACCATGAGCTGTGAATCAGTTCTTATTCGAAGGCACATAACAATGATGGTAACAGTTATGTTGTTGTATAAGGTCCTTGGAGGGGGCACAAACAACCCTCAGGCATATACAGCTATATGTTAACTATCCACAGCTCCACATCATCTGCATTGGCTGTTGCATTGCTTTGTACACCAAAGCACTTGATAATAAACAATGAGTGTCACAACTGGACTTTTCATAAAGCTCTATATATCTCACATTGAATAATTTGAAACAAATGTGGAGATGTAATATTTTCTTAAATTTGGTGGCCTTTGCTTATTAAACTTCTATTCAAGATCCTTTGGCCTGAGAACCAGGGAGCTGTGAGAAACAGGTTTCCAACCATCTCTTCTAGGCTCATGAAATACAATGTTATTATATTTATAGGAGCCTGTGGAGGCCCCCAAAACATAACAGCACAATAATATATCAGAAACCCCTGTCATAAATGAGTTGGATAGTGTAAGCCAACTTGAAAGAGAAAATAAAATATTATAACCCTGACTTGAAAAGAAAATATGGTGTGTGGTTTATTGCTGTGGATTATGAAGGAAGAAAGAACTGAATTTAAGTAAAAAACAGAAAAGCAGTGACACTCTTTAAACTCAATACAGTATTCACATGGCAGACACTGGACTTTAGAAAGCCAAACCTTCAGGCTCCTGCTCTGGTCTATAAAATAGATGTAAAATTGCTCCTGCTACATTATTAGTGTGCCATTCTGAAGGCAAGGAATGCTTAGGGAGAAAAACAACCTTGAAGCCAGCATGATTCTTTCAAGTCAGAGTCTGTTTGTCAGAATCTCACGTTGCATTTTAAAGACTTTTAAAGGCTGTGGCTTTGGGAAATTTCATTCTGAGGAAATGAGACAGAAGAGGGACTTGGAAAGATTTGCAATATCGGAAACAACTTCAGTTGTCCTCGTGTTAAGCACTGCTATTATCAGAAATATGAAGATAGTCTTAAATAATGAGATTTCCTATAGGTAGAATTATGGTCCATCAAGAGTACCTTCTCTTCTTTCCCAAGCTTCCAAGTGCTCACTGTCCTGATTGCTTTAATATAGAGAGTGATCAACATCTGTTCCAAACACGAAAGTATCTACATGCCTTCTATGACCAAGGTTGAAAGAAGAAACACTAGAGTGCGTATGGAATTTATTGGTTGGGCTTATTCTAGACTTCAGGCATGGAGGTAATACGTACAAATATGAATGGGCTTGGTGGGACCAAGATAGGATGCCATCAAGGAGGACTAGTGCATTGAGTGGAGGTTAAACCACAAGGTCCCTGAGGACCATTGTAGCTCACATGACACAAATGGATGGCTGGGTTTGCTCAGCCTTATGAAGCTGCTTGTTTGTTTCTTCTGAATTGCCTGTGAGGTGAGGAGTCTGCATGAGATGTACTGAATCTTGTACCATCCAAACATTTGTAGAGAATTCTTTAAGCAAGAAGCATGGAAAAATTGAGCAGCTTTTTGGATCTTTCATGCACACATTTCAGGTTATTAAATGAATAATTCCTAGTGACAGGGAAGGGATAACCAAGAGAAATGGAAATAACTTAAAGCTTTTAGGTTGAGACAAGATTGTCTGGTCAACTAGTTCTGCCTGTTAATTTAGTGAGTAAGTTAATGGAATGAATTATTAATTAATTAATTAATTTTTCTTACTCTTGCACTCATCCATTAATTTATTCTGCAAGTATGAATTTATTTATCAAGCATTTTCTGTTAGCTTCTTTACAAGGCTTTTTAAAAAAATATAATTTTTTCATGGTGATAAATTTATGTAATTGTTTGGTGCCATCAAGTTGACTCTGGCTCATAATAACCCCATGTACATCAGACTGAAATGCTGCCTAATCTTTGTCCACAGCCCAGTGATACTGCTCATCATGTGAGGTGCCTTCTGTGTGTCATACCATGGACCTTCCCATTTCCCAGTTTTCTGTTCAGTGTTTGTCTCTCACCATCCTGAGACAAGGAAAGTGAGCTGAGGAAAGTTTATGGAATCACTTCCTGGGCAAGCTTTGATGTTTAGTGAGAAGTTGAGCCAAGTGGATCAGACATCTATATACCAAGCTCATGTGTTAGGTCCAGCTTCAATTAAAGTACCAAGCTAAAAGAAATTAAATGAAAACAATAGGTGTCCTTAAGAGAGTGTTTTTAAGTTTTAAAGATGTATCAAAAAGATCAATACTATATATGCACAAAACCCAGTTTTTAGGGTCTATTCCAACTAGTGGTGATCTCATGTATTAGAGTAAAATTTCTCTACAGGAGTTTTCTGGCTGTAATCTCTAGGGAAAAATATCACCTGGCTTCCTTGTGCAGCACTACTGGGTGGGTTTTAACCATTAATCTTTTGCTCTAAAGTTGAGCACAAATCATTAGCATCAACCAGGAACCTTGATAGAAATATAACAAATGCCTTTTTGCCTATTTCCAGATCACCAGATTAAAAATAGACCGGAACCCTTTTGCTAAAGGATTCAGAGATTCTGGAAGGAACAGGTAAGAATAACTGAGAAGACAGTGACTTTTTTTTGCCTCTGTAATGTTGAGTCTCAAGCGACTTGATGGCACATAACAACAACAACAATAACAACAACATTATAATCCCAATTTCTATTCGTGGCCCCTGGATCTTGCTTTTTGAAAAAAAAATATTTGCATGCTGCACTCCTGTGTTGACTCACATAGAGAGAAATGGACAAGTGGCCCAATAATGAAAAAAGGCTAACTGTTAATTCTTTGTTAACACTCTTGACATAACCATCAAATCCATCATGATGCCCTCCCTCACCCCTACTTAGAGTTTGGTAGTCAGTACCTTAAAATAAATCTTATGGATTTATATCACTAAATTATTTTGATAATTTTTTTCTGAGTTGCGTGTTGTTGTTTTTTTTGTTTTGGTTTTTTTTAGTGAGATAATGCTTGCAGTGATATCTCCTTATCAGGAAACAGTGAATTGTGGACAAATAACATTTTTCAGAAAATTAAGAGTGAAAATTTTATCCAAACTTAATACATTTTCCCTTTAGGAAATATCTCCAAAATGTATCATAAGGTTCTTGCTTTAGTAAAGAGAAAGTTTACACAACACATCACAGAATTCTTTCTTGGGAGTTTTTGCATACACTGAAATTCATAGGATTTGTTCTAATTTGTAGGATTATTAGCTCTGTGGTTTTAATGACTTATAATCCTCCTTTCTGGATTCTTCTAATGATTCTCTGCCTGTATAAAAATAAAATTTATTTTCTACAAAATGTAGATGAGTGTCAAAGTTGTAGGAATCAGTTCTAAGATTATTACAGCAGACACTTTCATTGACTATGTTGTTGTTGTTGTGTGCCATCAAGTGGAAACTGACTCATAGCTGACCTTTCGGTGAGTTTTCAGAGGCAGTAAATTGCATGGGAGGAGACTGCCCATCTTTCTCCCTTAGGGCAGCTTATGGGGTCAAACTGTATGTCTTTAGGATTTCAGTGAAACTTCTTCCTCTAGGACACCAGAGCTCCCCTCATAAAAAAAAGTACTAAATTAGAAAATGTGATATTTGTGTCTTATATTTGCATAAGCTTTGTTATAACCATGTAATCATATTCTCTGGAATTTTTAATTTTAGGGGAGCAGTTCTTTAAAAATTCAGATTGTCAGAAATCACACTGTTGAGCAAGAGTGATGCAATTTAATGATTTTTGTTAGCTTCCTGAAATTATTTTAAGATAAACTGTCTACTTTTGTATTTAAAATTTAGATATTTAAAAACCACCTCATGAAATATGTTGTATATAATAGTAGAAATCAGAATGACTTTAAAAACCAGTTGGGATTGTTACCATTATAAAAAGCACATGGAATCACTTTTTTGTAAAACCTCATATTTAAGAAAACTCACTGCCTTTAAGTTGGTTCCCACTGATAGTGACTATCTGATTTCTAAGCCTGTTACTCACAATAGGAGAGACTCCCTATCTTTCTTTCTTAGGGATGCTAGTGGATTCAATCCACCTGAGATGCCTGGATTTGGGTTTAGCAATGAAATGATATATGGACCACTCCACGAGAGTGCCTGTAAAACTCTTGTTTCTCTCTCAAGTAAAAATTGTCTCTATAGCTCTATAGCTCTCTTGTAAGTTTCTGAGGTTGTAAAGTGCATGGAAGGAGATTACTGGTCTTTCTGCTGAGGAGCTGCTAGTGGATTCAGACTGACAGGCATGTGCGCCTTTGAGTTCACAGTCCAACTCCCTGTGGATGATGCGACCAGAGAGCTCTAACTTTGGGAACCTGTGGAGGGTTGCTATGAGTCAGAACTGACATTTTATCAATGGGTTTAGTAAGAACCCAGATGTTGTAAGTAGACTTGTATGTGGTTGAATAGGCACATATTTTTGCCAGGTAGAGTTTGAGAGCTTATTTTGAAAGAGATTTTTAAAGAGGTCATAATCTGAGAATTTCTGCTTTACACATAATTATTGGACCACAGTGGCTAACATCATTGACTTTAGTTTTCCATCATTTTTTTTTCTTTTTAATTTCTTCTATAACTCAAGTAGCAACTAAGCAACTAACATTTATTTTCTTCTGGCACTACAAAGATTATTTCCTTTTAATTTTCCAGTTTAATTTTCCTGCACTGGAATCCTTGTTTTTCACATTTCTGGCCATTTTATTAAATTTCAATTTGATTCTTCAATAACTGTTTCCCTCCTTGGAAATAGCCTTTGAATATACGTTGACCATTTGTGATCTGCATTACATAGTTGTTAAGAAGTATATAAATGTATATGCCAGTTATCAAGTGCTGAGGAGAAAAGTAAATCAGTTCATCTTTCCAATGAAATTCACTGACTGGTGTTATAGAAGCTGCCAGACAATTACTTGATTTCTCTGAAACCAGGAAGTGTAAAGAGGGAAGTGTGCTAGGTATGTGTTTGGAATTCTGAGGAAATCCTAGTGTCTACAGATTATGGTACTTGCCCAAAAGATGACTCAGCAGCTTGACATGGGCAGTGCTGAGGCATGACAGAATAGAAAGTCAGAACCTAGAGGTTGTACTGATCAGCATTAGAGTTAAGCTCTGGAAATTGAGCCCACTCGTTAGATCTTAAGAGCAAGAATGAACATTACATCTTAACCGCTTTGCTGCTAGTCAGGAAGATGTAATGACATCTCAGTTTAAGTGCCAAGGTCATCCTGACCCCTCTGTTGTCTAGAAAGCCTGAAGTCTGCTGAATGCCTTTCTGTCAGGACAGTAGTTGTTTGTCTGTCTTGCTCTTTTATTTGTAAGGACTTCAGGAAAATAGTACTTTGGAGCCTCCCTAGCTCATTTCACTGCCTCATTAAGCATTTATTTTTCTGCTAGAATGAAATTCCTCATTATGCTCCATTAAAACTTGCTGGTGACTTTGAGGACTATTAATAAATATAATAGCTACTTGTGTTTGCACATTGTTACACACACACACACACACACACACACACACGAGTACTGAAGAGCAATGCTGTCAGTCTAGAGACTAAGGTGCGCATGATACAGGCCACTGTCTTCGCAATTACTTGTTATGCATCAGAGAGCTGAACAATGACTAAGAATGATAGAAGAATAATTGATGCTTTTGGGTAGTGGGGCTGGAGAAGAGTATTGAATATACAATGGACTGTTAAGAGACAAAAACAGGCACATTCTGGAGTGGGTAAAAATCAGGCTTCTCCTTTGAGGTAAGGATTGTCTGACCTACTTTCGACATATTGCAAGAAGGAACCAGTACTTTGTGAAGGATGTCATGTTTGAAAGGGTAGAAGCACATCACAAGAGGGAAAGACCCTAGATGAGGTAGATTGACTCAGTGATTGGGGTAATGAGGGTAGATGTGTTGGAGACAATGAAATTGGCTCAAGATAGAGCAGGGTTTAGAGCTGTTGTACACAGAATCGTTGTGAGTTGCAAGTGACTCAAAGAAACATAGCAATGACAACAAGACCTACTTATGTTTTCCACAATTCTCAAACAAACCTTTATTTTATACATAGGTCAACTGAGGCTCAGTGAGCTTCAGCAGCTTTGCACAGTAAAAGCTGGAGCAGGGTTAAAACCTGAGCTGCCTGACTGCATAACTCAGTACTCTTTCAACTTTATCATGTTAGTAATTTAAATTTTACTTATTTTTTCTTCATAAGATGTGGAGAACAGACGTCTTCTTAAAAATCCTTCATCTTCTTTAACATACTACTTCAGTCACACAGAACCTTCTCTTTTGAAAACAAAACAATCTGCATATAATCAGATTGTTTTTAAAGACTGCACCTTATAGCTTGATCCACTGTCTAACACTCTATAAACAAGGGGTTAGTAGAGGCCAGGAATGCAGGCTGACTTTCACCAGCAGGTGTAATTGGTGTAATGACAAAAATGGAAGTCACCTGTGTCACAATGGGACAAATGAATGAATTATTAGAGGTAGAAGCATTTCAGTGCTCTGTGAAGTGAGATTGAAAAATAATAAAATTATTCATAACAGTATTATTCACTATCACAAGAACATGGAAACAGCCTAAATGTCCAACCACAAACAAAAGAATTGAGAAAATATGATACATTCACGCAATGGAATACTTTGCAGCATGAAGGAGCAATAACTGTAAATTATTACCTAACTTGGGAGGGACTGAAGAGCGTTAGGCTGAGTGAACTAACTTGGTCCCATAAGGATAAATATTGTATAAAACCATTATTGTAGAGTGAGCATAAGGATCCAGGAGGGGTGGGAGAGGCTGGAAGCAGAGGGATGTGGATATGAAGGGGGAGGGGAGATTAATCATTGGGTTGTACAATTTGCTGGGTGGGGGTGGTGGTGAAGGAAATGGAAAGAATTTGTTCAAATTTTGTGTTCAAATTTTGTAAACAAACTAGTAGAGAAAAAAATTAAAAAAATAAAATTGTTGGTGTAAGTACAGATGTTTTGTATTTCTCATTCTCTTTTTTTTTAACATATTGGACTTTATTAAATATATAGATCAAGTTGGGAAATAACTGTCACCTAAAATATATTACTTAGGTTAGGGAGACACAATAGAGCCTCCCTAACCATAAAAGTTGTTGTTATGTGCCATTGAGTTGCTTGCTACTCAGAGCAACCCTATGTACAAGAGCTCTAAATGCTGTTCTATCCTGTGCCAACCTAGCCATCTCAAACACACTCATTCCCACCACTCCAGTCACAAAATTGATCCATCTCATTGAAGGTCTTCCTCTCCTGCACTGCTCGTCCGCTCTGCCAAACATGATGTCCCTCGCCAAGGACCAATCCCTCCTTGCAACATACTCAAAGTATATCAGACAAAGCTTCAGAATCCTTGACTCCAAGGAGCATTCCGGCTTCATCTTCTCCAGGACAAACCTGTTCGTTCTCTTAGCAGTCCATGGTATATTCAACACTCTTCTCCAGCACCACAGCTCAAAGGCATCAATTCTCTTTCTATCATCCCTATTCACTCTCCAGCTCTGATGCATGGCACATAATTGTGAAGTCTATACCCTCTAAACATTTATCATAAAAGAACATTTCAAGATCTGCTCTCTAGCACAGCTCTGTCAGTGGTAGGAGAATACCCATATTCATACAAGGAAGATCTGTAAATATGACTATATTTTTATTCAATTATATGCACAAACTCCTAAAGCTAAAGATGAAGAAGTTGAGAGGGTCCATCTCAGTCTTTGGTTTTCAGCAGTTTGACATCTGTGGTGTCCAGATCTTCCAATGTATTTTTTAGTGTTTTTTTAAGTCACTGGTGATACATAAAGATCATCTAATTCTAGTCTTAGGGTTGTGGAAGCTGATCACCTTCATTTCCCCCCCTTTAAAGAATATATTCATTGTTGCATATTTTCTTCCCCTCTCCTCACCTCCGTTTCACACCCTACAACACACCCCTTGTTCCAGATTGTTCTCATACGTATAATTCTTAATCATATATTCTTTTCGGACAATTAATTTCCTCATCTGTTCTCATGCAGTGTTCGTTATCTGTCTACTCTTTTCATGTTCTTTCTCCAACACCCCCCTCCCCATCCCAGAAGACTGATTTGGAATTTGGATTTAATAGCTTAGAAGATTGATTTGGAATTTGGATAGAAGTATAATTGATTAAAGATCACACCACATGATGATACAAAAACATCAACAAAGTTTTAGCAGCACAAATACAAAGACAACAATATTTAGACACAATAAATGTCAAACTGCTGAAAAACAGAGACTGAGAATGGACCTTAAAAGCAGCCAGCAAGGAAAGACATGTTATCAGAAAGAGAAATGTGATACAAATAATGCTCAAGCTTATTCAAGAAAATGTTAACAGCATATTATTGTCTTTAAGTTTTTGATAAACAGACAACTCTCAATTTGGAATTATATATCTAGGGGAGGGGCAGTCTTTTAAAAAGGAAGATAATCCCAAAGAAGACACTCAGATCGCAGACACATGAAGGAATGTTCAAAATCCCTAGCTATTAGATAAAAATCAAAACAACTATGAGATATCATATAGCCCCGGTAATAACAGAGTTCAACAGGACACCAAACAACAAATGTTGGCAAGGTTGTGGAGAGATTAAACTTTTATTCTCTGCTGGTTGGAGTGTAAAATGGTACAGCTACTATGGAAGGCAGGTTCATGCTTTCTTCAAAATTTGGAAATAGAAATACCATTTGATCTAACGATTCAACTATTGGAAATATACTCTAAAGAAACCAGAGCCACCACTCAAATAGATATATGCACGCCCGTGTTTATTGCTGCGTTACTCACAAAGCAAAGAGATGGAAGCAACCTAAGTGCCCATCAATGAATAAATGAATAGGAAACTATGGTAAAGTCACATAATGGAATACTACGCAGCACTGAAAGGCAATGAGCTTGTAAAACATTACACAATATGGTGGAGCTTGGAGGGCATTATGCTGAATGAAATATTGCAGTCACGAAAGTACAAATACTGAATAACACCACTGTTGTATTTCATTTTTAAATGCTCAGAAAACTAGAACTAAATCCATTGTTCTTAAGCCTGTTTCTACTCATAGGGACCCAGTGAGACAGGGTAGAACCTTCCTCTAGGGTTTCCAAGACTATAGTCTTTGTGGAAGCCCACATCTTTCTCCTACAGAGCAACTGGTGGGTTTGAACTATCTACCTGTTGGTTAGAAGCCTAGCCTACAAGCCACTGCAGCATCGGAACTCCTTAGAAATTCAGAATTACCTACTCATTACACATTACTTCTTACTCATTGCCTGTAGGATCTATTGAGGGCAGGAATCATTGAAACCATTTTGGAGATAGGAATTGGTGGTTCCATGCCAGCATCTGAACTCAGCTTTGTACTTTCCAACCAGTGCCTAATCTGTTGCCCTTATTGTGCTAACAGAGTTTTTACAAATCTAAGATCTTCCTAGTGTATTCTAGACATCAAGTGACTCATACAGAGGGGCATGGTTTGATGAGTTGCATATAAATGTACCCAAAACATACGGATTACATTTCCTTTAAAAACACAAGGGCTTAAAAATTAGGGGGGGGGAGTACTTGGCCAATATTTTTTGGTTTTGTAGAACACAAAACATTTGTGGAACACTTTGGAGTTACAGAATTTGCCAAACCTCAAACCAAAACACGTTCAGGTTTGTCAATCTCAATCCATCCCAGCCAGGCCCAGAGGCTCCGGAAAGGACTGTGAGAGGAAAGATGGGGAGCACACAGCCTCTCAGTGCATGCCCTTAAAATGCCTCTTGGGGATCTTAGTCTGTAAACTTCTCACAGGAGTGTCATAATACGATACTAAGCTGACAGAATTGTCTCCTTGAATATGTAGAAGATTGCTTAAGGGAGCTATAACTGAGGAGATATCTTTCTCATTCAGCATATTTTCAGGTAAAGAGATTTCTATATAGAAGTCCTCCTGGCTTCTAGCCCCACCCCTTCTCATCCTTTTTACTGGAAACTAGAGTCTGGTCACTGAGTCACAGAAAAGGGCTCCTCTGAGCTTATTTGTCCTCAGAAAGCATACTTTCTAGGAAGTCTTTCTATTTGCTGGTCAGCTTAGTAGAGGGAACCAACAGTTGCAGGGGAGCATCTTACTTCAGGGGTGCTGAAGTCAACTCATCCAGCCTTCACACCTATGTCCTCATCTTCAGATACTTCTGCTAACAGTAAAACGTACATTTTGGTTTCCATTGTGTCAGGTCCCTATGTGTTTCTCATAATTGATTCTGAACTGACTAGAGGATAGGAGGAGATATTCATTGTGCCTTTCAGAACCCCATCAGGAGCCCCAGTGACTACATGGTGTTGGGTCTGAGGCATTGTCATCCACTAAGACAGCTTGACTTACTATTTCCTGTTCCTTAGGAAGTACTATTTACGAGCTTGAGTGTGACAACTTTTCTTGATGGCTAGAACTGCTCATTTCCATTCTGTCTTATCACTGGTTATTAGTCTTCATTGGGAGTGTGTGTGTGAGTGTAAGTATGTGTATGAATATGTATACTGCATGGACATGTTTATGTACGCATATCTTTGGATGAATGTAGGTATGTATATGTGTGTATTTACATTTTAGAGAAGAGTAGTCAGTGACAGCACATTTCAGTGTGAAGACAATGACAGATTGTGCTGCCAGGCATTGCTTCTGTCATAGAAGAGAAATTGAGTTTTTCTAAATCATCCTAATTTCTAGATTTCTCAGAAATTGTGTGGATCAAAGCTGATTTGGGGTGGGTTTAATATATATTCATGTTAAATCAGTCCTCACTCAAGAGCACAGCATCCAGAGTTATTTCTGGGAAATGTCTCCTATTTTTGAAGGGATAAGATAGATTCTCTTGAGTTGGGGATTATGTGTGTCTCAGAGTGTGTACTTATGGGTTCTGCCTCTTGCTAGAATGTAAGCTCCTTGAGTACAGAAACCATGTCTTTCATGTTTCTTTTCCCAGATTTTGTCCATAGTGCCAGGAATAGAATAGAAGAAAATACTTGCTTATTTAGATAGAAAACACAATACAGAACTGATTGATTAATGGTAGAGTAATGAAAAGATAGAACTCTAGAGCCAAGTATGGATAGACAGAGCAACAGTGGAGAGCTAGTTCCAAATAACAAATAAGAAGGAAATAAAGAGTGAGTCTATGAATAGACTTATAAAGACCAAGGATATGTTTCATTAAATTCTTAGGTAGATTACTGCTGTAAGAAATGAATTTAGCCAGAAAGACTTTAAGTGCTTGGTGCAGAAGGTCAAGGACTATATTCTTCAAAATGTATTAAAGCTCAATATCAAGAAGACATAGATTCTCACGAATTGGCAGTGCCATGATAGATGGAGAGGAGACTGAGGTTGTTAACAGTTACAGCTTGGTTGGCTCTTCAATCAACACTTTTGGTACCATCAGTCAGGAAATCAAAAGGCAAATTGCATTAGGTAAATCTGCTGTCAGAGACCTTTCCAGAGTACTGAGAAGCATTGATGTCAGTCTAGAGACTAAGGAGCACCTGATCAAGTCCACGGTTTTCTCAATTATTTGCTATGCATTGGAGAGCTGGACAATGACTAAGTATGATAGAAGAAGAGTTGATGGTTTTGTGTTGTGGTGTTAGAGAAGAGTATTGAATATACTACGGGTTGTTATTAGAACAAACAGGTCCATCCTGGAGTGGGTGAAACCAGGTTTCTTCTTGGAGGCTAGGATTTTGAAGCTTAATCTCACATATTTTGGGCATATGTCGAAGGGGGACTGATCCTTGGAGAAGGACATCATGCTTGGAAGGGTAGAGGGGGAAGACCCAGCATGAGATGGATTGATACAGTAACAAGGGCAATGGGACTAGGTGTATAGGAGCGAGAAAGACTTGCTTAGAACAGGGCAGACTTCAGAGCTATTGTACATAGGGTCACTATGAGTCGCAGGTGACTTAATGGCACATAACAACAACAACAACAACAACAAGATTAAGCACACATCCCATTCAGACCATCTTGACTGGCCCTGAATACTGAATCCATGTCTCTTGTCTCTTAGGATAAGGAAGACATCTAGCATTATTCAGGGTCTGTGAGCCTCAACATAAAGGGGTTCCCAGAATCCAAGTTAAAGCAGAATGAAGTTTATTTGAGAAATTTCACCAAGAAGTAAAATTATGTCTTTGTAATAGTTACCCCTTTAGAGAGGACATTCTAGGCAGAAGGGAAGATGAAGAATGAAGATGAAGAGAAGTGATAGCTTTTCCACTGAATCTTACTGTCAAGGAGGAACTTATCAAATGCAGCTACCTCCATGTCTGGAGGGTGTACTATGCACCTCTGCGTATTATAAGACTTAAGATATTGCTAAAGGAAGTGAACTCTTTGGAACTGTAATCCCACATGTGATGTGAAAGTCTTATTTCTATTTGAGGTGGCTGCCAAAATTTTCTAGAGAGCCTCAATCAGCTTGGAGAAAGTAATATAATTCCCAGGGACTTCCTCCAAAACAAATACATAGATTAAAATTATTATCTGTCTAGGAAGTGAGGAATTTTATGAACTTGTCTTAAAAATGCCAAGGAATGCAAGATTCTGAGTTCTCCTGAGTCAGTTCCCTTCATCCTATCTTCCAGCTTGACCTTTTCCCGTCTAACCAGCCTCTATTTGATCTAAACTACTTTCAAAGGGGACTGTGTTCTGTGTCATCATTTCCTCAGATGTACCTGACTGACATGACCTCCCAGTAACCATTACTACTGATTCCACAATAGGTCTCAGGTAGTGTGGCGCTTGTAACCTGGGGAGTTGGCACATCTCAGAGATTGCAAGGACATTATATTGGGAACATTTCTTAAGAGGGTGTGTTTTTCTCAGAGCATTGAAATTGAGATAAGAAAGTCAAATTGCATAGCTCAGGAACTGTCATAAAGAAGCCAGACCCTGCTCATCGAGAGAGTTTTATATGGTTAATATGAGTAATTTGAATGGATTGCATTTATTTATTGTTTTTAAAACAAAACCAACAATAGAAAGAATAAGAATAGATGAAAGAGGAAATTTAATCTTGAACTCATCCTCTGAGTTTTTCCAACTAGTCCTGCTATTTTTTGGGAATGTGGCAGGTGACAGTCCTGTGATCAGTGTTCCCTTATATAGTTTTCAGCGGACAATGAAATAAAAACAGCCATTTACTGTGCTGTAGTAATGGATGTACACCTCCCTTATCAGAATGTTTATGTTCTAAAGATTATGCTATTATGCAAAATTGGCAGGTGACCACATAAGACTTAAGGTATTGCTAGAGAAAGAGGACTCTTTGGGACTCTATCACTCGGATCACAAAATACAGAACGACCTATCATTACACACTGTCAGATTACATCATTACATAACTACTAAACACTGAGAATCATGGTCCGCCCAAGCCAACACATAACCTCATAGCATCACACAGTGTTACCCTCATCTCGTACTTCAATGTTCGTTACTTCCAGATGTTTGTCATTAGTGTGCAAAATTGTCAGCAGATTTTTACTATAAATATAAATGCAAAATGATAAATAATGAGTATCTTTGTATCTAAAGCTGCCATAACAGAAATATCCCAAGTGAATGGTTTTAACAAGTGGAAATTTATTCTCTCACAGTTTAGGATGCTGGAAGTAAAAATTCAGGGGGCCAGTTTGAAGGGAAGATTGTTTCTCTGTGTTGGCTCACACTTTAGGAGGAAGGTTCTTATCTGCTTTTCACATCTGTGGACTCTGGCTTCCTTGGATATCCCCATGTGTCTTGGTATCATTTTTCCTTTGGGTCTAAGAGAATCTGATCCAGGCCATGGTATTCATAATTACTTGCTATGTATATGAGAGCTGGACAATAATGAAGGATGATAGAGAAAGAATTGATGCCTTTGGGTTGTGGTGCTGGAGAAGAGTGTTGGACTTCCAGGAGAACAAACAGATCTGTCCTGGAGAGTGTGAAACCAGGCTGTTCCCTGGAGGCAAGGATTTTGAAGTTCTGTCTGACACATTGGACACCTTGCCATAAGGTACCAGTCACTTGAGTGGGACATCATGCTTGGAAGAGTAGAGAGACAGCACAAGAGAGGAAGACCAAGGATGAGATGGATTGACTCAGTGACTGGAGAAATGGGATTAGGTCTGTCAGAGACGATGAGACTGGTTTGGGATAGGGCAGGGTTCAGAGCTGTTTGTTGTACATAAGGTTGATATGAGTAACAGACCTGATGGCAAACAACAACAACAACAACAACAACAAGAAGGAAAGTCTGTTCTTGGCTCTGTTTTCTTGGTGCTACTGAAGTTCTCTCAGCTTCTTTGTTCCCTTCCCTCTCCTTTAATTTCTTGTATGAAAAGTGTAGTATAGCTTACTGGTAAGGAGTTGAGCTGACAACTTAAAGACAGGCACTTTGAATCCCCTAGCTGGATAGGCAGTCTCCTCACATAGGATTTATTACCTATGCAAACCTGCTAGAACATCAGTTATGAGTTGATTCCAACTCAACAGTACACAACAACAACATGAAAAAAAGGTGATATGGATAACCCAGAAAAAACTGATATTGGATCAGAACTGTCATCTGAGCAAAAGTTTTTATCATACTGTATTCCCCTTACAATTAATTGACTGATCACCTCAGAGCACATCATGGAAGATGATTACATCTTTACATAACTGCCGAACCACTGAGAATTCTGGCCTAGCCAAGTTGGCACATCATTGATAGAACATAATTTACTCCATGACAGTGAATTAGTTGGTGAGAGGAAAGTGTATTTGCTTACACAAGTGTAAAGGATGCGTACACAGGGTTAATATTTAATCCAATTGAAAGATTTGATCTCTACTAATAGTGACAAAAATATTTGGGAGAAAAAGATATTCCTGTGATCTCTATTAAGTAAGCTGATTACCCAAGATTATGTTCATAGATTGAAGGTAATAGACAGGAATCCTTTGTAAGAAGCCTAGAATCCTTTCAGAATACCCAATAAGAAAAGATGAAAGTGTGTCCAGAAAGAGGACTGTAAGATGAGAAATAAGATTGTCTAAGTAAAGTCAGGAAGCGCTGGTGGCCTAGTGGTAATGAATCAGGCTGCTAACCCAAAGACAGTTGGTTTGAATCTAGCAGCTGCTCCATAGGAGAAAGATAGGCAGTCTCCTCCATTGTAATTTGCAGCCTCTGATAACCCACTGGAGGGTGAGCTATGGGTTGTTGGCTTTGACACATATCAACAAAAGTAAATAATGTCAGGAACTCCCGAGTGTTAAACAGTGCTCAGCTCTTGGCCAACATAGAGGTTCTAATTCACCCAGAGACACTTGGAAAAAAGTTTTGGCAATATAAAAACAGCCATTGAACACCCTATAGAAAACGTTAACTCTCCTCCAAGACACTTGGGGTCACCATGAGTTAGAATTGACTCAACAACTGGTTTTTTAAGTAATGTTAACAGAAGAGTCAGATATAATTTTATTTTTGTTAAGATTTGAAAGAAACAACTTGTTTTTTCTGAGGAAAGAAGGAAGGATAATAGAATTTCAAGTAAAATGCTACTCATTCATAGTCTTTAAGGCAGAGCTTAAAGCTTTGGCTTCAGACTTGGGCTTCTTAGGGTGTAAGTACAATAGGCCTGTGAGTTAGCAACACAGCATCCCTGTGGATTATGTCACTAGAGCTCCCTTTGAAATGTTAATACAGTTTTTTATTTTTAAGCAAGTTACTAAATCTTGGCTACACACCCTTATCTATTAAATTGAATATATGAAATGACTATATTTGCAGATAAAAAAAAGTTAAAATGCTAATATTTCATAGAATTCAACCTTAATTTATTTCTAGTTACACTTTAGCTGTATAAATAATAACAATACTTATTTCTGTAATTCAAGTTGTCTATTTTTATGTTCTCATTGATGGGTATCGCCTGATTTCCACCACTTAATGACGGTAAATTGAAAATGGAGTCTGTGGGTGATGTAAATAGTTAATTCCCTCAGTTTCTAACAGAAAAACACTGATAGTGACTCAGAAAAAGATCTTGTGATCAGCCATTGAAAACTCTATGGAGCACAGTTTTACTCTGATATATGAGTCCCTGTGAGTTGTAATTGACTCCATAGTAGCTTTTTATCTGTCCCCAACTTGAATACAGTGAACTACTGGTTTTCAGCATATGCAAATGTAACCAATGCCAGCAACCAGAGAAAGAGTTTCCTCTCCCCGGTTAGGTACAGCCTGCCAGTCAGCAGACAACTTGCCCTTGTCTTCTTCCATCTTTCTGTCACTCCGGAAGGCTCAGGGAGCAAGCTTGAGCAAGCTGTGAGCCAATGAGCTGACCACTTACCTTCTTTCCACCAGTATGACTTTCCAAATGCCTCCCTCAAGGTCAATTTCAGTATTTTAATTTGTTCTCCCTAGAGCTATTGACTGTGTTTTTCCAGCCAATATCATCCTACTCTTTCCTGGCAATATCACTAGCCCCCATAGATTTCGCATTTTCCCTTGTTATCCCTGGCAGGGGTGGCTCCAGCCATTTAGCTGCTCTTTGGATGTAGTCAGTGCTGGCCTCTCCTCTCAGTGACCACTGCTTCCACAGTTGAAAGTAACTGAGTCCATCCAAACTGGATTCTGGCAGCAGCATCCAGCTAAATCTCCCTCTCTAGTGAGGTCGTAACTCTTTATCATGTCCCCTGGCTTACAGTTTTCCAGTCAGAGTTTAACATATTTCTCTGCTTGTTATTTGTTATCCCTATCCCTCTCATATTGTGAACTTTTTTCTACCATTGTCTTCTTGGCTGTATGGCTTTGCCAGGGAAAGTTGGCAATTGTTTTATTGTCTATGGCTCTTGCCCAGAGATGGTGTCATTGAACAGAGTGACGTCTTTTTTAATGGCTAACATATTGGAGTCTGAAATATCTTCAAGATAATGAGGCCTACAGGGACTTGAGGGACACGTTTTTGGTTCTTTGAGGAGAGAATGAGAGATGAGATTAGGTAAAATATATCTCCACATTTAATCAAGACCCAGAGAACTGACAAATATTTGAATTCCAGTGAAGTGAGAATTATTTCTCCTATTACAGGTCACAACCTGAACAGAATAGTTGGATTTCTTTCACTTGAGTTAGATCAGTGATCCCCAGCCTTTCATTATGATTTGCCTTTTGTTGTGATAGGTCTTGCCTGAAATAATTCTGCATTTATTAACAATTAGAAGGAAGTATTTAATCATCTCTGTCTTAACCACAAAATAGATTCTGTAACTTGGCCAATTTTTCCCTAAAGCAGAAGAGATGCAATTTAAACCTAGATAGTCTGACTCCTGAGCCCCTGATCTTTACCACTAGTCTAATCTGTCTCTCATGTGATTTTAGAATTGCCAAAATAGAATTAGACCAATCCAGACAAATGTAAAAAACCTTAGTATTTAGCCTTGTCTTGTGTTTTGATGTACTTTCAAAATTATTATGCTTCTTGAGACAATGCAAACTCTTTATAGACTGTTATTGTGCTGCCAACCCAAAAGCAAGTGGTTCTAATCCACCAGCTGTTCTGTGGAAGAAACATAGGCAATCTCCTTCTATATGACTTACAGTCACTGAAAACCCACTGGAGGGTTAGCTATGAGTTGGTTCCAACTTGATGAAACATAATAACTACGATAACTTATGTTACAAGCATGATGCTAGTGAGATACATCAATGACAGCTGCTTCATCATACATATAATACCATCCAACACCTAGTTGTGTGTGTTTAATTGTTGTAGTAAAAATAGACATAACACATTTGCCAAATCAACATTTTTCACATGTACAATTCAGTGAGACCAATTGAATGATGGTTTTTAGCAAATTTGCAGATCTTTTTTGAAGGTCTTTTGGAAGACAGTAATATATGGCCTGAGTAATCTGAATGCAGGAGCCAATTCCAGAACTAATGAAGGAGAAAGAAATGTTGAAGATTTAACTTTTCTTTAATGGTGTAAAGATGGAGAAAGATGATTAGTAAGATCAGATATGGTGTTTAGATCATATGGAACAGTATATTCTAGTTGGGCACTGTTTCAAATGCTGCACAAAGAAGGAAAAGAAAAGGAGAAAGAAAAGGGTGCATAGCAGCACCCATGGGACAAGATCCAAATACTTAACAGAATAAAGACGTGTGATCTCCACTTTCCCATCTTGAACTGTGGAAGTTCTACTCACCCTGAAATCTTTTCAGTTCTTTTTTTGTTGTTGTTTTTTGCTTTCTATACACAACATTTATTCGGCCAAATGATCCAGAGCCTGTTTTAACTGTCTAAGTGCTATTTTCAGAAAAGAAGATGTATTTCACTGGCACATATACCCTATTGAAATACATTTGTTCCTAGAAAAGGGAGTATTAAAGCTTCTTTTGTTTTTTTCAAAGTTACTGGGGCTCGTCCAAACAGAGCAGGTTAACACTGCATGGTTCAAAATTGGGAAGGGTGTACGCCAGGGATGTGTCCTATCTCC
>NW_006400030.1:655781-656530 GCF_000299155.1 Elephantulus edwardii | reverse complement strand
ACATGGTTCAAAATCAAGAAGGGTGTCCGCCAGGGATGTATTCTGTCTCCAAACCTTCTCAATCTGTATGCAGAACAGATCATCCGAGATGCTAGGCTGTATGAGGAGGAATGTGGCATCAGGATTTGTGGAAGAGTCATAAACAACCTGCGTTATGCAGATGACAAAACCCTGCTTGCTGAAACTGAGGAGGACCTGAAGCGCTTGCTACAGAAGGTCAAGGATTGCAGCCTCCTTTATGCACTGAAGCTCAACATCAAGAAAACAAAGATTCTCACCACTAGGCCAATTGGCAGCATCAGTATGGATGGTGAAGAGATTGACATAGTTAACAGTTTTAGTTTACTTGGCTCCACAGTCAACACTCTTGGTAACAGCAGCCGGGAAATCAGGAGCTCAATCGCATCGGGAAAGTGATCTGTGAGGGACCTCTCAAGAGTACTAAAGAGCAACGACATCAACCTGGAGACTAAGGTGCACCTGATCTGGACTATAGTCTTTGCAATTACGTGCTATGCATCATAGAGTTGGACAGTGAATAGGGATGATAGAAAGAAAATTGATGCCTTTGAGCTGTGGTGCTGGAGAAGAGTGCCGAATATACCATGGACTGCTAGGAGAACAAACAGGTTCATCCAGGAGAAGGTGAAGCTGGAATGCTCCTTGGATTCAAGGATTCTGAGGCTTCGTCTGACATACTTTGGGCATGTTGCAAGGAGAGGCTGGTCCCTGGAGAGGGACATTATGTG
>NW_006400030.1:645158-655681 GCF_000299155.1 Elephantulus edwardii | reverse complement strand
GGATTGATTCAGGGACTGGGGTAATCGGGATGGGTGTGTCAGAGGCAGTGAGATTGGCACAGGATAGAACAGAGTTTAGGGCTATTGTAGATAGGGTCGCTATGAGTTGCAAGTGACTTGACTGCACATAACAACAACAACAACAATGGTTTTTTATTATTAAAATTATTTCTTTTCAGGAAAGCCCCTTTTGCCTCTTGTTTTTTTGAAAGATTGCTTAAACACCTTTTAATGTCAAACTTAAACAATTCTTCTTTTATGGATTCTTCTCTAAGTTTTTCTGGTAAATTAAGTGTGTCTTACTCAGTGCTCCATGGCATTTTCTACATGTCTATAATATAGCATTTATCACTTAGTTAAAAAAATTAGTCATCTGTGTATGTTTTATTCTTATTGGTTAATAGTTCCCTAAAATATAGAAATCTTTTTTTTATTGTCATAGTTTTTAATGTTATTTTATCTATTGAACCTAGTACATAGTTGCTGAATAGGTGGATTATTATTTTTATGATTGTTTCCTATATACTTCAAGACCTTTGTCTCAAGTGTCCTTTCATTAGCCCTTGACTGATTTCTATTGAGACATGAAGTGGCCTTCCCAGCCAATAATGTATGCTCCCTACATTACCACTATTAGCAGCAAATAATATACAAAAAAGTTAAAAATGAGTAAAAAAATCAGAAGGAAAGAAAAAAATAAAAGAATCATATGAAACAACTATTTCAAGATAAAATCAAAAGGTGTACATGGTTGTGATATCCAACAGAATCATAAGTCTTGTTATAATTATATAATTTTTTTTTTTACTTCCAAAGGGATGAGCTCATTGTGTTTTGTGATTTCCCCCCCTCTTTTTTAAATGAGAAGGCTGGAAGACTATTTCCTTACAATCTAGCTAGGCTTCCAAAACAGTTGATCTCGTGGCACCATCAGTTTACAAAAGGGTTCTATTTACAAAAGGATTCTAGGTCTCTTTCTCTTCTTTCTTTGTTCTCTCCCATTCACTCTGATAGTTTGGCTAGTGACTAGGTTGAAAAGTCAAAAAGAGAAGAACCTGGAAATTGGACAAGTGATTACAGATAAAGGACTGAATAAAAGGGCTTTGGATAAGGATTTCCTACTGTCATGGGAGCAAACAGGGAAAAATAAGCAAAAGGCACCAATAGCCAATTTGATTGTCTCGGACTGGAAACCATGGAGGTGACGTCAGGTCTCCAATGCACAGCAGAACCAGCAAAGTTTTCCATGTGAAATATATTAATGACATGCAGATATCTAGGATCACTTTTAAGATTGTTCCCTTGGACAATGAACTCACTTGAGAATCTTGAGATGACATTTTACAAAATTAGGAATAAATGATTATGAATAAGCAAATGATGTGTAGCACAGGATTAAGTTTGAATGGACATCCAAGTAGTTGAAGATGTTCATATGTTATTGACAAAGACTCTTGTGAGAGAAAATAACTTGTATTCTAGTCAGTTATAGAAACAATCCACAAATGTTTAATAACTGGGGATTTCTATCTCCACAGTCTGGGGTCTATGTGAAGTTATAGAAATGCTGGTTATAGTTTATTAAATAATGACTTGGTGATAATAAAAAGATAGAATGAAACTCATTGCTTTACTAAGTTGTGATCTTGCTGTATGCCAGTTACTATGCTAAGCACTCAGACTAGAGCATATGAAAACGTAGGAGGCAAAACCCTTGAAGTGGAGAGAGGTGTATTCTCTACTAATTACTATACGACATTCACCAATTCCTGATCAAGAGGCCTAATACCTTCTAAAAATTAGATTGATCTAAAAAAGCTTAATAGAGTTTGAGGACAAATGAAAATGTGAAATACGGTGGAAAGGGGGAAATTATTAATTTTAAATGAGTTTATTTAAATAAATTACATTTAAGAAATATAATGTATATTTTTAATTTAGAAATTACTTATATTTATACATTTAAAATATAATTTATGAATCTGTAAAAAATATAGAAGTAAGAATTTCACTGCAATCCCAAAGGCACATGGTTCAAATCCAGCACCTGCGTCGCAGGAGAAGGATGAACAGTCTCTTCCCATGTGATTAACTGCCTCTGAAAACCCACTGGAGGGACAGCTATGAATCAGTTCCAACTTGATGGTACTCAACGACTTACACAGACAAAGGTGGATCATTTCAATAGTTTGTGCAATTAGGCTTCAGTGACATTGGTTATAGTCATCTTTCCCACATTATTCTAATACTATTATCTTGAACCCACCGCCATATAAAAGGCTCTCTAGAAGAATTCAAAACAAACAAACAAAAAAGATTCAGTGCAGAACAGAATTTCAAATTCTTAATGGATTCCAGACTTTCTGGAGCCATTGAGGTTGGCTGATCCTCCCACTGTTCCCTTGACATAATCTTTGGATTATAAACCTTAAATAAAAACCACTCTCTAGGAGTTCTGGTGGCATAGCAAGTTGCACCACTAACAAAAATGCCATCTTCTCCAGCATTTTGAACTCATGAGTAGCTCCAAGGAAAAAAGATAGGCGGTGCTGCAAGGAGAGTTGCTGTGAGTTGGAACCAACTCAAATGTAGTGAGTTTTGTGAGACCGATTTTTTTTAACAACAGCAACAATCTTGTTTTAATTGGTAAAGCACATCTGCTTTGAACATTGCACTCTACTAAACAATATCATTAGTTTTTCCAAAATTAGTATGTTCTGAATGTATGACTACATAGTCTATGTTCAATCTCTGTGAGATGGACCCATGTGGATTAAGAAAGTGAAGAAAGGAGCCCTGGAGGCTTTGTGGAAAGGAATCACATTGCTAACACAAGGGTATGCAGTTAGAATCCACCAGCTGCTCTGTGGGAGAAAGACAGGAAATCTCCTCCAGTGCGATTTACTGCCTCTGAAATCCCACTGGAGGGTCAGCTATGGGTCAGTTCCAGCTCGACTGTACTTGGCAACAACAAAGGAGTGTCTGATTATATCTATTGTGTTTTGGTAGCCATATCATCAGCCATAGGTGTGTTCATATGCGGCATGTCATACATTATGTTTTCAATAGCTAATGGAGCTCCCCAACCCTAATAATGAGGTAATGAAGGGACTCCCCATGGGAAATGTCTGGTACTCTCACCGTTTACCCACTTGTGATGGCACCAGTGTTACATCAGAGACGATAACCTAATACGAGGAAGAGTTTCCTAACACATCTTTCAAACAAGGGCATCCCTCAGACCCTCATTATTTTTCTTGGACATAAATGAGCTGAGGGCTGGATAACCATTCAAGAGTCCATTATAAGAGACAGAAGTAGATGATACCCTAGATCCTCCCATTCTTTTATATCTATACTCTTACCATTTAATCTTTTAGTTCATTTTAGATTTAAATTAATTTATTATGTGGGCTGCTTAACAATTAGCCTAATTAAGAAAAATTAACATCTTTAGCTAGTTAAGTAAAATTATTAACATCTTTGGTTAATTAAATAAAATTATTAGCATTTTTGCCACAGCTTCCTCCTTATTATAAGAATTACACCAAAGTACATTTTATATGTTTCCAATAAATATCATACTGACATGTTCACCACTGTATTATTACAACTTTAGTCTTCCAGTCTGTATTATGAAATGGGAAAGGACTGTTCTTTGTCCTTGAGTAGTATTTTGTCCACACCATTGGTACATGTTCCTGGGAAGAATGGACGAGGACGTGGAACAATAAAGACCCTGCCATTTGAAGTGAGCCTCTTGAGCCATTAAAGGGAATCCTAAAATATTCTGGTGAGCAGCCAACATTCCAAAACAAAGCAGTCAGATCTAAGCCTGGCCTATCTATTTCTTATCTCTACCACAGCTCAGCATGACTTTATCTGCCCATCCTCTCATTATTCTGAACTCTAATTGCCCAGGCCCCATTCTCTCCGCAAATAGTTTCATGTACTGTATTCGGCATTAATGTAGGGTGACTAGGTGGAGATGTCTTCTCTTCCTACTTCTGACAGATTAACAGCTAATAAACACCACACAACCCCCTCTCCTCTGAACCTCTTCTTAAAATACAGAGTTTGGTTTGCCAACATCGGTATATTTAAAGCCTCCAAGATTCCTGGGAAGACTTTAGAAAGTTAACTGTGTGAGTTAGGCGTGTATTTTCCAACAGTGTATCAGCAGCTCATTTGAGAAGAACCTCAAGGGATCCTGTAGTAATTTATAAGGAAAGCACACTTGTTCTCACTTAAAACAGAAATGATTCTCACTTCATTCTTGAGATACAGGACTGAAGAGACTCTGGAATTGTGTTCCCTAGGGAGAAGGTATGGCTGCAAAAGTTTCATCTCTAAAGGAGAAGCTTGTGTTTCTGTGAAGGGGACAGCAGGGTACCTTCCAGTGACCATGCACTGAAAGGATTTATGCTGCCTGCTCTTCTCTGCCCTCCATCTCCTACTTGTTCTGTAGTCCCTGCACCTTCTCTCCCCTTATGGAAACAGTTAGTTTTAAAGAAAAGCCAATAATTAGAAGCCATGTTTAAAACTTTAAACAAAACTCAATATTTGGAGGCTTTAAGGATACAAAGTATTAGCAAGAATATGTCTGGAATACCTGAATAATTATTCTCAGGTGCTGTTTACCAGCATTTTATACACGTAGAAGAGAGAGAATGAATTGAAAGGCAAAGTGACACTGAGCACAAAGTCTAATTAGAAGACTTTCCAATATCAATGAGCCAGAAACCGTCAAAGAATTTACTTGTGAAATACTTGGTGTTTCCGGAAGTCTGGTAGTCCTACCTAAGGAGACTTTTAAAGACCAGCTTGATGACAAAAAGGCAGATACGTTTTTTTGTAGGTAATTTTGCCTAAGGCAAAATTTATAGGACCAAGTCCTTTCTTTGCTTTCAAGAAAGTGTTTCTTGTAGCAGAAACTCAAGTGTATTTTATTACTTCTGTCTCCTTTTATTTATGTTGCCCTGCTTGTCTCTGTTGATTTAAGACACCTTTAAAATCACAGCAGCTTGACAGTTTCATTGACTCTTTACATAGTGGAGGGGTGGAGTTGACTCTGGAACAGGCTGGGTCATATATTGTAGTAATGATGATATCTTCCTGCATCAGAGACAGCCAGTGCTGCTCTCTGCTCTTCTGTGCTTATTAGATTAGCATTTGTGACCTTCAGCACTTACCTTGCTTTTTACTGTCAACTTCACCTCCTTTGAAGGAAAGTCAGACTAAAATTTCATCATAGTTTAGATTTACTTGAATGTAAGAATTGGATTATTTTTTCTTCCTCCTAAAGTTCAGTATCATCTGAAATTTGTGCTTTCCTGGATTCATTCACCCAAGTGGTGGCTTCTCTCAGTGCCAGTTCGTGTGTCACAGCCAGCCTAGGATCGTTAAAAGTCAGAGCATTTCCTGTGATGATTTACAACTTCCTTTGCTGTTTTTTTTTTTTCTCTCCACAGAACTGGACTGGAAGCCATCATGGAGACTTACGCATTTTGGAGACCCCCTGTACGCACACTCACCTTTGAGGATTTCACCACCATGCAAAAGCAGCAAGGTAAATCATAGAGCAGAATCTCTGCTTAATGACAAGGCGGGGTAGAGAGGAGACGAAAGCAGACTTGAATATAGCACGTTTAGCCCTGAACCAAGCCATGGTTACATGGAATGAGAGAACTCAGTAGCTCCGGAAATAACCAAATCACACCACTCATGTAAGCCAGTCAGTTCCAATGGTAGCATTTCACCTGGCAGTATTTTTTTCTTAAAAACAAGGATATATATATGTTTATGATGGTGATGGAATTATTACTATTATCTCTAAGAATTCATATAGCCCTTGACATTGAAGAGGTATTAATAATAACTTTAGGGTTTTTCTCATTGTAGCTTTATCAGTTTTTTATATCTCGGTTTTAGAGATTAGAAAAAAATTAGCCCCATATCATGGGAGTATATTGCTCCAGGTCTATCAGTGAAGAAGGAATTATTGTAAATCTATTTGAAACTTGCAACTGTGTTCTCTCCTTTATTACTTTAACTGGAACAGTACTCTTCTGACTTGTTAGGCTAGGTAGACCCCTTCCAGTTCTTTATACTTTTCATCCAGTTTATAATCTCTCAGCTCTTTTAGCTCAGATTATGAAATCTGTGGCCATTTATATGAGATTGGTTTTGGGCTAATTACCTTTTCTCAATTCAGTCACTGACTCTGTCAGCATCTGTCCACCAGGATGATGTCACTGCCTCGATCAGCATCCATCCACCTGCGTGATCCCAGGTGCTTGAATGATGGCCTCCCAAAGTTTCAGACTCTGTATGTGTCTCCCTCTATAAGATCCTTGTGCCCTAAAATGTCCAAACAACAAAATGACAGGCCAATGCTGTGTGTTCTATCAAATTACCACTGCTAATAGAAAACCAGTTTTTCCATTTTTGGTTTCTCCTTTTGAGAGGCTACTCTAGAGATTGGTTAATGAGATTGCTAACAGTTTTAGTTTGCTTGGCTCCACAGTCAACACTCTTGGTACCAGCAGCCAGGAAATCAAAAGACTAATTGCTTTGGGGAAATCTGCTCTCAAGGACATCTCCAGAGTACTGAAGAGCAATGATGTCAGTCTGGAGACAAAGGTGTGCCAAATCCAAGCCATTGTCTTTGTAATTACTTGTTATGCGTCAGAGAGCTGGACAGTGACTAGGGATGATAGAAGGAGAATTGATGGCTTTGAGCTGTGGTGCTGGAGAAGAGTATTGAATATACCATGGACCGCTAAGAGGACAAACAGGTTTATTCTGGAGAGGGTGAAGCCGGGCTGCTCCTTGGAGGCAAGGATTCTGAAGCTTTGCCTAACATACACTGGGCATGTTGCAAGGAGGGACCAGTTCTTGGAGAGGGATATTATTCTTGGGAGGGTGGAGGGGCAGCACAAGAGTGAGACCCTCGATGAGATGGATTGACTCAGTGACTGGGGTAATAGGGGTGGTGTGTCAGAAATGATAAGGTTGGCTTAGAACAGAGCAGGGTTCAGAGCTGTTGTGCATAGGGTCAGATGACTTGATAGCACATAGCAACAACACTACCACGACCAACACCACCACTATCACCATTCTTAGGAGAACTTTTAAAATTTTGAACACTAAATTAAGATTGGAATACGAAATAGTAAAGTCTCAGGCTTTAAAGTGAAGAGATTAAGAGTATAAGATCTAGAGTCAGGCTATTTTGGTGACACTCAGCACTGTCTTTTCCCAACTTTGTGAGTTTAGCCAATTCCCTTAACTTCTCTAACAATTTTAAATCTGCAAAATTCGAAACTATGATAGAATTATATAAGGATTAAGTGGGATAATACATACGTTGTTTTTTGGTGTTTGCCATGGAGGTAGAAGTGACCCATAGCTGTCCCTCCAGCACGTTTTCAGACGTAGTCAGTCGCATGGGAGGAGAGTGTCCATCCTTCTGCTGAGCAGCTGGTGGATTCAAACCATGTCTTCAGGATTGCAGTGCAGCTTCTTACCACTAGGTAACCAACGCTGCATATATAAAATCAGTAGTTGTTTAGCACATGGTAATTGACATTATCACGTTTGTGCTCTGTACATGGAAACCCAAGGAGAAGATGTAGTGATGAGAGGGACAGAGGCTTTGCCATTCTCATAATTAACTATCCAAACCATGGTTCGTCCATTCATCTTCATCTGACAAAGTAAGTAAGCCAGAACTTCCATCTCTGTTCTATTTCTGGGGGAAGAATGGCAGTCCTTTATACATATTGATGGGTTCCCCTGGAAATTGTGATCAAAGCACATTCAGAAGAATATTTAGATGTTACTACTGCTTTGATATTGTCATGACTTTTAAGAGACATATATGTTAGAAAGAGTTGAAGGCTGGGAGTTGGCAGAGCCTGTCTCTTATATTTGATGATTATTAATTCTTGTAACTTAGTGGGAACGAATTGTGCTGCCAACTCAAAGGTAGGTTGTTCAAATCCACTAGCTGCTCTGTGGGAAAATGATGGGCATTCTCCTCCCATGCAATTTACTGGCTCTAAAAACCACTGGAGAGTCAGCTGTGGGTTGGTTCCAATTTGATGGTACACAACAGAGTTCTATATAGGAAGTTCTGGTGGCCTAATGGTAAGGATTTGCATCGTTAACCAGAAGCTCCTTCCATGTGATTTATTACCTCTGAAAACCTACTGGAGGTCAGCTCTGAGTTGGTTCTGACTTGATGGTACATAACAATAAAAACAACCATTCTCTATATAAGGAGTTTGAGTGGCATAGTGTGTTATGTGTTGGGCTGCTAACTGAAAGATCAATGGTTTAAATTCACTAGCTACTCCTTGAGAGAAAGATAAATAGTCTCCTCTTATAAGTATTTATAGCCTTGGGAACCCAAATAGGGGGTTGCCATGAATCATAATTGACTTAAAGCCAGTTTGGCAGATTAATTTTTTATATTACCTTTGGTAAGTTACCTTCATTCTGAGCGCCAGCTTACTTAGTTTAGTAAGACGTTCATATTGACATATTTTACAAACAAGGCGTGTAATATGAAGGTGCTTACTTGATTTTATTGATTTCGGAAGCATATTCTGTGCTTATCTGCTCCTGCTTTATTCATTAAATACCTAGGTTCTAATTTAGCAATATCATGAAAACTGGTTTGAGTAGATTGACAGGGATAATGCCAGTTCCTGAGAGCAGGAATTGCTGATGGTGATTATGTTTGCTGCTGTAACTCCAAGGTCCTAATGACCTTGAAAAAATATAATGAAGATTGTTTGGTGGTGCTATGACTCATTTTCTGACTCCAATTTAAAGTGCAACCAACAACAACAACAAAAAAGAGCAACTGACCAATTGTTGTTGTTGTTAAGTGCCATTGAGCTGAGTACGACTCATAGTGTCCCTATGAGCAACAGAGCTGAACTCCGTCCTATTCTGTACCATCCTTATTATGCTCTACACATTTGAGTCCATTGCCATAGACATTGTATCTATTCTTCGTTGACCCTCTACCTTTCCAAGCATGATACCCCTTTCCAAGGAATAGCCTCTCCTAACAACATTTGCAAAATATGAAATGAAGTTTTGCCATCTTTGTCTCTAAGGAACACTCTGGTTGCACTTTTTTCAAGTCAGCCCACCAGATACTCACTACTCTTGTCCAACTCCACAGCTCAAATGCATCAGTTCTTCTGTCATCTTTGTTCATGTTCAGCTCTCAGATGCATAACAGCTGGCTGGAAAGAATGTGGCTTGAATCAGGCACACCTTAATCTTTAACTGAAATCATGGCTCTTCAGAACATTGGAGAAGTTTCTGACTACTGACTTTCCCAATGCTATTCATCTCCTGACTTCTGGTACCTAGCATGTTGGCTGTAGATCCAAGATAAAATTGTTGACAATTTTAATCTTTTTGCTATCTACCATGCAGTTGCCTGTTGGCTCAGTGGTGAGGAATTTTGTTTTCTTGATGTTTGTTATAGACGTGGAGTAGTCATTGGGGATGACAACTTGCATTTCACCAGCATGCAGGGCCACCAAGCAGGCATACATGTGGGAACTCACATGAGTTGCTTAGGTGTGCAGTGCAGAAGGTATTATAGTGCTTCTTCTAAAAATTTTTCTGTTTAAAGGCTCATTACTGACACTTCGAAAACAGTGGTTTAAGAGAAGCTAAACTTTGGAAACATGATGTCACCATCACTTCAGTTTCCCCTCCTTTTTGTACCAAGGGGTGGGGGAGATGACAAACTTGAAATTATTGGATACATATGGTGATGGGATGGGGCTAAAGGAAAAGCCATGGCTTTATTAAATGACTTAATTGGAATATATTTTTGAACTATACGCTGAACTTGATCCAGATTCTCATTATTAAAAAATATGTGGTTTGGTTTCTTGACGTTAACAAAGAACGTAAAAGCGATGACACCCATTCCTTCTTCCCTTAAGAACTAAGAGTTCCAGTAACTCTGGACAGCATCATTCATAAAAGGAAGAAAGGAGACATAGCAGTCTCTGCTAAACTGTTTTATGTCTTAGAAGAAGTAGAGAGTGATGAACTTCTAGTGGAAACTTTGGTGGCAGAGTGATTATGCAGAAATTCCTTTTTAGTGAGGGGAGAATTGGCAATTCTGACACAAAGACCAAGATTCAAATACTGACTGGCTCACCCAAGTGTCCATATTGCCTCATTGCCTCATACGCTTGCATGTTGAGCACTGCTGATGGATCAGCCTTTCTTCTTGGATGAAGCTATGGATATTTTTCATTCTGCTCCTATTATTTTTATTTAATTTTCATTAAGATTCATCTGTTGATTATAGTTCAAGTAAAGCTGCCAGATGTGCAGGCTGGATTTAGAAGAGGTCGTGGTACTAGGGGTATTAGAGCTAATGTTAGATGGATCTTGGCAGAAAGCAGAGAATACCAGAAGAATGTTTATCTGTGCTTCATTGACTATGCAGAGGCTTTTGACTGTGTAGATCACAACAA
>NW_006400030.1:586708-643343 GCF_000299155.1 Elephantulus edwardii | reverse complement strand
GATTAATTTCCCCCTACCTTTTGTACAAAAAGAAAGGAATGTACAGGTCAGACTAGTAAGATTTCTGTAGGGAAGTGGTGTTCAAGCTGAGTTAAGAGTACCAAAGAAGTTGTCCTAATTGACCTATTTCCTCTCTGCAGGATCATTTAAAAAAAAAATTGTATTAGAGCTTTTATTTCCCATTAAGAATTTCTTTTCCCCATTATTTCATTGGTTTATTGTTCAGCGACTTGAACAGTAACTTTAACTAGATATTTCACTTTCTATGAAGTCAAGCACATGTCATATCTTCAGATTTCCTCATTTAGAATCAGCAAAGGAGTTTACACTTTTGGAGAATCTGGAGGAAGAAATTGCATTTCAGGAATAGCTTCTACACAAATATTGCTAATGACAGAGAGGAATGAACTAGGCAAGTACGTTGTGCTTGAGGAGGCTGACTAAGGCAAAACAAAAACAGAAAAAAAAACAACCCACAACAGCAAAAACCATAAGACAAACATTCACTGATTGTCGAGTCAGAACCTCTGTTGGGTTTCTGAGGCTGTAAATCAAATGGGAAGAGACTGCTGATCTTTCTCCCATGGAGCCTCTGGTAGATTCAAACCACAGTGGCCTTTGGGTTGGTAGTGCAGTACTCTATTGACTGTGCCACTAGAGCTCTCTGAAAAGAGAGAAGAGCCCAGGGAAAAGGAAAGAATAGCCCATCTTATTCAATGCTGTTTGGAAGCAGGAGTGGCATCTACTTCCTAAACAACATGCCTCTGGAAACTCTATGAACTTTGAGAAACAAAGATAGTTATAGAAAGGCTTCGGGTCTTTTGTTCAATAGGGTCACTTGCTTGACTCAACGACAGTCAACAACATTAAATGCTGTAGTTTCAACAGGTTTTCTTGGCAATAACGTGTGTCCCAATTCTGCATACATTCTCTCTCTCTCTCTCTCTCTCACACACACACACACACTTTTTTTTTAAGCACTACATATATGAAGTTGTACCCTGGTGATACAAATGATTAAGCACTTGACCAGTAACTGAAAGTTTGGTGGTTTGAAGACATCCAGCTGATTAGTAGGATAAGGACTTGGTGAAGTGTTTTTGTAATGATTACGTCTAAGAAAACCTACAGGATGGTACTACTCTGTCACATGGATTCTCTGTGAGTTGAAGTCAACTGGATGGCATACAACAACAATAACATAATCAATCTATTTGTGTGACTAAAACTAAGAGTGTTCAGGAGAAGTGACTCCAAGTAGTTTATTATTGGCTGTGCTGAAAAGAACACTTTTGGACCAGTGTAATGACACCAAGGCTGGTTTGTGTCTGTTGCATAACTAAGACCCGTCACTTATTGTAGCCCCTTTCTCTCCATTGCTAGTGGACATCACTACAGATGTGAACACTACAGTGTGTTTAATGTTTGTCAAATAATGAATTAATTAGGATAATGAGGAACTCTGTTGGTGATAGATTCCAAGGGCTGATATGCATTACTTAGAAGTCAGTCAGTGCATAGGATCAGATTCTGAACGAGTTAATACTGTAAAATACTGGGAAAGAGTAATGGTCAGTGTTTGAACTGTAGTTGCAGTGATTCAAAGACTACTGATTTATGCATATTTCATTTAACATTGAAATGAGGGATAATACCCACAAGTACAACTTGTAACTGAATGTCCACATGGAACTTTTAAAAAGCATTTCTTTTTCGTCTTTCTTTTTTTTAGCTGTATAAGAACAAGGGCTTGAAACTGTAATATGATTTATAACATAAGCATGAAGATCTCCTTGCAGGGGTTGGATCAATCTCATTTTGGTCCTCTCAAATATTCATTGTATATATATTTTTAATTTAAAAAAATATAGGTTTGCTTACAAAGTTTGTATACTGGTTTCCCCCAGAAGCTAATAATACTCACTGTGTCTAAAGCGGAATCCACCAACCCAGTGTCTTATTCCAAATGAAGAACACCAGGCATTTAGTTCTGTGGGTCAGACTCCATCATTATATTGCTGTCTTCTTCTCAGTGTGACCTAGCATATCTAATAAAGTTCCTGAGTACATCTACATCTCTAATCCAATACATCTACACCTCTAATCCAATTTGCCATTATCTCACCCTGAGTTTACATCACCTGTCACTTTGATATCTGGGGTACCTCTTTTTTTTTCCCCCTCCAAGGGGTTTTTCCTCCACATAGCTATCAGAGTCAGTGTTCCTAAAACACATGCAAGGTCACATCAACCACTACTGTAGCTTGCTTAGGACCTTTAAATGGTCAAAATTTACATATATGAAATATAATCTTCATCATAGCCTGAGAGACCTTGCATTCTCTGGCTTGGTCACCTTTATAATGGAAGTGGTGATAACTAGATAATAGAGGTAAAACTCTTAGAAGAATATCTAGGATACGGTGAGTATTCAACAAATGTTCTCTATTATTGCTATAATTATTACTCTAGCTTCAACCTATGTCACTTTCCCTTCTTTAATTTGTTCCATCATCACTTTGACTAACTTCCCTTGAATCACTTCCCATTCTCAGTGACCATCCTTAGGGTTTCTAAGGCTGTAAATCTTTACATGAGAGATTGCCTTTCTGTTTCTCTTGGAGTAGCTGGTGAGTCTAAACCATCTACCGTGTAGTTGTTGTGTACCATTAGGTCAGAACTGACCCATAGCCGACCCTCTGGAGAGTTTTCAGAGGCAGTTAGTCACATGAGAGGAGATTGCCCATTCTTCTTCCACAGTGTACCCGGTGGATTCGAACTACGTGGTTTTGGGATTGCAGCAAAGCTTCTTGCCAGTTGGCCACTAGCGCTAACAATTCAGTTAGTTAGCATTATGCACTAGAACACAAAGGATCCAAGTTAGTGTTTTCTATATTTGAAAATTCAGCTACAATGTCAAGTTCTTGGGAAAGCTTTCTCTGTCATCTAGAGTAGGCTAAATTCCTTTAGAGGTTGAATTTAGTCTGTTTGCGTCATTATTGGATTAATACTTCATGTTCTCATTTTTCTTGCATTTTTACAATCACTATTCAAACACTCTGTTACTTGGTTTCCAGTGCACATTTAATGCCCAAATGTTGCTGAGTAATAAGCTGTTATGTTTTGTATCACAGGAGCTGGTGTGAATGTGTTTGGCAAAAATATACTAAATTAAGACAAATTTCAGCTAATCTGAAAGAGAGGTTAGAAAAAAATGAAAACCAGACACCAAAGATAAAACAAGTTTGATAAAGGATAAAAAGGACAAAATCAAAGAAATCCATAAAAACCATGCAAAATGAGTCCATTCAAACTGAATTGACCTGTATGGTTTCCATGGCTGAAAACAGCCTTACAGAAACAGACTACCACATTTTTCTCTCTTCTGTGAAGATGCTGGTAGACACAAACTGCTGGCTTTTTTAATTTAAAACACAAACCACTGTATCAACAGGGCTCCTCATAGTGAAACTCATTCTGATTACAGTAGAATCAATTCCAACTCATAGTGATTCTCCAACAGATGCATGAGTCTTGCCTTGAATGTACTCAGTCTTGTCTGATCTTGGAAGTCAAGTAGTGTAGAGCCTGGTTACTTAATGCTCAGATAGAAGACTGTCAATTGAGGTGCTATACACACACACACACACACACACACACACACACACAGCCATTAGTCCATACCAACTCATCACCCTCCAGGACACCATAGGGTTTCCACAGCTGTGAATCTTTATGGAAGCAGCTAAGGGATTCCAATCTTTCTTAGCAGACAAATGGAACCTAATCATGCCAGCTTTTCAGTTAGCAGCCCCAGTGCTTAATTCAATACATTACGAAGGCTCCGGATGAAGGAAGGAAGTGTCCAGAAATTCTCGAGGACATAGCAGGACAAGTTGGGAAGAACTGATTATGGTCTCAGGTATCAATGCATATGGATGGGGAGTAAATAAATTAGTCTTGAAATTTGAGCACTAAGGAATAAGTTTCACTTATTTATTACTCTAGTTAGTTAACTAACATTTTGTGAGTTGATAGGTAATGTTAAGTCTTGTTGGAATAGAATTTTTTAATGAATACACATTTAAAAGGACATACCTTGTGATAAAATAGAAGAAGAAAGAAAAGTGCACATCATGCTCTGAAAATCTGTACGTTTCAATTAATTTTGGACTTCTATGAGTTTATTCTATTATTATATCTGCTCTTATTATATGCTTTTCCTATTATTTTTAAAATTTTTTGTTGTTTTTGAGTCACTTAATATCTCATTGCCACTGATTTGGAGCCAACTCCAAGCCCTAGCCGACTCTCCAGTGGGTTTTTGGAGACTGTAAATCACAAGAGCAGAGACTGCCCATCTTTCTCTCATGTAGTTGCTGGTGGGTTTGAGAGGCACCACCTTTGAGTTAGCAGCACAACTCTCTATGGACTATAGTATTCAGTTTTGTTAAGTAACACTGTCCTTTCAGATTTATGAAACTTTAAAATTTGGAATAATTATAAATTATTATTATTATTATACATTGTTTGTTGCTGTTATGTGCCGTCGAGTCATTTGTGACTCATAGCGACCCTATGCACAACAGCCCTAAACCCTTCTCTAACCTGTGCCAATCGCACTGCCTCTGACACACCCATCCCGATTACCCCAGTCACTTACCCTCCTGTGCCGTCCCTCCACCCTCCCAAGCATGATGTCCCTCTCCAAGGACCCGTCCCTCCTTGCAACATGCCCAAAGTATGTCAGACGAAGCCCCAGAATCCTTGCCTCCAAGCAGTAGCCTAGTTTAACCCTTTCCAGGATGAATCTGTTTTCTTGGCAGTCCATGGTACATTCAATACTCTTCTCTAGCACCAGAGCTCAAAGGCGTCAATTCTCCTTCTATCCTGCCTAGTCATTGTCCAACTCTCTAATGCATAACAAGTGATTGCAAAGACCATGGCCTGTATCAGACGCACCTTAGTCTCCAGAGAGACACCATTGCTCCTGAGTACTTTGGAGAGGTCCCTAACATCAGACTTTCCCATGGCAATACGTTTTTTTATTTCCTGGCTGCTGGTGCCAAGAGTGTTGACTGTGGAGCTGAGCAAACTGAAGCTGTGAACAATCTCAATCTCTTCACCATCCATCCTGATGCTACCAATTGGTCCAGTGGTGAGAATCTTTGTCTTCTTGACATTAAGCCTCAGTCCATACATAGTAAACATTATTATTTCATAGGCCAGAGAGTTCCCATATACTTTACCCAAATTTCATTAAGGTTACTATTATACATAATAATAGTACATTTGTCAAAACTGAGAAATTAACATTGGCTTGATAGTATATTAAAGGAGATCTGGTGGCTTAGGGGTAAGGGATTGTACTGCCAGTGTAAAGGTCTGTAGTTTGAATTCACCAACTACTCTGCAAAAGGAATATGGACAGTCTTCTCCCATATGATTTACTGGCTTTGAAAACCCAGTGCAGGATCAACTATGGGTCAGTTCCGACTAGAGGAAACACAACAACTACAACCATAATATTAAATTGAACCAATTTTTTAATTAATGCTCACCTCATGTCTCAGTGTCCAACTCAGGACCATATGAAATTTAGTGATTAGGCCTACAGTCTCTGAAACTGAATTTCACAATGAAATTCCATCAGAGAACAGTTAGCCTATAAATGCTTTCTTTTTATTTTCCTATCATTTTTGTGTTTGCACCTGTTTTATTTTAATCATTTTTCCCACTAGATTTCCTGTCAATTAGTTTGTTTATACAGTTTTCCCTTGAACTTCTGAATGTCTTTTTTGAGAAAACAAACTTTTGATTTTTTTATTAATGAAATTTTGTCCTACTCTTAATATGAAAAATCACTTTTTAATAAAGACTCCAGCATTTTCACTTTATTCACTTTCTTATTGTTTCCACAATCATTTGAAAGACTATAATTTTTTAAAAGTAAAGTCAATATCTTATCAATTGTCATTATTATTATTATTATTATTATTATTATTATTATTTTTCAGCAGAGGTTTCCTACATCAGGAGTCTACTACATAGGTGAAATTTTTAGCTATTTTTTGCTGGAATGTTATCATAGGAAAGCATCATCTACAGCTCCCATTTGATAAAATGGTCTGTAGTAGAGTTTAGTACTTTCATTTCTATTTCTCTCTACCTAAATTTTACCTTAATATTCCCTTCATATTCACAATTGAATTACTTGTAGAATGAGAGAGCTGCATTAATTAGAATGAGTGAAATAAAGCCCAAATGGTTTAAACAAAAAGGAAACTCACTGGCTCATGAAATGTATTCAAATAGCTTCTTTTATGCAAAGCTGGATTCAGGAGCCCAAACAAGACTGCTAAGACCAAGTTTTGTTTAATTTCCTTATTATTCTCTCATCCATGTTGACTTTGAGGAGCCCTGGTTGTGCAATGACTAAACAGTCTGCCACTAGAAAGGTTGGCAGTTCAAATATACTAGCCACTCAGCAGGACAAAGATGAGGCAGTTTGCACCTGTGAATGGAAACCTTGCGGGACAGTTCTACTATGCCTTACTTGGTCTCTTTTGGGCAGAATTGACTCCATGGTAGATTATTTTGACTTCGTTCTCTGCTCATCCTGGTGGTCACATGGCTGCTAGCAGTTCCTTGACCTATATTATATAGGGTTAAATCTGATGAGAAGGAGTATGTACTTTTCCTCAAGATTTTTAGGAAAGTCTCACCGAATTTCATTGACACTAATTGCCTCACACCTAAACCAATTACTGTAGCTGAGGAACATGACATTTTGTTTGCTGGACTTGAGTCACATGCCTTCTCGGGAGGTAAGCATGAAGGGGTAAAAGTAGTAGAGGGGCTATTCCCAGAGGGAAATCTGGGTACTGTTGCCAGGAGAGAGGCAGATGAATTCCAAATGACAATAACAACAGATGTGTGATATAGCAAGGAAGGCAGTAAAATGAGTGTCAGGAAAAAACAAACAAGCTAAAGCAGAGGAAAGTGAGGATTTGGGGTTAGTTCACCCAGGAGATGTGGTGGCTATGAAACAGGACCATCTAAGAAGCAGAGGAGACAAAGAGAACAGTGTGAAAATGGAGAACTGGATAAACATTTAAAAGGCTAGTTTAAAGGGAGGGAGTTTGAATCTATGCATAGCTTTACATTTTATGGAGAATGATGCACTAAGAATTTTTTTTTCTAAGAGTGTAACTGTACAATTCCCACTGGCACTATAATATTTCACATTTGCATTGTTACAAGAGTACAGTTTCGTAGCTGAGATCAACAGTGCTGTGTTCATGAAACCTCTGGCCTCTGAGTTTATTCCTTGGGATTGGTCCACGGAGTGCTGACATCTTACCTCTTAACTGTGTGAAAGTCTCAAAGAAGGCTTCTCCAAGACACACAATGCATCAGCACACCTCAGGGACAGAAGCCATCAAGTTAAATAAGAGAAGAGTCTGGCTTGTAGAGCTGAATAATTACATGGAAATTTATTCTTTGCCAGCTCAGATGGAGTTTTGTCGCATTGCTGTAAAAAAAAAAAGGGGGGTGGTGGTAGTGGGGAGGGAATGCACAACAAATAAATCCAAAAGGAAACTTTGTGTGAAAGCCTCTGTATTACAATCTGGAAGCAATCAATTTAAAGATGCAAAAGTCAGCAGGTTTAGGATTCAGCATTTTCACAGTCACATTTAACTTGTCTTCATGGTACACAAGCAAATTCTAGCTTTTTTGTCTTTTTACGAGATCACTGCTAACCGTGTATTCTTTCTTGTTCATGGTTTTGGCTGCTAGCCTCAAGTATTGGAACAAGTTAATATTGTAGATTAATTTTAACAGGTGCCTATCCACTTAGCCCATAGATAAAATACGATGCAGGGAGTTTAAGATGCAGGGTTGGCTCTGGAACACCTGAGAAGTTGAAACTACAGAGGGTGTTACATTTTAATTACCTCTCACAAGTCCTCTGAGGTTAGTGGGGAAGAAATCAATATACCTATTGTGTTCTGTGAATTCTTATTTCTTTAATCTGAGATGAAGCCATAGGACAGCCCATTTTTATTCTGGGGGCTGTTGTCATTGTTGTAGTTGTGTGCCCTTGAGTCAAAACTGATCAATAGCTGACCTTCTAGCAAATTTTCAGAGACATCGAATTGCCTGGGAGGAAATTGCCCATCTGTCTCCCTCAGAGCAGCTGAGGGATTAGAACCATGTGCTTTTGGGATTGCAGCACAGCTTCTTACCACTAGGCCACCAGAACTCCCTCTGGGGGCTGTTGTTATTGTTGTTAGGTTCCATTGAGTTGAGTATGGCTTACAGTGACCCTTTGAACAACCGATCTGAACCCTGTCCTATCCTGTACCATCCTCAAAACCTCTGACACAATCAAGCCCATTGCTGCAATGACTGTGTCAACCTACCTGGCTGAGTGTTTTCTTCTCCTTTGCTGACTCTCCACCTTCCTAAGCATGATGTCCCTTTCCAAAGAGTAACTTCTCCTAGCAACATGCCCAAAGTATGTGAAATGAAACATTATCATCTTTGCCTCCAAGGAGCACCTGGTCTAAAACATATCAACTGTTCTTTTAGGCTGTCTGTGGAATGTTCTTCTCCCACACAACAATTCAAAGGAATCCATTTTTCTTCTGTCATCCTTACTCATTGTCCAGATCTCAGCCTCACAGCAAGTGACTGAAAAGACCATAGCTTGATTCAGGTGCACCTTAGTCCTCAAACAGGCATCATTGCTACTTGATAATTTAGAAGTCTCCAACTACTGACTTTCCTAGTATAATACATCTCCTGATCTTCTAACTTCTCGTACTAAGTGTATTGATTGTGGATTCAAGTAAGATAGAGTTATTGAAAGTCACTGGGAGCTTGTGGGAGGTAATTCAGAGTGAAATAAAGGTTTTGTTAGCCTTTTGGAATATGGCTCCAGTGGGTCGTAACTGTCATCTCCTCAGTGATACATTGTCCTCAGCTATGGAGCTATTTCTAGCCTGTATCATTGAGACATTTACTTGATTTTCAAAATGATTAGCATGTGGAGAAACCAATATAGTCAACTCAATGAACAGAAGCTGACACATCCAAGTGCCTCCTCATTAGAACCTAAGTGTCCCTAAATTCCTTTCTCCATCTTCCACTTCTTCCTCTCTCATAGAACAGACATGAAAAATGTTCACACCCCAGTGATTCAAGTAGAATTCTCACTTTGCATGCAAGTGTCAAGTTCAGTCCCAAGCCTAAAATGGAGTAAGTAGGAAGAAAGGGCTGGTGATCTACTGAAAATCAGTCAGTGAAAACTTTCGGATCACAAAAGTCTGGTCACCATCCAACTGGGAAGCATTTAGTTATAGGTTGCCATGAGCACCAACATGATGGCAGATAGCAACAACTATGAACCAAGTACTGTTCTGTACACTTTGTGGTATATCTTATCTCATCTAGTCTCAATACATAGAGACAAAGAAAGTAAAGTTGAGGAACTCAAATCTTGGAATAGCTAGTTTACCAAGGTAGGATTATAACGGCCGTGTTGCTGTTAGGTTCCATTGAGTCAACTACAAGCCATAGAAACATGAACAATAGATTGGAACCTTACTCTAACCTGTGCCATTGCTATGATCTTGGCATTGCTCAAACCCAGTGTTGCAGTCACTGTGTTAGTCCATCCTGTTGAGGATATAGCCGTGGATATCCATGAATGGTTATATCAGACCCTTAGAGCATTAAGGAACTGGCAGATAGGGAGGGGATGACAATGAAGGGAAAGTGAAGTTTCTCCTGTACTCCTTGTGAGACAGCTCTGACCACTTTCTGAATCAGTGTGGCATGGCCTCCTCTGCCCTCTGTCATCTGCAATGAGAGGCTTTTAGTCAGACAAGTGTTGAAATGCTCGGGGAGGGTGGGCTGCCCCCTTATACTTATTTAGCATTTGGCTGAAATGTCTAAATCTTGCCTCACAACTGACAAGCTGTTAGTTAGATCATGACTTCTTGGTATCTTGGTTTACTCGTCTGCAAAACAAACGCTGCAGTTTTCTTTGTGTGGAGTTTGAAAAATAGTTATTATTGGTAAGGAGTACTTTTAAGTACATAAGAGCATTTTTTCAAAGTCAATAGAGGCAATGTGACTTTCCCTTGGACAGGCTTACCCTCTCCCTTCAAAAATTAGTTCATTTAGGGACTTCCACCCCTTGAAGCTCAGCAGGCCACCAAGTCTCATTTCCAGTGAGTGTCATTTAAAAGCCAAAGCAAGCTGACTACAAACTTTTTTAACATGTGCCCCTCATCTGCTCAGCAGATATCCCTGTAACTTGTTAATAGTTCCCGTCTTACTCTTTTTCTGTAGTGAAATCAATTGAGGCCTTAAATCAGTACCATGCGCTCCATCTTGGGCCATCCGAGAAAGCCATTTAGAGTTGTAAAAGTCATCTGCTCCATCTCCTGCTTCCTGCTGGAGGGCCAGGGCCTGGTGGAGCATGCCCAGAGGCATAGCTACAGAAAATTGCACCTTTGGCAATTAGTTTTAAATTGCTGAATGATCTCTCACAGCTGGCGATGGAAACTGCAAGGCAAATAGAAATTTCTCATTGGTGCTCTCTACCATGTGGTCTCCAGGACACGTGCCATACTGCCATGCCCTAGATATGTGTCTGAGTGTACCTGTAACTTGATGGTGTAGAGAGCTGAACAGGTGGTCTCCTTAAGGGATCACATAAACACCAGCTCAGGGAGAGCAAGGATGGACTTTCAAAGACAGGAGACTAGACACACATCCTATAAAGCACAAATCTCTTTACAGCTGGAATCAAGTTGCTCCGTTTGAGTTAGATAGCACTTATTTCACTGGTTCATGGCATTTAGGGTAGAAGAAGAAGACAATGTGTAGGTTGTCTCAAAGAGGAACCATATGCATGCAGAAAAGGAATCCCTGACCTTCTTCTGAATCTCTGTTGGTGAGCCTGTCCAGGGATGTCAAAACAAGCGTGAGATGTTCTTCCTACTTCTCAACTTTCCTCCCTTATTCTAAAATAATCCCTTGGAAAATTCTTGTAATTGGTCACTATCTTAGCATACCTCTAATCCTCAGATACAAATATAATGATTGAGAAAGGATATAAATCTGGGCCCAATATGTTAAGATCTTAATTTCCCAGATTAGGCCTACAGAGGCCTAATTAGGCTCATGAAGGTCCTTTCCACCTATAGTCACAAACAGGGGTGAACTCACTTGGAATAGAACTTAAAGCCCTTCCTACCATAGTCAGCTGCTGGTTTACTTCTTGTAGAAATATTGGTCTTAAATTATGGAGTAACGGTCTTTTTACCCCACTAAAGAAGTATAAAGCCCAAGAAAATCTGATAAGGGTGGGGCTGAGGGAAATTGAAAGAATCTGTTTTGGAAAAGAATATTATTAGAATTTTGTAAATAAATGAGTATAATTAAAACAAAGAAACAAGAAGAAGCTCAAAAAGAAGACATTTAATGAGTGTTTTCACAAATGACTCTAAAAGCAGTGGCTATTTATATGTCATCTTTATTTTATTTTTAAATATTTTTTTCCACTTTGAGTGAAAGTTTACAGAACAAGTTAGTTTTCCATTCAACCCTTTCTTTACACCTTGCTTAGTGAGTCTAGGGGTAATCCCTACTCTCCCCACTTCCTCTTTGGGTTCCACATTTAAATGTCCTTTCCTATCCCTTCTGGAATTCTGAGCTTTGTGTAAGGGGAATGATGCCCTTTTAGTCTCATATTTAGTCTCAATTTTTTTTAAAATTTTTATTATTATTATTCATTTTAGTGATTACATTTTGATTTCCACTCATTCATTGTTGCACTTTTCTCCCTGCCCACCCCACGCCCCATTTGCTCTTCTCTTTGAAAAGTAAAATTCTTTCATTGTTATACAATCCCTCCCCCCAAGTCTACTCCACTATGCAGCCTTTGTTCTGGACTCCAAACAGGACAATTTATTTTATTTTACTTTTTTTTTTAATTATCAATTTAAATGAAAGTTTACAGAGACTTAGGGTTTTCACTCATTCATTGTTGCACTTTTCTCCCAGCCTACCCCTCCCCCCAAGTTCACTCTTCTCTTTGAAAAGTAAAAGAAAAATTCTTTCATTGTTATACAATCCCTGCCCCCAAGTCCACTCTACTTCGTTCTGGACTCCAAACAAGACAATTTTTAAAATGGACTCTAGAACTTTTGACCATACTTCCCATAAAAATGGACAAAATTTAGCTGTAGCTGGTCACTTGCTTAGGCCCTAATCTTCTGTAGTCATTTTACACACAGAATCTTAGTTAAAGTCTTAGCTTACTCTGTACCTAGTGAATTCTCTTTTCTCCCCCCCATCTTCTTTTTTCAACAATTATACAAGTTTATTTACAAAATGTGAATACATTGTTTCTGAGAACAGAATCTTACAATTTCCCTCAACACCCCCATCCAACAAATTCTACAACTCCATGATTAACCCCCCCCCTCCACATTCTCATCCCTCTGCTTCCACCCTCCCCAACCCCCCTTGGATCCTTATTCACACTCTACAATAATGGTTTTATACAGTATTTGTCCTTCTGGGGCTGAGTTAGGTCGCTCAGCATAATGCTCTTCAATCCCTCCCAAATTAGGTAATAATTTACAAAATCATTGCCCTTGTGTAATGTGTAGTATTCCACTGTGTGACTGTACCATAATATTTCAATCCATTTGTTTGTGGTTGGACATTTGGAATTTGTTTTAAGTTCTGTTTTGAAAGTACAGGGTACTGTTTTTGACCAAGAGCATGATGGTTTTAGTTGGGCTTTGTAAAAATTTACCAAAAATAATTAAGAAGAATCATAGTTGTACTTCTTCAGCCATAGTGACCCCGGGTGGGTCAGAGTAGAAGTGTACAATATATAGAGTTTTCAGTGTCTGATTTGGGGAAGTAAGTCCCTGGACCTTTTCTTCCAAGGGGCTTCTGTGTGGACTTAAACCTCTGACATTTCAGTTGGCATCTGAGTTTGCACTATTTAGGCACTTCTGCAGACAACAGAACTGGCTGTATTTATGGATGTAGGCTGAGGATCTCCCCCCCCCCTTCGCCCCCCCAGTTTTCTTTAGTTTGGATTCTGTATCTTAATATTACTGGAATTCTACTCCTTTTCTTCTCATTTTCTCATAGAAAAAAAAAGTTACCCCTGCTTTTTTCCACTTAAAATATTATTTGCCCTTTTATAGAAGCCCAGATTCCAAGAGCCCAGTTTGAATTGTGAATGACCTAAAGAGTTTCAATATCCTTGGGAAATTATATTTCTCAATATTTCTGGGAAAGTGCCAACTTTGTCCTGAGGGAGGACATTCCATCATGGGAGATTCCCTGTGGAAAATAGCAGTAGCCACTCATTCTAACAATCAAATGAATCCCAGGAGTCTAGCACATATCACTCTGCTTAGCTTCCTTTGAGAAGCTAACATGCTAACAACTGCTGCTTCTTGGTCCTATGAAAACGGAGGCATGTATAGGTTGGTTTTGGTTTTCTTAAACTATTTGATAACACCTGTGAAGTGAGTTAGCTTTCTTATATCTGGTGGTTCATTAGCAACCAGTCCAGTCCTGGTATCCAAGACATAGGAGATCCTTCCAAATACAGGTAGTCTCTCCTATTTTGATGAGTAGCAGCTGGGATCTTAAAAGCTTTGGGGTAGCCATCTAAGGTGAAATTCCTTCTTTCTCTCTGTATTGGACAAACAGAAGAGAAGAAAGTAAAGATGTGTCCTAAGGACATATGTTGTTGTTGTTGTTATGTGCCGTCAAGTCACTTGCGACTCATAGCGACCCTATGTACAACAGTTCTAAACTCTGCTCTGTCCTGTGCCAATCTCACTGTCTCTGACACACCCATCCCAATTAGCCCAGTCACTGAATCAATCTACCTCCTAGAGGGCCTTCCCCTCTTGAGCTGTCCGTCCACCCTCCCAAGCATGATTTCCTTCTCCAAGGACCTGTTTCTCCTTACAACATGACCAAAGTATGTCAGACGGAGCCTCAGAGTCCTTACCTCCAAAGAGCAGCCTGGTTTAACCCTCTCCAGGGTGAATCTGTTTGTTTTCTTGGCAGTCCATGGTACCCTCAGCACTCTTCTCCAGCACCACAGCTCAAAGCCATTAATTCTCCTTCTATCCTCCCTAGTCATTGTCCAACTCTCTGATGCATAACAAGTGATTGCAAAGACCATGGTCTGAATCAGATGCACCTTAGTCTTCAGAGAGACACCGTTGCTCTTCAGTATAATATAGAACTCTACTCTCAATTTCCATGATGACCAAGGTGCTCAGCTACCATTGCTGACCATTCTAAAAGGGATCTTAGTAGAAGATCAGTAGAAGAACAGAGTGAGTGAAAATGGGGAACAAAACTTGAAAAATGCCAGATTTACTTGTTTATAGAGATTGATGGAACACTCAAGACTTCAAACATAGAATAAAACTTACTTTATTTAAACCAATGGCTTTACTTTCAGCCAAACAACAGACAGGTACATGTGGCAACCAATTAACACTAGGGAGATATGCACTCCTTAGAGTAGCCAACGACATAAAGTCTAATAAGCAATATTTGCCCAAGGATAAAGGCCAGAAGGCAGGAAAGGGTGAGGACTGATGGATATCTGATTTATAAGGAAGATACTGGAAAAGTACTATTACTTAAAAACAGTACATGTGGCAAATGAAGGTAATTGTGAAGAAGAATTTTATTGCAAGTAGGGGTTAGTTTATTCTGACCAAATTTAATATTAGTGAAGAGGTAGGAGTTGTCTGCAAATTGGCCATTTATAACCAGGGACTGCCTATACTAATTCAGGATTTGTGGAGATAAAAGGGACTGCGGGATTTCTTGAGCTCTGTGGCTTAATGGTAAGGAGTTGTACTGCCAACCCCAAAAACATGCAGTTTGAACACACCAGGGATAAAGATGGGGCTATTTCCAGAGTGGGAAGATGAACAGAACGGCCAGATTCTGCAAAGGTGTGTTTTCTGGTTTGGGGTTGAGGCTAGTGTGGCTGTTGCTCTCAACAGGGTGTGAGCTGATTGGATTTAGCTTCATCTTTAAAAAGGCTTTTGAGCCCTTAGGTCTGCAGCCATTGGGCCTGGTTTTTGTGGAACTCCCAAATAAAACAAGCTTCGAAGCAGGAGTGGCATCCACTTTCAAAAAAAAGCTTGCCTCTGGAAACTCTATGAACTTGGAGAAAAGATCAAAGTTTTATGTTCAAGATCCATAGGGTCGCTATGGGTTGTCTATGACTCTATGGCATTAAATTACTTAACAACAACAATAACAACAAAGTTGGGACATCTCCTCCTGTGCATTTCTTAAAAAAACCCACAAAAAGATCAGTTTTGAGTTGGTATAGACCATTGGGCATAACAAAAATTGGGATTCTCCACCCTGAAATGTGGGTCCCTGGACAAGCAAAATAAGTATCTCTTGAGAACTTGTTAGAAATGTCGGTTTTTTTGTTCCCTTCCAGATCTACCAAATCAGAAGTTCTGTGAGTGGAGCCAACGTTTTACCAAGTTCTTCTATTGATTCTGATGTCAATGTGACCATCACTACTGAGAATACTTTGAAATGAGGGGAATGGGTTAGATTATTGATTCTCAACCCTGACTGTACTTCAAAATTATTTTTGTAGCTGTTTGTTTGGGTGTTGTTATTTTTTTTTTTAAATAATTACCCAGAAATTCGCATTTATTTGGTCTAGATAGACCTCAGGGATATTGTTGTTGTTGTTGTTATGTGCTATTGAGTCACTTGCGACTCATAGTGACTCTATGTACAAGAGCCCTAAACGCTGCTCTGTACCGTGCCAACCTTGCTGTCTCCAATACACTCATTCCCACCACTCCAAACACAGAGTCAATCCATCTCATTGAGGGTCTTCCTCTCCTGCACTGTTCCACCACTCTCCCAAATATGATGTCCCTCTCCAAGGGCCAGTCCCTCCTTGAAACTGCCCAAAGTATGGCAGAGGAAGCTTCAGAATCCTTGACTCCAAGGAGCATTCCAGCTCTCCAGGACAAACCTGTTTGTTCTCCTAGCCGTCCATGGTACATTCAACACTCTTCTCCAGCACCACAACTCAAAGGCATTAATTCTCTTTCTATCATCCCTAGTCACCGTCCCACTCTCCCATGCATAGCATGTAATTGTAAAGACTATAGCCTGGATCAGGCGCACCTTAGTCTCCAGCCTGACATCATTGTTCTTCAGTACTCTTGAGAGGTCCCTCACAGCTGACTTTCCCAATGCAATTCGTCTCCTGATTTCCTGGCTGCTGTTACCACAAGTGTTGACTGTGGAGCCAAGTAAACTAAAACTGTTAACTATTTCGATCTCTTCACCATCCATACTGATGCTAATCAGGGATATTACCATCTTTTAAAGCTCGAAGATGATTCTTTAAGCATCTGAACTTAAAAACTATTGATCTAATTCATCTCCTCATCTAGAAGGAAGAAACTAAAACCCAGAGAGGCTTTGTTAAGGGAGGGAGGGGAAGAAGAGGTAAGAGGATTGTGTAGCACAATTGTAAGTAGCACCCATATCTCCTGCCTTTTCGAGGAGGTATTTGGTTGGTTGCCTGTCTCACAAATCTCCAAAATCCAAAAGTGCCATTTTTAAGGCCTTTGTTCTAGTCTCCGAGACTGGGAAGGCTCCTTTAAAAGGGAGAGGAGTCATCAAGTGGGAACTGACTCATAGCTGACCCTTTAGTGGGTTTTCAGAAACAGTAAATTATATGGGAAGAGAGTGTCCATCTTTCTCCCATGGAGTAGCTAGTGGATTTGAACTGTGTGATTTTGGGTTGGCAGCATAATTCCTTACCACTAGGCCACCAGGTGGGTGAGGTGAAGGAAATGGAAAGGATCTTTTGTAAAAACCAATGTATTAAAACTTTGTACATAAATCAGAATTTTAAAAAAAGGGGTGAGGGGGAGATGAGCAGGCCCTTGGAATCATCCTTATTTCAGGTTAACCTTTATTCTGACCATATGATCTTACTTTTATAACTGTATTCACAATGTCTTTTATGTGACATAACTTCCATTTCATGTGCTTGTCTTCAATATGTGGACCCTTTCTCTGCTCAGTGATTTCAGGATTCAGCCCTCATAATGACATTCAGTCCTCGTACCCATTTTCCTCTGTGATGAGGGCCCTGCTTTTAAGATTCTCCACTACTCGCTGAAAGTCTAAAGATGGTAAAATGGACACAATTTTCTGGATAAAACACATTATTAATTCATTTCCACTGAAAATTGGAAATGTTGAGCTAGGATTTGAATGCTGAATACCACGTCTTTTTAAGAGTGAATTTGAGCATAAGAAATAGTAAATTGAGTAGCGGAATATTTGTTAGTTTATTTTTAACAGATTTGACTAAGGTTCTTACAGAGGGGAATAAGCATATGTTTAGGATTTTTTATTGTTGTTCTTTTGTTCCCACCCTCTTTGTTCTCCCTTCACTGGGCATGGGTGGATGTACAGGTGGAATTACTTAGCAGAAACCTGCTGGGTTAAGAGAAAGCAGTGGTTCTGTAAAAATCAGCCCATCTTGGACATCTGAGAGCACCTGCTGCATGACTTGTATCTGGCCTGGATAGACTAACCTTTAAAATCTCTGTCTCCATGGTAACTTGTTGCTATGGAGTCTGTTCTGACTCAAGGGGCCTCATATGCTACAGAGTAGATTCTTTGTAGGGCCTTCATGGGCAGTGCTCCTTTTGGACACAGATTACTGAGTCTGCTTTCCGGGGAGCCACGGGGTGGCTTGGAACCATTAACTTTTGCACCATCCTGTGTTCTTCTGCCTCAAGGGTATTTATGCTTTATTTTTCAGGTGGCAGCACAGGCACATCCCCAACAACCTCCAGCACTGGGACGCCATCCCCTTCTGCTTCTTCTCATCTGTTATCTCCATCCTGTTCTCCTCCAACCTTTCATTTGGCCCCCAACACTTTCAATGTGGGCTGTCGAGAGAGTCAGCTGTGTAACCTAAACCTCTCTGATTATCCACCCTGTGCCCGAAGCAACATGGCTGCCTTGCAGAGCTACCCAGGGCTGAGTGACAGTGGTTACAACAGGCTCCAGAGCGGCACCGCTTCAGCTACTCAGCCCTCAGAAACCTTCATGCCTCAGAGGACTCCATCTCTGATCTCAGGAATACCAACACCTCCCTCGCTGCCTAGCAATGGCAAGATGGAAGCCTACAGTGGCCAGCTGGGGTCCTTCCCCACTTCTCAGTTTCAGTATGTCATGCAGGCAGGCAATGCCGCCTCCAGCTCCTCTTCACCACACATGTTCGGGGGCAGCCACATGCAGCAGAGCTCCTACAATGCCTTCTCCCTCCACAACCCCTACAACCTGTATGGATACAATTTTCCCACTTCCCCTAGGCTAGCTGCAAGCCCAGAAAAACTGAGCGCCTCTCAAAGCACTTTACTCTGTTCTTCCCCTTCCAATGGGGCTTTTGGAGAGAGGCAGTACCTGCCCACGGGAATGGAGCACAGCATGCACATGATTAGCCCGTCACCCAATAACCAGCAGGCGACCAACACCTGTGATGGCCGGCAGTATGGGGCGGTCCCAGGTTCCTCCTCCCAGATGTCTGTGCACATGGTTTAATGGCCAGTCAGATCCCACGGAGCCCACAGCGGCCGAGGCCCCAGAGTCTCCCTGGGCAGATCCTCCTCTTGAAAACAGGAACTGTGTTTTCTTTTTTCCTTTTCCTTTTTTTTTTTTTTTTTGAGGAGGAAAACATATACCCAGGAACAACCAAGAGACACTTTTAAGCCACTGAAGAATACTTGCAGTGGAATCATCCCCAACTCAGTGGCCTTTCTCCTGCCTACCCTGAACCTTAGCTTTATAAAGCATCGCCTACTCCGGCGTGGCCTTTGAAGAAATTGAATGATCATTTTATACTAATGTGTTAAGGGAGATGCTAGAGTGTAAGATGCCATGACAAATTACACACACACACACACACACACACACACACACACACGCCCTCTTCTACATACTTATATGGATGCATGCATACATACCTATTCACACAGGAACCCTTTCACACACACAGTCAGACATGCACACAGAGACTCTGAACTGGGTGAACTCTTTGTGGAGGAAGGCCCAGAATGGGTGCTTTCACCAAGATTTGGTCTATGTACAACATGAGATGGACTTGGCCAGTTGTAGCTGCCAGCCTTTCTGCTCTGCAGCTCACTTTGTTTCTGGAACAAACCGTGTATCCTGGAGCCACTTCCCATTGATGAAGGTGGAAAGACAGAAGTACTGCAGCTGGACTTGACTGCCTGAACAAGATTGCTTTTAAACTTCGCTTTCTTCAATCAGTGTGCTATTATTGTTCTTGTTCCCAGGTGTGCAAGCAAAAAGAGGAAATGAGGGCAGCCGAACAGGACAGAGAGAAGGAGGAAGACTAGAGAGCAAAAGAGACGTGGAGAATAAGACTGAGAGGGAAGGTGTGAGGAATGATGAGAGTTTTGATTCGCCAAGGGAAATTTGTTTGTTTTTATTTTCCCTTACAGATTAAAGAAGGAATCATGGTGTTACCAAGAATTAAACCTCTCTGGGACATTGTGCTTGCTGCCTGATGCATAGGGTGTTTAGCAAGGCACTGGCGAGAGGGACTAGGGCAAGGAATGCATGTGACCTCAATGCTCTGACCACCAGGAACCAGAAGAGAGGTGCACCAACCACGTGGGACATGCAGGTTCTACAGCATGAAGCTTGGCTGGGGGAGGGAAATAGAAGGACTGTGGAAAAGAAGGTTTTATATACCTAACATGATACCAAGAGCAGAGGTGACAAATAGAAGCCCTGTCACATGCCAGGTCTAGACATTTGACATGGCTTGCCTGGCCACTTGTCCCTGAGGTTCAAGCAATTCCTTCAGATTCCAGGGAATTACAGATGGGTCTTCTACACCCTTCCATCTGCCCTTACTTAGATCTCTGTGTTTATCAAATTGCTCATTGCATTTTGAAGTTTTGAGTTGTTTCCCCCTGTTCCCTTCTTCCCCTTCAACTCTTAATGATGAGAAAACAAGTGAAGCTTGGTACAAGCTAAACTTTTTAAGTGGTGTGGAAATACAAATAATACCAAGTAAAAGAATACAGATATTATTGAGATTTGTTTTGTTTTGAGGTGTTGTAGATATATGTATTTATGTGCCTAGTGGGGAATCCAATATTATGAATATTAAAAATGGGGGCAATAAAAAGGGTATGTAAAATATGTATGAAGAAAATTGTATAAAAATTTGCCCTTATGCACGGAACTCTGTTTCTAAGTGCCAAGCACAGAAAGCCGCTAAATAAAAACCTTTGCAATTGTTTCTTGTGTGTGTGTTTTTTTTAAAGCAACAAAAGTAACAGCCCTGTGTATTTGTAACATGTTTTATAACATGCTCAGCACTTCCCATATACTCCTTCATGTGATCCTTTCACAGACTCCGGGAAGTAAATAAGCATTGCTGTTCTCTTCTTTACAGTTGGTAAATTGAGCTCCTGAGAGCTTGAGTGAATTATCCAGCTTTGTACACCCAGTGGAAGGGAATTAGGTCTTGTAATCAAGTCTTCTGAAACTACCAGGCTTTTCTCTTTCTTCCTTTCTTTTTTTTTTTTTTTTAATGTGTATACCATCAAATTGCATCTGACTGGTACAGGAGGAGATTGTCTCTCCTTCTCCAGCAGAGCATCTGATGGATTCGAACCGCGCTCCTCTGAGATTGCAGTGCAACTTCTTGCCACTAGGCCACCAGAGCTCCCCCGCTTTTCACTTTCTTATTGTCTGCAGAAACCTGCATGAAGTCAATCAGTAGTGATCGTCATTACTGCTAAGTACCAGACACTATGCCATCAGGTGCTCTCCTCCGTAGTCATGGCCATCTGATAGGCAATGGAACAGAATGTTTCCAACACAATGTTCTGCACCATTTTTACAGCTGGTCCTGGACCATATTTTGTAATCATCAATCTGCTCAACTCCACTGTGGCAGCTGCTGAATTTTAAGGACCATTCATCCTCGGCGACTCATCTTTCAGTGCTACATCAGACAACATTTTATTATAATCCACAGAGTTTTCATTGGTTAAGTTTTGCAAGTAAATTTCCAGGTCTTTGTTTTCTATGTCTTCCAGTCTTGAACTACTGCTGAAATGCAGCTGCCATGATGAGTCAGCTGGTATTTGACTGAGTCGTTATAGTAGAACAAACTGGTAGATGGGTGGTGGGTCAGACACTAACATGCACTTTACACAATTATGTCATCAACTTCTTCCGTATTTTGTGAGATCAATATTATTTTTACTTCCATTTTGTAGATCAGAAGCAAAACTTAAGAAAAAAAGGGTGCCATCTTTGCTGTCTCAGGTATGATGTGACAGAGCTAATCATTGATCTGAGGGGCTATGCATTTGGCATTGTATCATTGTGCCATGAAGTTCCAGCAGATCCTTGAGGCTCTTGACCAACCAAGATAATTCTTCTCAATCAGCTGAAAGGCAAAGCCAAGAGTACCTCTGAAGCAGAATTAACATATTTAATTGTCAACATGTACTCTCCACCTTGATTGTGCCACCACAACTTGGTGCATCAAATGCTCATGAACAGCAAAGGAATGAAATGCGTAGGGTTATAGCATTTATAAACATTTCTACGTGTTATCTCATTTGAACCTCACTATAAGAAAATGCTTTGCAATCCCAAAAGTGGGTGGTTCTAATCCTCTAGCTGCTCCTTGGAAGAAGGATGGACACTATCTTCCCATGTGATTTCCTGCCTCTGAAAACCCACTGGAGGGTCAGCTATGGGTCTGTTCCAACTTCACAATACACAACAACAATAATATAACTATGAGAATAGTCCCTAGTGACGTAGTGTGTAACCTACTGGACTGCTTGCTGACCAAAAGATAAGTAGTTTGAATCCATTGATGGACAGACTTCTTCCATGAAGATTTGTTGACTCAGAACCAGTGGTAGCCACTATGAATCAGAAATTACTCAACGGCAGTTAATTTGGTTTTTATTTTGATGTAACAATGGGAAGTGGACAGGGTACAACTTACTGTATTGTAAATGTGATCTGGGACTATATTGATGGCTGGGAAGGTAGTAAAGCCAGTGTTTGGAATCTGCTCTCAACTCTACACCAGACTGGCCTCTGATGTCCAGTTACACTGCGACTCCTCTGGCTAATTCCACCAGGGCTTGATGGATTAAAGTTTCCCACTACTGCCTTCATTCATTCATTCATAAATCAACATACTTAATATGGGTCATACTTGATTGGGCTTACCTTTGCTCATTGACAATGGAGCTTAATTTGAAGGAGAAAAATGCCAAGTCAATACTTCAGTTTTACAAATAACTTCAAGGAGTGACATGTTGTTTAACTCTAGCAGCAATCAAATCATGGCCAAAATAGCTGGCCTTTAACTGAATGTCTCTGTTTAGGCTTTCCAGGCCTGAAAGATCTTTTTAAGAAACCCTCAAAGCCAGATAATCCAAAGACATACTTTTATCTGTATCTCAGGCACATAATGGCATACTGAAAACAATTACATACAGAGCTTATGCTTCTTTCTGATTTAGCAGCATGTCAAATATCATTCAATGACTTAAAACTCTTTGAGGTTTTCAGGTAATCATAATGTGTCAAGAAATATATTAATTTAATAGTGTTTTTGTTAGGTGCTGTCGAGTATGACTAGCAGTGACCCTATAAACAATAGATCTGAACCCTGTCCTATCCAGTGCTATAAGAAGACTAATTATAATAATAATTTAGTATATTACAGAAAATTTCTGTTATTGGAAAAGAAATTAGAATGATTCATATAAGCTATATAGATATTATAGCACATATTTCTCTATATACCATAGAAAGCAATATATTTTAAAATAAATTTAATAATTATGAAGGATACACTTGACCTAATTCTCTTCAGTGAAATGGAAAATAAATACTATAATTACATATTGATTATATACAAAGAGGATAAAGGATTCTTTTTTAGATTAAGATACATCACCTTCACTCATTTTACTTAAAGAGTCTGTCACGTTACTTCATCTTTGCATTCAGTCTCTATGTTTAGTGCAAGTCTTGGCATTTTATAGAATCTAAATATCTATTCATTGCTGAATTTGTCCACTAAATTTATTTTTAAGGATAATGCAACAAATTTCATGAAGAAATTATCATTTATCCTAAATTAATGAGACTTAAATTCAAAGGCTTTATGCTAGTTTATGATATAGTATTTTGTTGTGTGGTTGTGTGTGCCATCAAGTCAGAACAGACTCATAGCTGATCCTCTGGCAGGTCTTCAAATGGGAGGAGATTGTCTGTCCTCTCGAGGAGCAGCTGGTAGATACAAACCACATGCCTTTGGGATTGCATTGCAGTATAGATTAATACAAATTTATAAAGTAACTGATGAAAGCTATACAAGTGTTCAGGTTTTTTGTTCATAGGGTTGCTATGAGTTGTCTACGACTCGACAGCCCTTAACAACAACAAACAACACTTTAAGCTTCCAGTCCTTGGGAAATGACATCATGTTGAGAGACGTGGAAGGTCAGAGAAGCAAGGAAGATCTTCAACATGATGGATTGATACGGTGACTGTAGCAATGGACTAGAGAACATCTCAGATTGTGGGGATGGCATACGCTAGGGAAAGGGGTAGATCTGTTGTTCATAGAATGAGTCATAGAGAGAGCTCTGTTGGCCTAGTGGATAGAAAGTTATGCTACTAAGCCAAAGGTGAGTGATTTTAATCTATGGCCCTCAGGCCTGGCTTTTATTAGTTTTGGTCAAACATTCTTCCAAGTGGTATAGCACTGGTCTGTCCATTTGCTGTACAGAGGTACCTCAGGGTTGCTGGGATGCTAAACACTGTAATACTGATGTGTCAAATGCCATAATGGTTACCCACAGTGGACAGTGTTTGGTGGAGCTCCCAGATGAAAACAGTTTTGGAAGCAGGAATGGCATCCACTTCTGAAATACCTTGCCTCCATAAACTCTATGAACTTGGAGAAACGATGAAAACTATGTAAGTGTTCAAGTCTTTCATCCATAGGGTTGCTATGAGTCTACAACTCTATGGCACCTGTCAACAACAACATAAAGTAACTATCACGTGATCATTACGGATACTAGGGTTAAAAATTTTTCAATTTTCTTCTTTGAAAGGGTTTACTTTGTCATGCAAATCACACAAAAGGCTCTGAACTCTCTGACATCCACACTGTAAAAAGGTGGGATTATTTTCATTTGGAGAGACAGAATTTGATTGACTTCTGAAGAATACTAGGAAATTCTATAGAATTAAACAATGATGGTTTAAAAACAAAATAACATTTTTAAAGACAATAAAATAAGTTATGGAGGAAATGTGATAACATCTCAGTTCAACAGAGTAATTTAATTTAATAAGGTTGGATACATCCAGAATCTTCTTTCTGTCTGTAGATGAATATCTTTTTCTATGAAATATTTTCCTTAGTGAGAGTGTTAAGGCAGAGATCCAAGGGCAGAGCTGTTTGGTTCATATCACATGTTTAATTTACTGCTTAGTCCTCTGAGAATTTCAAAGAAGTCCTGCTGTACCAAGTTGCATTCAGTGAACTAAAGTAGAGTTGGCTTCCTGGGCAAATACAGAAGACAGATTGCTGTCATAAAAGCTTTTCTGTTTAAGATGGCTAATTTTCAATATGATTTCTAGAGAGACCAGCCTCATCCATTTATGTTACTTGATTTAATAAATTATATTATATTTAGGGCCTACTTTGTGTCAAATTGTGCCATATGTACTAAAGACAGTGAACTGTGAGGTAAGTTACTGCCTTCAAGGAGCTCCTGGTCTGATAAGAGATTTACTTGAATACTCTAAAACTTAATTGGATGGTGTAATTCCAGCATGGAGCAATTGTTTTGAGGAAATTGAAAACCATAGCTTGATAGGGAGCAATTAGGGGGGAAAGAGGAAGGCTAAGTTAGATAGCATTTTCCAAGAGAATTACTCTAAGTGGGTGATGTTCGAGCTGGTGTAAATACATTTCTTAAAATTTGCTTACTTTATCTTATATGAGTATCAACCGATGCTAGACATTTTTGTTTTTTAGTGGATGTGGATTTATAACATTTTATAACATTGAGATCTATTTGCTGAAATCTACTTCTGTCTCTCTGGGAGTACAATTATTTAGAGATTTCTCTTATCTCAATCTCCCACATGGTCTCAGAAAAGTGTTATCTTATGAGTACCTTAAGAGAAGATAATCACCCTTTCCAACTTTAGTAAAAGTTTAAAACTAATTATAAATTAATTTACAATTACAAGATTAATAATTTACAAAAGCAATGAAGAAAAAATATTAAATACTAATTTGGGTTTTAAATATTCTTAGAAGTATTCTATGTACAATGGGGATAAAGAAAATTTTTACCTTCAAGGAAATTTCAGCCTAGTTAGAGCGTCAAGAAGGCATATGTCTATAAAACAGTGAACAATAAAAGTATTAACTTGGTGGTAAAGACTGTGTATGCAGCAGAATTTCAGAAGGAATCTAATTTTTATTGAGTGTTTATAACATGTTACACATTATCCTAGGTAATATCCTGTAATCATTGCAACCACCCTGCAGAACTTGCATTTCTTTCTTATTTTATAGATGGGGAAACTGAAACTCATTGAAGGAGGGAACTTGCACAAAATCACAGAGCTTGCAAGTAACAAAGACAGGGCTTCAACGCTTTTTTAAATTTATTTTATTATTTTTGTGTGCATGTACCGTCAAATCAGATCTGACTGGTACAGGAGGAGATGGTCCCTCCTTCCCCGGCAGAGCATCTGGTGGATTCGAACCGTGCGCCTCTGGAACTGTAGTTGCAGTTCCTTGCCACTAGCTCCCCAGAGCTCCCCAGAGCTTCAACTCTTGCTTTAATACTACTGTATTTTTTTTTTTAATGAGATTCATAGGGACTATAATAGGGGAAAGGAAGGTGGGTGGCACAATGGTCAAGCCCTTGATGATGAGTTGAGAGGCTGATGGCTCAGAATCACCCAGCAGTGTCTTTGGAGAAAGACCAGGTCATCTGCTCTGGTAAAGGTTACATCCCAGAAAAGACTGTGGGGTAATGCTAGACTATGACATGAGGTCACTATGAGCAAAACCCAACTCAATGGCACCTAACAAGAACAACATAATAAAGAAAGAAGGGTTCATGGAAAATGTTGGACTTAAATTATACTTTGAGGAATTAATGGAAAATGTATGAACTGAGGGAAAATAAGAGGGGTTTGGTGTGAGAATGGGCATGGTCTTAAAGACAGAATGATTAGTATTTTCTTTATGAAACAATGGATCCAAAAGGATATTCACATTTATAAATAAAATTTCAAAATATCCTCCCTACTTCTGACATCATTAATTTGGATCCCCTTTTCCTATGTAAAAGACTCCTAGTGGCTTAGTAAGTTGAGTGTTGGGCTGCCAACCAAAACATCACCAGTTTGAACCTACCAGTTATCCTATGGAAGAAAGATGGACAATCTCATCTTATTGAGATTTGCAGCTTCAGAAAGCTAAGGGAAGATCGTCATCAGTTCAAATTGACTTGACTACAGTGGGTTTAAATGTTTCTGTGTTTTCTTATGTAAGATGTCCTGGCTCTGTAACTTGGGGTTCTCTTCAGTGTCTCTGGGTACTTTTAACTTGTGAGAGATAAGCTGAGGTCTGCAAGATGGTGGTATAGTGCAGCTATACCCTCTCTGCTGGCCTGAGATCGGGGGCAAGTTCAGCTGCCACACTTCCTGAGACCAACTCTGCACACAACCCATTGCTTTCTTCAGTGAGGCACACAGTGCCACGTGGGATGTGAAAGGAGACCTTACTGCTTAAGGCCGAGAAAACATTCATCATGTTTTCCTTCTTAGCTCATTTTACTGCTCATAGCACTCATCTTTTATGGGCCAGCCTAACAGCATTTCCCACTTCAGATGCTTCCCACTCACACTTTCTGCTTTTATGACTTTATAGCAAGCTCTGCAGAGGCACAGAAAACCAAAGGGATTTTGAGTTCTTTTTAGTATTTTTTACCTAGTGGAGCCAAAGTTGACAAGGAGAGCTGCCAAAGGATTGACGAGTTAACTCTCTAGCACCTCTCATTCGGGGAGACCTTTCTCTACTCCAGTGAGAGGATTTTTGACATTGTCTTGACCTGGCTTCATCGGGTACCTTTCCTCCAACTATAGGCAGGTAGAAACCTATTTAAAGAACCCTCTATAATAAATGTAATGCAGAATTCATCAGAATGGCATGGGAAAGGGCTAGGTTTCAATCTATTGTTCACAGGGTTGCTATAAGTCATAGTGCACTTAACAACATATTACCACAACAGATAAATATTTGTTTATATTAATATTACAATTTAACATAATGTTTTTGGTTCTCTAAATAGTGATTCAGAGAGTCTTATCCCTTTTATTTAATAGTTCAATCATTTTCAAGACTAGGTTTGTTATCTTTCCGTTTGATTAGTAAGAAAGTATGGTGGCTTGAACCCTTATGGGACGAGTATGGAGTTACAAGCATTATTTCTTCTCCATTTTAAAAGCTAGAATGTCAATAGTAATACTTAACTGCAAGCAAACCTGTGAAATATAATCAAGTTCCGTGCCTAGCAAGAAAAAGAAACAGATTTGTTAGACATTAAAGAGTCTGTCAACTTTGTACCAACTGAACATTGTTTCTAAGTTCTGTTTTTTCTTATGAAGAGAGCAGCAGATAAGGACCAGGTAAACTTCTGTTTCTAACTTCTCAGTTGTTTTGGAAAACAACCTGGAGTATTTGGCTTTACCATAGGGAAGTTATGTCTTTATCTAGGAACTCTTCTCCTAAAGCAGCTTGAGGACTCACAGAATGTAGAGCAAATTGCTCTTGAATAGTACTAATAAAAGCTATAAAGCAAGAAACATCAAGAGCTTATATGCAAACAAACGTGTAACACATGTTGTCTGATTTCTTCAACATTTTGAGATTGGTATTATTATCACATCTATAATACAGGTGTTGGAAGGAGGAGTGGCATCCACTTCCATAACAGCTTGCCTCCACAAACCCTATGAACCTGGAGAGAAGATGAAAGGCACCCAAGCGCCAAGGACTCCCCTTCATAGGGTCGTTATGAGTTGCCTGCAACTCAATGGCACTTAACAACAACAACAACATACTACAGGTGAAGAAAAAAAAGCAAAGTCTAAGCATCTTGCTTACTCAAGTAGTTTGATTGTAGAGTTTGTATTATGACTATAGTGTAAGTTAGTTAAAGTCAAGTCTTTTTTTCTTCTTTTTATTTTTAGTTTATTGGGAAAATGTTGAAAATGTTTTAGAAATAGCTATGCTCCTTTTGCTAGGAGAGCTTATAGAATAGCAAGAATCATATTTTATTTGGTTTTATCCAGTGTTGGCACAAGTGTGGCATGAATATGGAAACAAATTCTTCAGAGTATCAATCACACTCTACTTAGACTTTGGTGTTTGCAAATTTTGAGGATACCAAGGCAGAAGTGTGGAAAGCCTTTTCACATAATATTTGCAAAACTCAAAGACTCAGTTCATTTGGGAACCATTTTTCTATATGGTTTCCAAGCTGAGTTTCCAAAACTAGACTTTGTACAACCTTGCAATAGTGCCCAGGCTTTGAACTCAAAATGTTGATTGTGATGCTTAGAATCTTCCCCGCCTACTTAAATTATTTTTAAATTTTATATTAGTTTGCTTACAAAGTTTGTACACATTGTGTTTCCCATGACTCTTCATTCACATTGTGTTTAATATAATTATTCTCATGCATTTTATTTTATAAAATTAATCACCTTTGGATTTCGCCCATCATTTCCCCATCTTTTCAGGTCCCTTATAGATTCTTCCAATTTCCTTCACCCCCTCTCTTCACCCATCAAATTATGCAACCTGGTAGTTTTGCTCTTACCAATCCTCACCTCTTTGCTCCCATCCCTTTCCCTCTGTGCCCCCATACATATTTAATGACTTATCTTTCTATTTTTATAATAATGGTCTTACACAATATTTGTCCTTATGAGACTGAGTTAGTTCACTCAACATAATGTTCTCTAGTCTCTCCCAAGATATATAGTATTTTTCTAAATTGTTGCTCCTGAGTGCTGCATAATATTCCATTGTGTGAATGTGCCACAATTTCTCAACCCATTCAATTGCGGTTGGACATTTGGGTTGTTTCCTTGTGTTTGTGATGGTGAAAAGTGTTGCTGAAAACATTGGTATACAGATCTCCATTTGCGTCTCAGTTCTAATTTCCTTGGGGTATATTCCTAGTAGTGGAACAGCTGGGTCATACAGAGTTTCTATGCTCAACTTTTTGAGGAAATGTCAAACTGCCTTCCGGAGTGATTGTACTATTTTACAATGCCATAACAGTGTATAAAACTTTCTATCTCTCAACATCCTCTCCAGTATTTCTTGCTTGCTGCCTTGCTGAACTTTGCCACTTTGTTACTGGGGTGAGATAGTATCTCATTTTGGTTTTGATTTCCATCTCTTTTATTGGCAGTGAGTTTGAACATTTCTTCATGTATATGTTGGCCATCTAAAAGTCTTCCTCTGTGAAAAGTTTTTGCATGTCTTTGGTCCATATTGTATTTGGGTTATCAGCCTTTTTGTTCTGGAGGCTCAATAGTATTCCATAAACTTCTGTTATGAGATCCTTTTCTGAGATGGTATTGCCAAATATTTTTTCCAGTCAGTAGATTTTATTTTTACACTATTGGAAATATTTTTTGATGAGCACAGAGATTTGATCTTTAAAAAGTCCCATCATTAATTTTATCCTCTCCAGATTGTGCATTTCTGGCTGTATTTGTCAGCCTATTTATACCATAGACTAGGTCTATAGTTTGGTCCCAGCTTATCTGTGATGAACTTTATGATTTTGGGATCTACTCCCAGGTCTCTGATCCACCTTGAGTTGATTTTTGTGTATGGTGTGAGATTTCTTTTCTATTTCAGCTTTCTGGAGGTAACAGTCCAGTTTTGCTAGCACCATTTATTGAAAAGGTTGTTGTTTCCACATTTGATAGGTTTTATTTCCTTGTCAAATATCAGTTGACCATAGATGTTGTTATGCTCTGTCAAGTTGTCTGTGATTCATAGCGACCCTATGTATAGCAGCTCTGAAGCCTGCCCTGTCCTAAGCCAGTCCCAATGACTCTGTCTGACACATCTACCTCCATTGCCCCAGTTACTGTATCAAGCCATTTATCCAAGGTCTTCCTCTCATGTATTGTCTCTCCACCCTTCCGAGCATGATGTCCTTGTCCAAGGACTGGTCTCTCCTGGCTATGTACTTGAAGTATGTAATAAAGAGCTTCAAAATCCACCCTCCAAGGAAAAACGTGGTTTCACTCTCTCCAAGACAGATATATTTGTTTTCTTGGTGGTGCATGGTATGTTCAAGACTCTTCTCCAGAACCACAACTCAAAGTCATAGATTCTTCTGTCCTTCTTTGTCATTTCCAACTCTCTGATGCATAGCAAGTAATTGTGAAGACTATGGCCTGGATCAGGCAGACCTTACTATCTAGATGGATATTTTTGCTTCTTAGTACTCTGGACAGGTCCCTGACAACAGATTTTTTTTTTTCTGTGCAATTTGTCTTTTGGTTTCCTGACTGCTGGTGCCGAGAGTGTTGACTGTGGAACCAAGTAAGCTAAAGCTATTAACAACCTTAATCTCTTCTCCACTTATCATGGTGTTGCCAGTTGACCTAGTGGTGAGACTCTTTGTCTTCTTGATGTTGCATTTCAATCCATATTGAAGACTATAGTCCTTAACCTTTTTTAGCAAGTGCTTCAGGTCCTCTTCAGTTTCAGTAAGCAAGGTTGTTGACGAGTCATTCTCCAATTCTGATGCCACATTCTTCCTCTTAAAGCCCAGCCTCCTGAATGATCTGTTCTGGGTATAGATTGAAAAGGTAGGGAGACAGGATGCACACTCTTCCTGATTTTGAACCATGCAGTGTTTTCTTGCTCTGTTCCGAGTTCTTCTTCCAGGTCCAAGTGTTGGTTTTGCATATGCACCATAAAATATTCTGGGATTCCCATGCTCCTCAAGGTTAGCCACAATGTGCTGTGGTGATCCATACAGTCCAATATTTTGTATAGTCAATGAAACATATAGACATTCCTTTGATACTCTGCTTTCTGCCAAGATCTCCCTGACGTTAGCAATAATGTCTAGTGCCACCAGCTTGTATTTCTGGTAGTTCTCTGTCAATGTACTGTCCCAGTTGTTTTTGGATAATCTTCAGCATGCATAGATAGTTAGATTCATTTCTGGGTTCTTTTTTTTAAAAATATTGATTTACTTACACAGTTCCTATACATTATTTTTCACACCAGACCTTTCTCATTTCCTTAATCCATCCCTCCTTCCCTCAGATCCTCATACATATTTGTGCTAGTTATCTATTTCTACAATAATGGTCTTATAGAGTATTTGTCCTTATGGGACTGAGTTAGTTAACTTAGTAGAATGCTCTACAGTTCTTTCCAAGTTAGAAATGGATTTACAAAATCATTGTTCCTGCATGCTGCAGAGTGTTCCACCATGTGAATGTACTGTAATTTCTCAGTTTTGGTTGGACATTTGTGCTGTTTCCATGTTCTTGCGATGGTGAACAATGCTGCTATGAACACTGGTGTACAAGTCTCTGTGCCTCAGTTCTCATTTTTCTCAGGAAGTATTCCAATCAGTGAAAAAGCTGAGGCAAATGGAATTTGTCTGCTCAGGTTTCTGAGGAAATGACAAACTGCCTTCCAGAGTGGTTGTACCAATTTACAATCCCATGAACAACAGCATGGAAGAGTTCTTCTCTCTCCACAGCCTTGCCAATATTTATTACTTACTGTCCTGTTAAACTTTGCCACTACTACTGGAGTGAGATGGTATTTCATTTTGTTTTTTATTTTCATCTCTCTTACTGTCAAGTGATTTTGAGCATTTCTTCATGTGTCTGTTGGCCATCCAAATATCTTCTTCTTTGAAAGTCTTTTCATGACTTTTGCCCATTTTGTAACTGTGTAATCAGTAATTAATTTTGTAATTGTACTCAGTCTTTTTATTGTGGAGGTCCTGTAGGGTTCTGTAAACTTTTGATATGACACCCTTGTCCAAAATAGTATTTTCAAATTATTTTGCTTAACCAGTAGGTTTTCTTTTTACTCTGTTGGAAAAAGTTTTTGATGCTCACAGGGATTTAATCTTTAGAGGGTCCAATTCACCAATTTTATTCTCTCCAGATTGTGCATTTTTGGCTGTATTTGGCAGTCACATTATACCATAGACTAGGCTGTCTGAGCTTGATCCCAGTTTGTCTCTGATGGACATTTTAGTTTTGGGCTTTATTCCCAGGTCTCTGATCCACCTGGAGTTGATTTTTGTATATGGTGTGAGATGTGGATCCTGCCTCAGCATTCAGCAGATAGCAGTTCAGTTTCTTGATCCTGTTCCATTGGTCTTTGTGCCTGTCATTGTACCATTGTCACTTTATTTTGGTTACTACCAATGTGTAGTAGGTTTTGAGGTCAAGGAGTGCTATGTTTCTCAATTCATTTTTGTTTTTCAGAAGTGCTTTGCTTATTTGGGTCTCTTTCCTCCCCAAATAATCTTGGCAATTTTCCTTTTGTTTCCTTTGAAAATTAAATGGTATCTGTATTGAGATTGCACTGGACAGACAGATGGCTTTTGGTAGAATTGTAATTTTCACAATATTAAGTCTTCCAATGCATGAACAGAGAACATTTCCCCATTTATTTAGGTCATTTATTATGTCTTGCAGAAATGTTCTGTGGTTTTCTTGTAACAGGTCTTTAGTGTCTCTAGTTAGGTTCATTCCCAAGTCCCTCAATTTTTGGTTGGCTATTGTAAATGGTACTGCTTTCTTGGTTTCCTTCTCTGAGTTCTCTTTGTTACTGTTGAAAAATCCTACTGACTTTTGCATATTGATTTGGTATTCTGCCACCCTACTAAATTGGTCCACTCTCTCTAAGAGTTTTTTTTGTTGTTGTTGTTGTTGAGTCCTTGGTGTTTTCTGTGTACACTATCATATCATCTGCATACAGTGAAGTTTAACCATCTCATTGCCAATTTATATGTCTTTTATTTCCTTCTCTTAGAGAGAATCTTAAAGAATGAGGCATTGTGTAAAACAACTGTGTTTCCATTTCAGGGTCCCTCACTAGTTATCCTTTTTTTCCAGAGGAAAGCCAATTCTGCTATACTTTTATGAATAAATTGTTCCCAGAATCACTTAAGACAGACTGGCATAGGATCTATTTCCCATTGCAGAAGTTTCAGAGTGGATTTCGTGCTTCATAATTTGACTCATCTTTTTAAATGATAGTTTCCACCCTTTGTACCTTGGGCTTACATACATCTCATTAAGGATTTCCAAGCCTTAGTTTAATTCACTATACCAGAAATTATAGCCAGAAAAATTCTTCCATATCTATTCAGCACTGAAAAGACCAAGGTTTTAGTAAACGAGTCAGAATGAAGGACTGAGATTTAGAGTTGGGAAAACTTTGATCCATGCTCAAATTTTTAAGTTAATTTAAGCCATTTAAAAAAATATTTTCTTGGGAAAAATTTTGAAAATGCTATAGAAATAGTTATGTTCCTTGTCTTAGGAAAGCTTTTTTTTTTTTTTATGCTGAGTAAAGTATCTAAATCACACAGGGACAAATACTGCATAGTGCCACTGTTGTAAAACAGGACTGACATCAGATGGGATAAATAGTGTATACTGCATTGAAACAGATGAGGGAGAAAACTGTTTAAAAGGGATATGTGATTAGGTATTATTGTCATGACAGGCGTCCAAAACAAAGGCTGCATTGCAGAGTGGGCCTGGGGGGAGGGATTGTAAAACAATGGAAGAATTTTCTTTTACTTTTCAAAGAGAAGAGTGTACTGGGGGGAGGGGTGGTCAGGGAGAAAAATGCAACAATGAATGAATGGAAATCCAAAGTCTCTGTAAATTTACATTAAAATTAATAATAATAATAATAAAAGAATATAAAAAGGGAAAGCTTTTAGTATAGCAGGAATCATCTAGTTTTATCCAAAAAGAAATAATACTCTTTTAAATTTAACAATATAAGGACATCTTCTATTTATGTATCTGAACTGAACTACCCTCAAGTGAAAACAAAGGTGCTGAAAATGGAGATCATTTCTTTTTTTATGTGTCCAAGTTCAGAGTATGTCTGAGTGGTAGGAGTAAGGAGTATGGCTGGAAGGTGGAAACAAAGAGTCAGAGACCTACGAGTCATATATAGGTGATTTGGCTTGAAAATGTCCATGAAACCTAGCATAGTTTTTTGAAAGGACTTAAAGATAAAGCTGTCAGAGGATATTTATAGACCAAACTAAAGGCCAATCCAAGTGGCTGCTAAAAATTTCTTGAATCATACAATCCTACAGGGCAAAAGTTCTCACTACCTCATTGTCCCTTTTCATACAATCTTGTAAATAGTTACCCTTTGAAAGTTAAACTAATTAGTTAAATGAGCTAACCTTTCCATAGTGACAACTCTGAATATGTGCCCTTCTATCCGAGTGTCAACATAAGCCAAGCTTTATATTTTATGACAAAGTAAAACAGGCAATAAAAAGAGTTTAATAGAATTAATCCACAGGTCTAGGAACAATATTCACCTCAAATTAATTAGATTGAACCTTCAACAATGGTTTTTCAATATATATAGTACACTAATTTGTACATAAATGTGGGTGATATATACATCAGTAAAATCTGGCTTATATAATTTTGGAGTTCACAGTCTAGTAATAGTAATAGACTGGAAATAGAAGCAATCATAAGTAAACATGGGCTCAATAGGACCACAGTGGTTCTAATTCACCAACTTCTCTACGGGAGAAAGATGGGCACTCTCCTCCCGCTGTCTCTGAAAATCTACTGGAGCGTGAGCTATGAGCCAATTCTGACTCAATAATACATAACAGTAAGACCACAGAAGAGGAGCAGTACAGTCAATATTTTGTTCAGAGAAGGCTCCTTTGGAAGGCTGATGAATGGTGAGGTGAGGATCAGTAATTATAATCTGGGTGGCTTATAGAAATGTCCCAAGGAAATGCAGAAACTCAGTATCAGTAAGCCTGTGGAGTTCAAGGAAATTTAATATCTGAAGAAAAATGACTCTGGAATGTGAGGAAGTAGCAATGTTTGGCCTAAGATTTCGATTTCAAGAGGCCAGCCCTATTATGTGTGGGAACTCACTAATAGTTTAATAGAAAGTATTGGACAGCTCAAGGGCTACAAGTGATAGTATCTTAGAAATATGTAGCACATTAATCATCTTGCCATGTCCTTATATCTATAATGATTCCTGAAACATTGGCAGGAGCCCCAGCAGAACTTCAGCGACTCCTCTTGCACATCCGGAAAGTAATACCACGTGCAACCACGTCATCATCACACCAGGAACCTGATGACGTTAATGTGTGCAGACACTTAACCCACCACAGAAAAGGCAAGCACAGAGTGAAAAGGTCACTTGTGGGAAGGTGTGAGATGTTCAGGGAAAGCCAAATCACAGAAGAGTTACCCATGCCGGGGCCAAGCCAAGCAAGATTCAATAAGGGCCGTCTTGCCTGCTCATAAGCCCACACTCAAGAGTGCTAGCAAGGAGATCCAAAAATTATGAGTTATTTAACTTGGCCCCCAGCATGACTAGCTCTTTTGTGACTTGGCTGTTCTTGGGGATGTCACACCTCCATTCTATTGGGCTTTACTGCAGAATATTTTTTTAGGTGCATTTTATGCCTTGAATGACATAGTCTTTTCTGTTTAGAGAAATAATTAAAGAAGAACCAGTAGTAGGGAAAAAAATCATTCCAGCTTATTATCTCGGGAAAAATGTTGCTTTGCTAAGAGCTGTATGAAGGATCACAAACTCAAGCAGGACTTGCTCTTCCAAACAAAACCGTACTTTTCCTCTCACCATATTCAACAATAAGCACTGATCTGTTTAGGTGGATATTAAGAAGATGAGGGGACCATAGAGCAACTCTAAGATTTAAAGTAAAAATGTAGATTTTTGGCTCTAGTTCTTTTGAAGCCCTGCCTCAAAGAGCCTAGTAGATTTGATTTATAGAACTTTTAAGTTTAAGGACTGTTGTCCGTTCAACAAGAGCGCAGATTTCACAGACTATCCAAACACAGAATGGAGCACTGCTGTGATTAGAGGAGAACAGGAAGCTGGCCTGAAGACAAGATCTAGAAATCTGGAAGTATAGGAAATACACAGGGATTTCTGCAAGCCTTGGAGGCAGCATCACTCCAGGAGTCTGGTCTTCTAACTCAGTTTTATAGGTCAGGAGATGACAGGATGAAATGCACTATTATTTGGCTTCCATCAATTCTCCCCCTGTGGAAGCTGAGATTTTTATTAGCATGTTTTCTTTCTAAAGAAGCTACAATCTTTGAGCTCCATCCAATGTTCTTTCTGCTACTCTATGGAAAGCAGAAAACCAGGGGTGGGGGGGGAGAGCCCTAGACATAATTAAAGGTCTGGTGTTGAGCCTTTGGCCCCTTGATTTATTAGCTGCAAGATGAATATCATGCTCTAGCTCCAAGATTATTAGAAGATAATTTAACGAAAAGCCTTAATTTCAATAACAGCCATATACCAGGAACCTGGTTAGTAGTAACTATGCTAGAGTTTGTTCATTCATCCTCCCAATAGAAAATAGTTTTATGAAAAGATGTTTTCAAAGTGTATGATTAGAATATTATGACTGCCTGTTCTACTAAAGTGGACTTGGAGAACCTTTGAACAAGTGGAACTCTTGCTTGAGTGATACTACAATTGGTGAGAGTACTTGTCTGGTAAATTGGGCACACAGGAATGCTCACCCGATGCTTCACTGGGCCATTCATGAGGATGAGCATGGTGTGTGCGTGCAGAAAAGGAATGGGTTCGAGTGCCAACCTTGCCACTAGTCAGCTGCATGACAGTCTTCAGGTTTCCCCGGGCTGGGCCCTGGTTTCCTGTTTTTAAAGCAGTGGTTGTTTAGGAAGCATTAAGTTTCTGTTTATGGTGATGGAAAATTTGGCAGTGGGTATTGGTAATGGTTGCACAATATGATTGATGTAATGGTGTTATTAAATTGTACATGTGAAAAATACGGAAATAGTGAATGCTGTGTTCTCTACATTTTTTACAACAATCATAAAGGGAAGAATCTGAGGTAATATACAGATGTTACATAAGATTTTCAAGTCTCTGCTGCTCGATGGTTTTCAGTTAACTTTCCTACTAGATTTTGTTTAAAGGAACACGTTGTTGTTGTTATGTGCTGTCGAGTTGCTTGCGACTCATAGCGATCCTATGTACAACAGCCCTAAACCCTGCTCTATCCTGTGTCAATCGCATTGCCTCTGACACACCCATCCTGATTACCCCAGTCACTGAATCAATCCACCTCATAGAGGGTCTTCCCCTCCTGTGCTGTCCCTTTACTCTCCCTAGCATGATGTCCCTCTCCAAGGACCTGTCTCTCCTTGCAACATGTCCAAAGTATGTCAGACGAAGCCCCAGAATCCTTGCCTCCAAGGAGCAGCCTGGTTTAACCCTCTCCAGGATGAATCTGTTTGTTTTCTTGGCATTCCATGGTATATTCAATACTCTTCTCCAGCACCACAGCACAAAGGCATCAATTCTCCTTCTATCCTCCCAAAGAACTCATGCAATATTATTCAAAATGGGTGACCCTGGAGGACATTATGCTCCATTATGAGTTAAGTATCTCAGTCACAAAAGGACAAATACTGCCTGGTGCCACTGTTGTAGAATGGGACTGACATCAGGTTTGAGATAAGACTGACAAAAACTGGATAAATTATGTATACTGCATCGAAACAGATGAGGGAGGGAACAGTTTAAAAGCGATATATGATAGGATATTATGGTTATCACAAGAGTCCAGAATTGAGGTTGCATAGTGGAGTGTACTTGGGGCAGTGGGGAGGAATTACAGGGGGCTTGTATACCAATGAAAGAATTTCATGGGTGTGTTGGAGGCAGTGCGATTGGCACAGGATAGAGAAGGTTTTACATATTGTCACTATGAGCTGCAGGCGACTCTGTGGCACATAACTCCACTACCACCACAAATATTTTCCTAGTCCTATTCAGCCCCTACACTGACATATATACTTATATTTATATAAACATTCGTGTAGGTTTTTAATTATTTCTTTCTTTATTTTCTTTTATTTGTTTTAACCAAAAGTGACGACTTCCGTGTCCAAATTATTCTATATTAAAAGTGGTTGGTTTTTTTATCACTTAGCCCATAGCTGGCTGTATCCCATTCTATAGCATGAATATAGTATATGTTTTTAAATCTATTTTTCTATAAATAAAAATTTAGATTTCTCATTTATTTTTATTTTGCTTCGGGTTGGTGTTTTCCCCCTAATTCAAACAGTATTTCAATGGATATTTTTTTCTGTTTAGTATTTTAACCAACTGTAAGTATTAAATCTTAACTAACTCTAGTGTTAGCTGTTTACAGACCAAGTCTGTTGGAAAATTATGTTGGATACCAAAGATAGACTTGGCTCTTAGTGACCTATCAGGGCTTCTTCAACGTTCTCGTAATCCTCAAATGAACAAGGCTTACCCAACAGCTGCCACCAGCACCGGTTTCCCCAAATGGCTCATCTTGTGGATTTCAGCAGACCTGACTGTGGGCACATTAGGTACTGGCTCCAGTAACCTTTCCTTCTCCTCCACAGATGCACAGGACAAGGGCCGGTTTCTCCCTGTCTCTAACCATACATAGACACTTTTAGCAACAGTTTTCCTGGCATTTGCTTGGCTGGGTTTTTAATCTCAGGACCATTAGTAATTGACACCATAAATAAGATCTCCGGTGAGTGCTTGGAATCTTGGGATGGGCCAGGAATTTGCCCTGGAGATTCTGGGGAATCTGACAAGAGCGGTCTCGAGGTAAACCAATATCTGTAGCCAAAAAAGGGTGACTCTAGCAAATAGCTGAGTGGACACGCAGGTTTCCCAGCCTGGAGGTGCTCCATAAATAAGATAAAGTTTCCTGAGCTATCTTTGGGATTATTTGTAGTCATGGTTACAGCATGTGGTAGTTACAAGTGCATTCTGTGGCAAGGAGAGTGGGACCTCAGTCTCCAGGCTTTAGGTCAGAGGTCAAGCACTGGTAGAATGTTGTTAAAAGCTCCTATCCTTTAAAAAAATAATTGCAACATTTAAGAATTGGGATTTTTTTTTACACAAAAACTTGCATTTTTGATATTCCTTGAGGAGGGAGAAAGTGCCAAAGGAAGTTCTTTTTTCACTTACAATTGAAACCACAGTTTCATGTGGGAGCTGAGTAGGACTGTCCTCTTCATAAGGGCTATGGCTGATGTAGTGTTCAGCTGGCCTCTTTCACTGTTGTTTGTGTTTGCAGCTTTGTGCTTCTGGCCTGATGTGATGACATTTATAAGTCAGAAATTCTATTGCTGTCATTGAGAAGCAGATGGGAACCACTCAGAGGAGGAATTTATTGGCCATCTTCAAGACTCTGAGCCTTCTGATATTTCTTCTTTCATTTAATAGGAGACAAAAATACCAACATTGAGTTTTACTTGATTACAGGAATATTCTGCCCTTGCCTTTGAGTCAGAAGTGACTCATAGCCGACTCTCCAGAGGATTTTTGGAGGCTGTAAAATGCATAGGAGAAGATTACTCATCATTCTGATTACAGGCAACAACATTTATGCCAACAAAATTATTATCCTCATCTTACAGCTAAAGAACCTGAGACTCAAAGTTATTTAGGTAAATTAAGAGGCCACATAGTTAAAGGATTGAGTCCTGGAGAGATTAGGCCAATGGCTCAGAGTCACAGATGTGGAAAAAAAGTGACTTTTAAAAAATAAATGCATAAATACATACATACATAAATATGAGTGCTTTGTCCAAATCGGTGCTTAAAACTTTTAGACCTCACTTCATCTACACCTTCCAAAGATTATAATTCCATCAGATAATGGACACCTAAAGAGTTCATAGTTCAAACAAATGTTAGTTAATAGCTATGCCATCAGCTTGTGACTCAACTAGGGCATAAAAATCTCACTGACTTCAAATTGATTCTGATTCATAGTGTCAGAATCTGTTATGAACCTGACATTTTTATACATGTAAGAGAGACTGCCTATCTTTCTTCTGCAGAGTGGCTAGTAGATTTGAACTGCTGTAAACACAGCCTTTTGGCCCAACATCCTATAGATTAGTCCTCCAGATGATAGGACCAAAGGGGAGTGCTTAGGGCATTAAAAAGAATTCCTCAGTTAAAACTCAGGGATCCATCGATAGATGTAAGAAGAGTACTAATATTTAAGAAAATGGAGTTTAAAGAATTGTAAACTACATGGGAGGAGACTGTTCATCTTTCTCCAGGGATCATGAAACTGATGGATTTGAACTACCCACCTCAAGTTGCAAGACTGAAAGATGCCATGGGGAAAATATGAATGACCCAGGAAGCATTACAAGAGGATGAAAAGAATACACAGAGTTACTGTACCAAGAAGAACTGGTCAATATGGAAAACTTTTAGAAGAATGGGCAAGAATATCCTTCCATGCAATTACTGCCCCTGAAAACCCACTGGAGGGTTAGCTATGGGTCAGTTCTGACTCAATGGTACACAACAACAACTACCACCACCAGAACAAGAGCTAATGGTATCAAAGGAAGAAGTTCAAGCTGTACTGAAGACACTGGCAAAAAAAACACCGAGGCTACTGGAATACATAGGATATTGATTGACATTTTCTAACTAACAGATGCAATCCTAGATGTGCTCACTAGTCTATGCCAGGAAATTTGGAGGAGAGTGAATGGAAGAGATCCATATTTGTTCCCATTCCTCAGAAAGGTAATCTAAAACCAAGTAGAAATTATTCAATAATATCACATGCAACCAAAATACTGTTGAAGATTACCCCAAAGCGATTGGAACAGTAAGTACATCAACAGAGAACTACCAGGAGTTAAAGCTGTATGCAGAAGAGGCTGTGGCACCAGGGATGTTATTGCTGAAGTCAGATGGATACTGGCTGACAGCAGGGACTATAAGTAGAATATAATTTGATTGTGCAAAGGCATTTGACTGTGTGGATAACAACAGATTATGGCTAACATTGAAAAGAATGTGCATCTTAGAACACTTAATTGTGCTCATGCAAAATCTATACCTATACCAAGAAGCTGTTATTCGAACGGATCAAGGAAATACTGTATGGCTTAAAATCAGGAAGGGTATATGTTAGGGTGTATCCTTTCTTCATTCCTATTCAATCTGTATGTTGAGCAAATAATTTGTGAAGCTGGACTCTCTGAAGAAGAATGTGACATCAGAATCAAAGGAGACTCACCAATAACCTTCTTTATGCAGATGACACAACCTTGCTTGCTGAAACCAAGAGGGACCTGAAGTGCTTGTTGCAGAAGATCAAAGAATGTAACTTTCAATATGGATTGCATCTAAACATCAAGAAGACAAAAGTCTTTATCATTGATTGGCCCAATAAGCAACATCACAAAAAATGTAGAAGGAATTGAAACTCTTTACTGATTTCATCTTGCTTGGATCCATGACCAACACCCTTTGTACCAGCAGTTAGAAGATAAGGAGATATATTGCTTCAGGCAAGTTCACTGTCAGGGACTTGCTCTATAATACTGAGGAGCAGTGATGTCAATTTGAAGACCAAAATGCCCCTCATTTGGTCATGCTATGCATTTAAGAACTAGATTATTAATAAGGATGACAAAAAATTTATGCCTTTGGGTTGTGAAGTTGGAGAAGAGTAATGACTAGTCCATGGACTTTCAGAATAATGATCAGGTATGTCTCAGAAAAGGTGCAGCCAGAGTTTTTCTTGGAGGTAAGGCTGACTAAGCTTTATCTCTTATATTTTGTACATATTGCTAGTAAAGGATATTCGTTGGAAAAGAATATCATGCTTGGAATGGTGGAGGGTCAGTGAGAGAGAGGAAGAACCCCATCGAGTTGGATTGACATGGTGACGTCAGCAATAGGCTCAAGTGTATCAGAGATGGTGAGGATAGGATGGAACTCATGTCTGTTTTTCATAGGGTCACCATAAGTTGTACTTGACTCAATGGCACCTAACAACAACATGATATATAGCAGACAAGACAGAATGCAAAACTACTGTCTGACAAATTTCCATTTTCTTCACCAAAGAGAAATGTTTTACTATAGTAAAGTGTAGAGTAGATATAATCAACAAGAAATTGAAGTCTTAGATATAACCAGAAAATAGGAGAGCTCTAGCAAGAAAGTAGCATGGTACAGGGCAAAGAGTCTGGGTTTGGTATTGGACATTTGACTCCAGACTCAGCCTGATTCCACTTGTGAGGTCCCGAGAACCATATAATAAGTTTTCATATAGTTAAGTGAGCATGTACATCAAATGGCTGGTATATAATAGAAATTCAACACATAGCTGAGTGAACATTCAGGTTTCCTAGCCTAGAAGTGTTCCATAAATAAGTTAACACTTTCTGACCTAACTCTTCTAGGGGTTATTTGTAGTCATGGTTACTGCATGTGGAAGCTGCAAGTCCTTTCTACTGGGGGTTGGGGGGGAGTGAGACATCAGACTTTAGCTCAATTATTTAGATCAAATAAATATCTTGACTCTAGAGAAACTTATGGATATGATAATAAAACTATTGTTGGCAATGAGTAAGGATTCAGGATTATTAAGAAAGGTCCTAGAAAATTGGAAAAGAGAAAACATTATTTTGAAAAATGAGTTTATAGAAAGAGAGCTTAAATACTTTAAAGTTCATGTCAATTCCAGGCAAAATTCTGGCTTACATTATTGAGCAGATACTTTGAGGGTTCTTAAAAAACACAACAATATTTACTAAAAACTGGCCTCAAATCATTAAGAAAAGAAAATCCTACTTTCTCATTTTATGATCATTACAAATTTACTAAGAGAATGCTATAAAGTAATTAATTACACTCACTATTAATGCCAGGAGGGACGGGTCCTTGGAGAGGGACATCATGCTTGGGAGGGTGGAGGGACAGCGCAGGAGGGGAAGACCCTCTATGAGATGGATTGATTCGGTGACTGGGGTAATCGGGATGGCTGTGTCAGAGGCGGTGCGGTTGGCGCAGGATAGAGCAGGGTTTAGAGCTGTTGTGCATAGGGTCGCTATGAGTCGGAAACGACTCGATGGCACATAACAACAACAACAACAACACTATTAATGTGGCACATGATAAAGACATCAAGATATTGAGTAATAATAGGATCCAAGGCTAAGGAACTCGAATACTGTTAATGAGTATATTATTGCTTTAAATTCTTAAGTTAGTCCCCAGGAATACCATGGAACTCTGTACTTGTCCATGACCTCCTTTATAATTTCATCAGCAATTTTGATGAAAGTAGATCACACTATCAATATTTATAGTCTATATAAAAACAGCAAGGCTAATCTGGATCACAAAATAAAAACGAAAAATACGTTAGAAAACTTTTAATGGGGCAAAAATAAAGTTTAGCAAATCTAACAGAGGTTTATGTTCTTAATAACTTGAAATTCCAAAAATAGTACATCTAGAAAGTACAGGAAAGGGAGAAGAACTACATTGGACGGAGCACATGTGAAAAAAAAATGTTACCCTCTCTTTCTTTTTGAAATTATAAATAGGAATTAGAATATGAATCAAAATATATTCTAACTCCCAAAATAATGAGTGAATTTTCAGACTGAACTAATTAGATTAGTGAGATAATAGAAACACTAGACCCCAGTTAGAATATCTTTGTAGTGGTGTCAGTCATTGAGGTAGTAACAGTAGCAGCAGCAGTAGTACAAAAAGTAAATGGAGGTACTGTTAGTGTGAAAGATAGTAGTAAAAATGATAGTAATTCATACTATTGAGGACTTACTATATATTTGTTGTTATTATTATATGCCATGGAGTTGACTACAACTCACAGCCTCCCTATAGACAATAGCTCTGAACCTGCTCTATCCTGAACCAATCACACTGTCTCTCACTTATATGTCCCACTGCCACAGTCATTATGTAAATCCATTTCATACAGGGTCTTCCTCTCCTGCTCTGACCCCTTCATCATTTCAAACATGATGTTCTTCTCCAAGGACTGGTCCCTTTTTGCAACACACCCAAAGTATATGAGAGAGAGCTTCAAAATCCTTGCCTCCAAGGAGAAACTTGGTTTCACCCTTTCAATGACAGAGCTGTTTGTTCTCTGGGCAGTCCATGGTGTATTCAATACTCTTTTTTTAGTGCCATAATGCAAAGGCATCAATTCTTCCTCTGTCATCTTTAGTAATTGCTCAGCTCTCAGATGCATGGGAATTGAGAAGACCATGGCCTGGATCAGGTGCATCTTAGTCTCTAGACTAACATCATTGTATTTTAGCACTCTGGGGAAAGGTACCTGATAGCAGACTTTCCCTAAGAAATTCATCCTTTGATTTCCAGACCTCTGGTGCCAAAAGTGTTGTTTGTGGAACTGAACAAAATAAAATTATTATTAACAACCTCAATCTCATTTATATATATATATCTCATATATATAACAGTCTCAATCTGATATATGTATCAGTCACAATTCTGCCAATTGGCCAAATTTTGTTTTCTTGATGTTGAGAGGCAATCCATACTGAAGACTACAGTCCTTGACCTTTGACAGCAAACACTTAAGTTCTTTTCAGTTTTGGCAAAAAAGGTTATCTGCATATCACAGTTTGTTGATGAGTCTTCCTCCAATACTGAAGCCATATACTTCTTCATATAGTCCAGTCTCCCGAATAATCTGTTGTGGATGTAGATTGCATTTTGACTGTGTGGATCACAATAAACTATGGCTAACTCTCAGAAGACTGAGAATCCAAGAACATTTGATTGTGCTTATGAGAAACCTACACTTGGGCCAGGAAGCAGTCTTCAGAACAGGCCAAGGAAACATTGCATGGTTCAAAATAAGGAGTGGGGTACACCAGGGATGTGTCCTATTGCCATACATTTTCAATCTATATGCAGAACAGATTATCTGGGAGGCTGGAAACTATGAGGAGGAGTGTGGTATCAGGATTAGAGGAAGATTCATAAAAAACCTGCATTATGCAGATGATGTAACTCTGCTTGCTGAAAGTGAGTGGGACCTGAAGAGATTGCTGCTCAAGGCCAAGGACTACAGCCTTCAATATGGATTGAAGCTCAACATCAAGAAAATACAGATTCTCACCACTAGGCTGGTTGGCAGCATCATGAGAGATGGTGAAGATCTTGAGACTTTAACAGCTTTAGTTTGCTTGGCTCAACAATCAACATTTTTGGTACCAGCAGCAAGGAAATGCAAAGATGAACTGTACTGGGGAAAGTCTTCTATCAGCGACCTTTCCAGAGTATTAAAAAACAATGATATCAGTCTAGAGACTAAGGTGCACCTGATCCAGGCCATAATGTTAGCAACTACTTGCTATGCGTCAGAAAGTTGAATAATGACTAGGGATGATAGAGAATTGATGCCTTTGAGCTGTGGTGCTGCAGAAGAGTATTGAATATATTATGGACTACTAGGAGAACAAACAGGTTTGTCCTAGAGAGGGTGAAACCAGGCTGCTCCTTGGAGGCAAGGATTCTGAGGCTTCATCTGACATCCTTTGGACATGTTGCAAGGCAGGGCCAGTCCTTTGAGAGGAACATCATGTTTGGAAGAGTGGAGAGACAGCTCAAGAAAAGAAGACCTTCGATGTGATGGATTGCTTCAATAACTAGGGTAATGAGGGTAGGTGTGTCAGAGACAATAGGTTGGCACAGAATAGAGAAGGTTTCAGGGCTGTTGTACACAAGGTCGCTATGAGTCGCAAGTGACTCGATGGATGGCACATAACAACAGCAACATATAGGTTGAAATGATATGGAGAAAGAATACATCTCTGTCATGCTCCTCTCTTCATTTTGAACCATGCAGTGTTTACCTTTTTTGTTCTTATGACTGCTTCCTGGTCTAAGTACAGGTTTCATATGAGCACAATCAAGTGTTGTTATCCCCATTATTCTCAATGTTAGCGGCAATTTGTTGTGGAAAAAATTAATTCTGATTATTAATTGGCAAATTAATAAGAACTTATTAATAAGAATTTGTTTTTGGCAAGTTTTAGAAAAAATAGATTTTTTTAATTATATAGGCATTCTTTTTAAAAAATTATTGCTTTCAATGAAAATCTACAGAGGCTTTGGATTTCCATTCATTCATTGCTGCACTTTTCTTCCCCCCAACCCTCCCTCTCTCTAGTACACTACCCTCTTGGAAAAGTAAAAGAAAAATTCTTTCATTGTTTTACAATCCCTCACCCCAGGTCCACTCCACTATACAGCCTTCACTCTGGACTCCCATCATGACAAAAGTATCTAATCACATATCACTTTTAAACAATTTTCTTCCCCATCTGTTTCAGTGCACTATACATTATTTAACCCATCTTTCTCAGTCTCACCCCAACCTCAATGTCAGTCCTGTTTTACAACAAGTGGCACCATGCAGTATTTGTCCTTTTTTTTGGCACTATTTTTTTTTATAATTTTAATGAGCATTTACAGAGATTTTGGATTTCCATTCATTCATTACTGCACTTCTTTCCCCGCCCATCCTCCCCCCCAAGTTCGCTCCTCTCTTTCAAAAGTAAAAGAAACACTCTTTCCCTGGTACACAATCCCCCCGCACCCCTCCCACCGCCTCAAGTACATTCCACTATGCAACCTTAATTGTGGACTCCTGTGATAACCATAAGACCCTATCATACATCGTTTTTAGTATTTGCCCTTTTGTGACTGAGATACTTCACTCAGCATAATGTCCTTCACCCATTTTCAATAATATTGCATGAGTTCCTTGTTTTTCAACGCAGCATAGTATTCCATTGTGTGAATAGACCACAGCTTCTCTATCCATTCACTTGTTTATGGGCACTTAGGTTGTTTCCAACTCCTTGCTATTGTGAACAAAGCTGCGATAAACACGGGTGTGCATATATCTGTTTTGGTGTCAGTTATGGCCTCTTTGTGGTATAGTCCCAGTAGTGGTATTGCTGGGTCAAATGGTATTTCTGTTTGCAACTTTTTGAGAAAGCACCATACCGCCTTCCACAGTGGTTGCACCATTTTACACTCCCACCAACAGTGAATAAGGGTTTCAGTTTCTCCACAACCTCGCCAGCATTTGTTGCTTGCTGTTCTGTTAAATTTTGCTATTCTGACTGGGATGAGATGATATCTCATAGTTGTTTTGATTTGCATCTCTCTTAGAGCTAGGGATTTTGAACATTTCTGCACATGTTTGTTAACCATCTGAACATCTTCTTTGGTGAAGTGCCTGTTCATGTCCTGTGCTCATTTTTCAATTCAATTATTTACCTTTATCTTGTTGTGGTGCTCAAGTATTTTGTAAGTCCTAGATATAAGTCCCTTATCTGATATGTCATTACCAAACACTTTTTCCCAGTCTGTGGTTTCCATTTTTACCCTGTTGGAGAAGTTTTCTGATGTGCAAAAAGTAGATATTATTAAAGAAGAAATGGAATGCATAAATCTTGACATACTAGACATTGGTGAGCTGAGTAGGATTGTTGGGGGTCATATGAATTAGACAATTATATGATCTACTATGTTGGGAATATAAAAATGAAGAAAAAAGGGTTGTATTCATAGTCAAAAAGACCATTTCGAGATCTATCATGAAATACAATATTGTGAGTGACAGAATAATATTCATATGCATACAAGGGATGAAGAATCACTCCAATATATGGACTGACTACTAGAGTCAAAGAGGAGGAAACATGATTTCTACCAAATTTTGGAGTCCGAAATAAAATCATCATTTAACTAAGATTCATTAATAATAATTGATGATTGGAATGTAAAAGATGAGAACAAGGATGAAGGACCAATAGTTGAAAAATAGGGACTTGGTGACAGAAATGAAGCTGGAGAATGATAGAATTCTGTGCAATTAAGGCTTTATTCATTGCAAATATTTTTTATAGAAAACTCAACTATTCACATGGACTTCACCTGACTACTTAGAAATCAGATTGATTGCATCTGTGGAAAGAATCACTGGAGAAGCTCAACATCAGCTGTGAAAACTAGGTAGTGACTGCAACAGACCATTAGCTACTCATGTGCAAGTTCTAACTGAAGCTAAAGAAGTCATATGTTTAGCCCTATGTTTTTACACGAATGTACTATATTTACAGTAATCTTAGGGCAACTATTGAAAAAACATAACATTCTCAGTGACTTATAAGATGGTCTTGCTTATTAATGAATTACATTAATCAATGACAATATTATAAAATATCTATGAATGATTATATGAAAAACCAATATGATTTGTAAGCCTTTATTCAAGTAGAAAACAAAAAAAAAGAAGGAAATCTTGCTTATGCAACATTCATTAGGGATGGGATATGCTCTGCTCCTCAAAATTAAGCTTGAACTCAGGTTCTTTCCATCTTGTGGCTCCATCTTCTGGGTTTTTGCAGATGGTTCTGAAAAGGAGTGCTGCATAAAGGTAATATTTTTTCATGAAATAGAGTAGGACTGGAGATGAATTTTAAGAATTTATCCTACCTTCGATTACTAATAGGTCAGCATTCTCCTTTTGGTTGACTTAAATCGTTTCCCCGGGTGGGAAGGGCAGGAAGGAGGTACCCTGAAACCAAACTGGAAACCCCTTCTGCCTCTTAGCTGGGGCCCCTGGGGTGGGGTGGGGGGGCTGTGGTCAAGCCTTATTCTGTATTGGGAATGGAGGGGTAGGGGGAGGTGGGAGGTCGGGAGGGTTGCTGGAGAATGTATTCAAAACAATAAAACTTTGGACCTTTTGGATGTGAAAAAAAAAAAAAGAAAAGAAATCGTTTCCCTCATGCAATATTATTCAAAAAGGGTGACCCTGGAGGACATTATGCTGAGTAAAATATCTCAGTCACAAAAGGACAAATACCAAATGATGCCACTGTTGTAGAAAGTGACTGACATCAGGGTTGGGGTAAAACTGAGTAAAACTGGATCGATTATGTATACTGAATTAAAACAGATGAGTGAACAGTTTAAAAGTAATATATGATGTTGTTGTTGTTGTTGTTGTGTGCCATCGAGTCGTTTGTGACTCATAGCGACCCTATGTACAAAAGCCCTAAACTGTGCTCTATCCTGTGCCAATCTCATTGCCTCTGACACACCCATCCCGATTACCCCAGTCAAGCATATTATTATTTAGGGGTTTTGTCTATTTTTCAAATTCAGTTAATTGTATGTACTTTTAAAAAGTATTTTGTGTCTACTTTTATAACTCCACCAGAATAAAGTATGTTGTTGTTAGGTGCTGTCAAGTCTTAAGATGATTCATAGCAACCGTGTGAATGAAAGACCTGAGTACTGTTCATAGAGTATATGGAGACAGGCCATTTCATAAGTGGATGCCACTCCTGCTTCCAAGCTGATTTTAATTGGGGAGCTCCACCAAACACAGTCCACCATGGGTAACCATTATCGCATTTGACACATCAGTGTCACAATGTTCAGCATCACAGCAACCATGAGCTACCTCTGTACAGCAATGCACAGACCAGTGTTATACCACTTAGAAGAATGTCTAACAAAAACAATTTAAACTCTGATGGATTGTTAATTAGGAGGCTATATTCTCTCCCCTCACTCCCCTTAATGAATCAACTTTCCACTCTAATGCTCACCAATCTTGGCTACCAAGCTCCAGTAGAACCCAGCTCCTGTAGATGGCTTTCAAAACGGATTCCAGCCTCATGCTGCTGACCAAAAGGCTTTTAAACTAGGAAGCTGTATCCCCTCCCCTCACTCCCCTTAACAAATCAACTTTAGTTTTGGGTTTGTTTGTTTTTGTTTTTTTTTTTAAATGGACAATGACTAGAAAAACAGAAGAATTGATGTCCTGGAACTGCAGTATTTATTTGTCAAGGATTTTGACTATACAACAGACTGCCAAAAGAACCACCAAACCTGTGTTGGAGGAAGTACACCCAGGGTGCTCCTTAAAGGTAAGGATGGTGAAACTTCATTTCACATACTTTGGACATGTCAGGAGACCTAGTCCTTAGAAACAGATATTAAGCTAGGAAAAACAGCACCAGCAAAAAAGAGGAAGACTCTCAAGGGGTTGAACTGACATTGTAATTGCAACAGTCGGCTTGAGCCCATTTCACATTGAAAATTGGAAGGATGGTGCAGAATAGGACTGGTTTTTGATCTCTTGTTTATACAGTGCCTAGTTGTAGCTGACTTGGTGGCAGCAAACAAATATTCCATTGCCTAGAACTCAATCATCTAGCTTCTCTTTACTACAAAGAAGATTGGGAAATACAGTTGAGTAGTGTGCCCAAAATGATGAGCCCAACACAGAAATTCATGAGGCTAATAGTCTGGTCTAAGTCTTTAATTTTTCAATACAATCTTTGAAGTAGATATTATTATTAGAACTGATTATAAAGAGGGGACAATAATTTCAGTAGTAGTACTGTTCATATGATACTTAAAAAAGAACAATGCCAAATTATACTTTTAAAATAAATGGTACCAACTTCTTCATGAATGTCCTGTAAATTTGATAAATTGCTAAAGAATATGATAAAAGGGAAATTATGGATAAGGATATGATAAATATCTTTCAGAGATGTAGGGCCAAATTTAAAATGACATAAAGAAATTATTTTCTAGAAGTTGGAACCTTTTCTAGAAAGACTCTTGATCCAGGGAGAGCTACAAAGGTCTTGTTCTTGAAGAATTTTTGTAGGTTTGAAGGAGTATATCTTCATAATATTATTCCCTAATTGGGTGGAAATTTGGGACCTACGATTTAGTCAAAACATAAATATGTTATATCAAGTTGTTAACTTCTGCTGTGACTTTCATTTTCTCACTTGGCATCCCAGGTGGAAACAAACTTTTACAAATTTACCATGAAAACACAGTAAAATTTCTTTAATTTAGACCAGTTGGGGAGGGTGTGTATGCATAAAGTTTTAGGGGTGGGGGAAAATGAAACAGAGTATAAGAAAGCTGGTCTGTATTAGGTATAGAATTAGGTAATGAATAAAATTATACTTAAGAGAAATTAGATTTTATTCTATTACTTTCATCCAGGTCAAATCTTACTATTAGAACTGTTTTTAGTGAGTAAGCCTAACTCACTGCATATGATTCTTTTTTCTGACAAATGCTTCCAAATGAATAAATGATTGTTCTTTTTTATTTCAGTCAGTTAATAGCAAGTTCCTCCCATATTTACATACTCCACAAACTAGTTTTATCCATCTTTTAAAACAGGCATTGGGAATGCAGACTAAGGTCTAGACTCTGTTCTAAGCATGAAAAACTCTGAATTAGGAACATTTGAACTAAAGAGAGGCATGCATTGCAGATTAATCTTGTTACTTAAAACAAGTCTTTAAATTCTATTAATACCTCACTTAGGTGACAACAACAAAGCAAAATAAATTCGCTCTAAATATCCTTTTATTTGAATTCATACCTAATTAGGACTCTCTCCTCTTCCCGCCATCTGCTTATTCTTAATTAAGGTTGACTGTGCTTTTTGGTGATCCTTCCACTTCCCTCCCATCAATGCCAGCTGTGATTGTGTATCTGAGCGTCCAGAGCCCTCAGAAAATGGAAGGGGAGCAGTGAGCTACCAATAACAATTTGTTGATATGATTAATATTTTCTGTGAGTCAACTGAAGGACTTCATTGGTGTTGTGTAGACCCAGTCTTTCGGAGAGAAAGAAAGCGGCATTGGAATCCCAACTCTGCCTTTCATCAGCTGTGGAAATTTGGACAAATGTTTAAACTTACTGAACTTGGACTACATATTTTAAAAATGGAAATGAGAAGATAATTTTTACTTATTTTTCAGGATAATACATCAAATACGTGATATATGGTCTTTGTAATTAAGAAGGTGCTTTCTTCTTTTCCCCACTTTCTCCCTATTCTTTTTTTTTTGCTTTACCATAAGAATTATTTTATGGACTATTATAGCGAAAAGATACTTAACTTTGACACACTTTCCTCATTTCTCCCTGAAAGTTTTGCAGTGGTTCCCCTTTTCCCTGCCCATCTATATGACTGAATGAATCTCCTCTAGGTCTTTGAGCTAGTTCATTCCACTTCAATGTTCTGCTGAGAATTAGCATTTCCACACCACATATATTGAATCAGAATATGTCGTATGTTTGTTGTTGTTTTTAAGAAGCGATGTTGTTGTGCCCTGTAGAGTTGAAACTGACCCACAGCTGACACTCTGGCAGGTTTTCAGAGGCAGTTAATTGCACGAGAGGAGACTGCCCATCCTTCCCTCATGGAGCAACTGGAGTCCAGGAACCCTGTGTCTTCGGGATTGCAGTGCAGCTTCTTGCCACTGGGCCATGAGAACTTCCTGTGTTTTCACTAGATCCTCACTTATATACAGAAATCATATGGATTATGAAAAAAAAAATCAAATAGGGATCTTGTTAAAATGTAAATTCTTAACGGAAGTGAATTATTTGAAGCCCTAGATGTCAAGAACCAAGAGGAGTTGAGTTTAGCAGAGAGCATTCTGGGCAACATATATTGCTTTCTCAGAAACAATTTAGCAGACAGATCTTGTGTCTAGAGTTTATGAAATTTATTTTATAAATTTATTTTTGAATTTATGAAAAAGATGAACAGAATCAAAAGGCCTTGCTGGGCTATGCTGCCAACCAATATAAGCTGGAGCTTCAAGAGGTCAAGGGTGCAGTTGATCATGCAGCAGCTTTTGGACAAATTGCCTTTTCTTGTCCCAAGAAAGAGTTGCCAGACATAGAAGAATTGATGAAAAAGGAGAACCAGAAGATCCTGACTCTCCCGGTGAGCTGGATATGCCAGGAAAAGCAACGGTCCAAGTGGTCATCTTGGCTGACCCTGATGGACATGAAATTTGCTTTGTGGGGGATGAAGCATTTCGAGAACTTTCCAAAATGGATCCAGAGGGAAGCAAATTGTGGATGAGGCAATGGCGGCAGATAAGAGTGATGAGTGGTTTGCTAAACAAAATAAACCAAAGGCTTCAGCTTAACAGAAGACATTTGGAACCAGCCTTTACAATTCCTGTCCAGCCCGTGAGCCTGATGTGTCCATTCATAGTCAATGTCCTTATAAGTTGGTCGTTTCCTCTACAGGCTGGGAGACCAGGATAATAACGATTTGGGATTTCTAGTCTTAGAGAGATCCAATTCAAGATGGGAAACCCCAGTAAGATTGATCTAAGTAGAGGTGGACCTAGGCTGTAATCTGCTTTGTCACTGGAATGATGCAGTTCATCTTTGATTGGGGATGAAAAGAATTTTGTTGAGCTGTGAATCATATGAAATTTATGAAAGCAAACTATCCCAATAAATCCAAATCAATTGCTTTTAACATTCATATTCAAGCACCTGATGAAGAGCCAGTTAACATTAGGCCATTGCAATGCCACCTTCTCAGGTCTTAACATTGGAAGAATGTTAATGGAAATTATGGACAAAAAGATTTGGTCACTTGATACCCTCATCATCATTGCTATTTAAAATTGTGTGCAACCAGAGAAAAGATAAGAAGGGTTCAGTGGTTTGAACATTTCCACATACTTAGATCCTCAGAGGTTTGTTTTAATGTTTTCTTTCAGTTTTTCCTTTAGTTCTTTAGAACAAGTATTTTTTCATCACTAAAAATATGGATATGAATTATAATGATGATGGTATTAAGTATTCTCAATTTGCCTCTGTACTGTACCCAGGAAATAGTCAAGTGAAAAATCTGTTGACATTTTTAATATAAAGATTATCATACTTAGAAAACATTTTATGTCAATAGGATTTATTGTTTAGTGATGATATATGTAAAAGTTTTGTGTATTTCAGTGGGAAAGGACATTTTATATTAATATTAAAAATATTTTAATTAAAAAAAAACCCCAAACATGCATATGGAAGGCAAACTTTAAACACAGGATCAGTGTTGGAAGTTTAACCGAAATGGGAAGGGAGGAAGAGGGAAGTGAAAATTAATGCAAAGATGAGTTGAGTGAAGAAAAAGGCAGGACACAAAGGATTAATTTGATATTATAACTATTTAATTTACCAATCAATGGTAATATTTTAAAAAGAAAGGTCTTTGAATGATTGTATGAAAAATCAATATGATTTGTAAACAAGTCAAATAAAAATACATTTTTAAAAACAAACAACAACAACAACAACAACAAAACACAACTTACTAAAATCCCTGGGAAACAGCCAAAGCAGTAATTAGAGATCAATTTATAGCAATAAGCAACCACATCAAAAGGCAAGAAAAAAATGCTAATTTACTCTCTAATCCAACAAATTTAAAAAGAAAAGCAAGAAACCGGTACCCTATAAAATAATAGAAATTATAAAAATGAGGGCAGAAATAAATGAAATAGAAAAGAGGAAAACAATTGAAACCATCAACAAAACCAGGACTTGGTTCTTTAAAAAGGTCATTAAAATTGACAAACCACTAGCAAAACCAACAAAAGTAAAGAAAGAAAAGACACAAATAATTGTATAAGAGATGAAATGGGAAATGTCACAACAAAACCAACTAAAATAAAAAGGTTAACAATGGAATAGAAAAACTATATTCAAACAAATATGCAAACCAAAAAGATGTGCTCACCAAGTTTTGCCAAAAAATCTGAAGGACAACCACCTGATCAACTGACTGAAAGAGATCTATATTTGTTCTCATTCAAAAGGTAGGTGACCTGACACAGTCCTGAAATTATTGAAGAATATCATTGATATCACATGCAAGCAAGATTCTATTGAAGATTATCTAAAAACAACTGTAACAGCACATCAACAGAGAACTGCCTGAAATGCAGGCTGGGTTTAGAAGAGGTCATGGTACTAGGGATATTATAGCTAATGTTAGATGGATCTTGCCTGAAAGCAGGAAGTACCAGAGGAATGTCTATCTGTGTTTTATTGACCATGCAAAGGCATTTGACTGTGTGGAGTACAATAAACTTGGACTAACTCTGAGGTGAATGGGAATCCCAGAACACTTGATCAAGCTTACGCAAAGCTATACTTGGACCAGGAGGCAGTTATCAGAACAGAGCAAGGAAACACTGCATGGTTCAAAATTGGGAAGGGTGTATGCCTTGAATGTGTCCTATCTCCATGTGTTTACAGATTATCCAGGAGTCTGGGCTCTAGGAGGAAAAATGTGGCATCAGGTTTGGTGGAAGACTCATCAACAATCTGTGCTATGCAGATGACATAAACTTACTTGTTGAACCTGGAAGGAAGGACTTGAAGCGCTTGCTGTAGAAGGTCAAGGACTGCAACCTTCAATATGGATTGGAGATCAACATGAAGAAAACAAAGATTCTCACCACTGGGCAGATTGGCAGCATCATGATAGATGGCAGAGAGATCGAGATTGTTAACAGCTTTAGTTTGTTTGGCTCTACAATCAACACACTTGATACTAGCAGCCAGGAAATTATAAAACAAATTGCATTGGCAAAGTGCTCTCAGAGACCTCTCCAAAGTACTGAAGAACAACAATATCATTCTGGAAACTAACATGTGCCTGATCCAGGCCATTGTCTTTGCAATTACTTCCAATGCATCAAAAAGCTGGACAATGACTAGGGATGATAGAAAGAGAATTGATGCATTTGAGCTGTGGTGCTGGAGACGAGTATTGAACATATCATGGACTTCTAAGATAACAAATAGGCTTGTCCTAGAGAGGGTGAGATCATGATGCTCCTTGGAGGCAAGGATTCTGAAGCTTTGTCTGACATAATTTGGGCATGATACAAAGAGGCACCAGTCCTTGGAGAGGAACGTCATGCTTTAGAGGGTGGAGGGAAAGTGCAATAGAGGAAGACCCTCAATGAGATGGATTAATTCAGTGACTGGGGTAATAGGGGTGGGTGGATTGTAGACAATAAAATTGGCTCAGGATAGAGCAAGATTTAGGGCTGTTATGCATAAGATTGCTATGAGTTGCAGGGACTCGATGGCACATAACAACAACAAAAGGAAATGGACAAATACGTAGAAACCCAAAACCTACCCAAACTGACAGAGAATGAAATAGAAAATCAGAGCAGACCCATTACTAAAGAAGAAATTGAATGATCCAAATGGGTTTTTTTGGTTATTTCTTTTTCCCCTTTTTTAAAATTTATTTTAATAATTTTAATGAACATTTACAGAGATTTTGGATTTCCATTCATTCATTGCTGCACTTCTCTCCCCACCCAGCCCTCC
>NW_006400030.1:583611-584483 GCF_000299155.1 Elephantulus edwardii | reverse complement strand
GAAGTCTGTGGAAGGCCATAATGGCCCTGCTTTAAGTGGTTCGCTGCTCCCGCAGCTCACCACACTGTCTCTGCCTCCGCCGCCATCTTGGATCCTCGATCCAGATGGTTTTACAAATGAATTTTTTCACACATTCAGAGTCACCAATTCTAAATAAAGCATTTCATAAAAAAGAAAAAAATGACATTCGTCCAGACACATTCCGTGAAGAAAACATATCCTTGTTGACAAAGTCAGGTAAAGACACCACAAAATAGAAAACTACAAGCAAACATCTCTTATCATATATGCAAAAATCCTGAATAAAAACCTGGCCAATAGAATCCAACAGCACATTAAAAAAAAATCACCATGATGAAGTGTGATTCATAACAGGTATGAAAGGATGGTTTAACATAAGAAAAACAATTTGTGTAATTCATCACAGTAATAAAGCAAAGAATAAAAGCCACATGATCCTATCAATTAATGCAGAAAAGGCCTTTGATAAAATATAACACCCTTTCCTGATTAAAACACTCAAAAGAATAGGAATAGAGGGAATTTCCTCAATTTAGTAAAAAGGATATACTCAAACCCAAGAGTCAACATCATTCTTAATGATGAGAGATTAAAGACATTTGCTATGAGAACAGGAACCAAGCAAGTGTGCCTTTTTCCTATCCAATATTGTACTGGGAGTCTTAACAATACCAGTAAGACATAAAAAGGAAAGAAGAGGTATACAAATTGGAAAAGAAGAGGTAAAATTATCTCTATATGCAGATGAGACCTCTACAAAGTGCTGAAGAGCAATGGTGCCTCTCTGGAGACTAAGGTGCATCTGATACAGGCCATGGTTTTTGCAATCACTTGTTATGCATCAGAGAGTT
>NW_006400030.1:564919-581977 GCF_000299155.1 Elephantulus edwardii | reverse complement strand
CAGATTGTTGATAAATCGTCCGCCAATCTTGACCCCACATTTCTGGTCATAGAGCCCAGCCTCCCGGATAATCTATTCTGCATATAGGTTGAAAAGGTATGGAGATAGGATGCATCCCTGGCGTGCGCCCCTCCCAATTTTGAACCATGCAGTGTTCCCTTGCTCTATTCTGACAGCTGCCTCCTGGTGCAAGTATAGGTTTCACATTAGCACGATCAAGTGTTCTGGGATTCCCATTCTTCTCAGAGTCAGCCACACAGTCAAATGCCTTTGCATAGTCACATAGATCAATGGAATAGAATTGAGAACCCAGAAATCAGCTCATTTACCTATGGCCTATCGATTTTTGACAATGAGATTAAAAGAGTTAAGTGGAGAAACTAACATTTCTTTAATAAATGGTGATCGCAGAATTGGGAAACTATCTGCAAAAAATACAAGCAAGACCCACACATTGCACCATACACAAAAACCACCTCAGAGTGGATCAAGAACCTAGGAATAAAACTAAGGACTATAAACTTCATCAGAGAAAAGCTTGTGAGAACTCTAGAAGCCCTCATTCACAACATTAATAGTCTTCCTCTCAAAGATGCACAGTTCGAATCCACCAGATGCTCTGCTGGAGAAGGAGGAACAATCTCCTTCTGTACCAGTCAGATCTGATTTGACTGTACACACAAAAAATAATGAAATAAAAAAAAATAGTCTTCCAAGCATCCTGAATAACCTACAACCAGAAGAGAGTAAAATAGATGAGTAACAATTTATTAGAGTGCCAGGATATAGAAACAATGTCCAAAAATCAGTAGGATTCCTCGACAGTAACAAAAAGAACTCAGAGAAGGAAATCAGGAAAGCAATACCATTTACAATAGCCAACCACAAATTGAGGAACTTGGGAGTGAACCTGACTAGAGATACAGAAACCTTATACAAAGAAAATTACAAAGCATTTCTGCAAGACACAATAAAAGACTTAAAAAAAGTAAGAAAATGTGCGCTGCTCACGGATAAGAAGACGCAATTTCATGAAAATTACAGTCCTAGTAAAAGCAATCTACATATTCAAAGCAATCCCAAATCAAACACCAAATCATTTTCAAGGAGGGAAAGGGAAATTCTCAATTTTATTTGGAGAAGCAAAAGACCCCAAATAAGCAAAGCACTTCTGAGAAATAAAAATGAGGTGCAAGGCATAAATTTTCATTTCCGGTAGATTTGACCAGTAGTTCAAGGACTTCTGAAGATCAGACACTGCTAGAGTTACTTTTAGTACAAGATCTGACTGAGGTGGATTGATCTTTTGACTAAAGGGAAGACTTGTTTCAGTTGGGGAGAGGTATGGCCTGTGACTTAGCTGCCTTCTCTGGCAGGGAACCAATACTGGTAGGAGGGTCCAAAGACCCAGGGTCTAAAGACAGCTCACACTCTGAAAGGGGGGAGGAAATGGCCTCACCTGTAATATTGGTGTCCTTGCCCCATTTCAGAGGGGCAGCAGTGGGTTGTCCTCCAGGAAGTTGGGGTGGGGCATCCAGCCAATGGGGCGAAGTTCTTCAGGTGGCTGGGCCAGGGTGTCCAGGTGGTGGGCTGGGGTGTTCAAGTGGCAGGAGCAGATCCTACAGGTGGCAAGTTGGGGGTCCAGGTGGTGTGGCCGTGGTCTACTGCTTCTAGTAGGAGAGCATTTTAGGCCACACTAAGAACTTTTTAACGCAGGTACTTAGCTGGTCGCTGGAAGAAATCCATGCACAGCTTTGGTGACACGCAGCTTTGGCCATTCAGCCTTGCTTCTTGTATGACAACTCTCCCATCTTTTTTTGTGTTTTCTTCCTTATTTTTATCATACAGGTTTCCTCTATAAAAATAGTTGTACGTTTCACCCCAGTTTGACTTCTGATTCTTCGAGGACCTCGAATATACATGACAGTTCCTTTAAAATTTTCAGTTTTAATTAGTCAAAGCCTGCAAATTAATAGAATTATTGTGCGGGGGGCGAAGTAGAAGAGAAGAACAATACGATTTATTCATCCTCTTACCAGCACTGTCATTGTGAGCCATCAAGTCAGAACTGACCCAAATAGGTGATTCAATAGCAGGTTTTCAAAGGCCATTAATTGAAAGAGACTGTCCATCCTTTCCTCCAGCAGTAGTTGGTTTCAAAATGGCATATCTTCGACATTGTATCACAGCTTCCTACCAATAGACCATTGTAGTCATCACAGTAACTTGAATGTAGCAAGTAGTGTTGCTATTTTACAGATGAAAAAGCTGAAGATCACAGAAATTAAATAGTCCAAGATTACTACAGTAGAGTGAATACTGTTCCTCTCGAATTCAGATTCATTCAAAATTGGTGAATGATACCTTATTTGGAAATAGAGTCTTTGCACTTATAAAAAAAGTTAAGAATCAAGATGAGATCAGACTGGATTGTTGTTGTTAATTGCTGTCTAGTTGCTTGTGATTCATAGTGACCCTATGTACAACACCTCTGAAGCCTGCTGTATCCTGAGTCACCAATACAACCACACACATTACTCCAGTCATTGGGTCAATCCATCTCATTGAGAGTCTTCCTCTATTTCACTGTCCCTCCACTCTCCCAAGCATGACGCTCCTCTCTAAGGACTAGTCCCTTCTTGCAACATGTTCAAAGTATGTCAGAGGAAGCTTCAGAATCTTTGCTTCCAAGGAGCAGCCTGGTTTCACTCTCTCTAGGACAAAACTGTTCTCCTAGCAGTTCATGGTATGTTCAATATTCTTCTCCTACACAACACAAAGGCATCAATTCTCCTTCTATCATCCCTAGTCATTGTTCAGATTTCTGATGCCTTACAAGTAATTGTGAAGACCATGGGCTGGACCAGGTGCACTTTAGTCTCTAGACTACATCAGTGCTCTCAGTAGTGTAGAAATGTCACTGACAACAGATTTTCCCAGTGCATTCATGCTGAATTAAGGTAGGTAAAAAATCCAAATGAGACTTTCTTTATAAGTGATAAAACAGGGCATAAGGAGATACAAAAGGATGAAGGTCATGTGAATTTGGACACAGAGGTTGGAATTATGTGAAATTGGAGTTACGTGAAAATAGGTTATTTTGCCAAAAGCCAAAGTATCTTTGGAAGACACTGGAATCTGAAAAGGCAAGTAAGTAAACTGTGGAGTCTTTAGAGGCAGCACAGCCCTGCTGAGACCTTTATTTCAGACATTGGCCCTGCAGAACAGTTTCTGTCATAAAACACCAAGTCTGTAATCACTTGCTATGGCAGCCTTAGGAAACTGGTACAGTGTCACATGATAAGTACAGATGCAGGATTTAAGCTCAAGTCCTTTCTGACTCCAGTGTTAATGATTTTCTCAACCACTTTCTTTCCTTTTTTGGTCTGCTTATTGTGAAGATCAAATGAAATAACAGAGAAAACACTTTGAAAATGTAAAAAGAGGGAACAAAAAGAGTTACTTCAAAGCTAGGGATTATTCTGTTTATTGATTATAATCAGAATCAGCTATGTAACTATGGGTCCCAATGCAAAATGAAAATGCAGAGCTCCTTGTTCAAAATTGTTAAGAATTTCAAGATGGTAACAGCAAAATATTAGACCAAGTGCAGGCCCTTCTGGGTGGGATGCATGAACCTGGCCCTGGTTACAGCAGTAACCTTGTCTGTACAAGGGCAATCAAACTGAGCTTGTAGGGACATTTTAACAGAAAATAATTTAAAAAGTTTTCAGAGAGAAAGAAAATAAAGAAAATTCAAGCTCCCCAGGGCTCTCACTGTCACAGAAATGATCTCAGGCTATCTTTAGGAGAAGTCACTGTATATTTCAAACAAAAACAGAGACTTCTGAGCCAAAGGGATCCAATAATGTTTATGAGAAAGCATAGGTCAGAGGGCAGGATGTGCCTGTAGCAATTCCTTACCAGCTCCAGTTACTCCACGTGTTTCTGGTGCTGGATCTTCTGAAGACATCCGGAGGCCTCTGCTCCAAGCCTTAGCTCATGGAAAAGCACAGGCTCTGCTGCCTTCCCCATTGAGCTATATAAAGCCATGCCTGCTAAATTAGTTCCGGCTCAGTTTTCGGGAGGGCTGCTCTCTTGAGGGCAGTGCTGCTGTCTTCAAGTATGGAGCAAACCCTAGTCTTAACCCAAAAGAAATCCACCCTCTTTCTTTGCTTAACCAGATGAGTGACACCCTACTTCTGTGGAGGATTCAGATCCAAGCAGTACTGTTATGGGTGACTAGATATAGATACTTCACAATCAAAACCAAATCTTTTTCTAGTAAGTCAGTTCTAACTTGTGGCATCCTTATGTGTTACAGAATAGAATTTCTGGTTTGTTTTCTTGATTGTAATCTGTGCAAAAGCAGAACTCCAGGCTTTCCTTGGGGTTATTGGGTGAGTTCAAACTATCAACCTTTAAGCTTAATAGTTGAACACAAAATTGTTTCAATAAATCAGGGATCTTGAAATTTTTATTTTTTTCCCCTCTGTGGCAAAACATCATGATAGTTCAGTATAGCTGTGACTGGACCATCATCAGTTAGATCAGATAACCATTTCTACAAGACTTGATGAACTAAGTAAGGCAGCAAGTAGTCTGTATGCACATTTCTCAGACAGCATACATTTTCTTTTAAACAAGGCAGAGGAATTAATAAATTTTGTCCTCATTCTGCTTGGGTTTGACCTTCCTCTGAGTTTTGGACACGGTTATTAAGATCTACTCTATCACTGCACGGCATAAAAGCTGGTGACAACTTGGAGGAACATGATTATGAATCTTAGAGTTATTGAATGGTGAGGACCTCAGTTGTCTACCTCTGTGCCTTTGGGCAAAATCTATCACTAACCTTATCTTTCATTATTTTCCATTTGTTCTTTGTGCTAATTAATACCATGATATTTTCTTCTATTTAAGAATGATACAGAGTCACTACAGTAAAAAGAATTGGTCTGATTCTTAGAAGGTCCCATTCATTTATTTTATCTTCTCCTGGTTGTAAATTTTTCAGAATACTGGGAAGACTCTTTATGTTGTGGATTAGGACTACTAAAGTTTTTCCAAGCTTTTCTTGAATGAAGTTTACAGTCCTTGGTTTTAGTCCTAGGTCCATGATCCACCTTGAGTTGGTTTATGCACATCCAGAAACTTCTCTAACAGGGTAAAAAGGGAAGCCACAGACTGGGAAAAAGTTTTTGGTAATGACATGTCAGACAAGGGACTTATATCTAGAATTTATAAAATACTCGAGCACCACAACAAGATAAAGGAGAATAATCCAATTGAAAAATGGGCACAGGATATGAACAGACACTTCACCAAGGAAGACATTCAGATGGCCAACAAACACATGAAGAAATGTTCAAAATCCCTAGCCTTGAGAGAGATGCAAATCAAGACAACCATGAGATATCATCTCACTCCAGTAAGACTAGCAAAATTTAACAGAACAGCAAGCAACAAATGCTGGCGAGGTTGTGGAGAGACTGGAACCCTGATTCACTGTTGGTGGGAGTGTAAAATGGTGCAACCACTGTGGAAAGCATTGTGGCGCTTTCTCAAAAAGTTGCAAATAAAGATACCATTTGACCCAGCAATTCCACTACTGGGAATATACCATAAAGAGACCATAAATGACATCCAAGTAGATATATGTATACTCATGTTTATCGCGGCTTTGTTTACAATAGCAAGGAGTTGGAAACAACCTAAATGCCCATCAACAAACGAATGGGTAGAGAAGCTGTGGTATATTCGCACAATGGAATACTATGCTGCATTGAAAAACAAGGAACTCATGCAATATTATTCAAAATGGGTGAACCTGGAGGACATTATGCTGAGTGAGGTATCTCAGTCACAAAGGGACAAATGCTATATGGTGCCACTGTTGTAGAATGAGGCTGGCATTGGGGTGAGGGTAAAACTGAGAAAAACTGGATGAAATATGTTTACGGCATTGAAGTCTATGGGGGAGAGAATAGTCTAAAAGTATTATATTTTAGGGCATTATTTTTATCGTAGGAGTATGCAATGAGGGTTGCAGAGTGGATTATATTTGGGGGTAGGGGGTGGGGTTTGGGGAGGTGGGGGGGGGATTGTGTACCAATGAGGTAGTTTTTCTTTTGCTTTTCAAGGAGAGGAGCAAATGGGGGGGGAGGGGGGAGGGGGTTTGTGCGGGGAGAAGGGTGCAACAATGAATGAATGGAATCCCCCCCAAAAAAAGTAGTTCTATCACATTCCTTTCTATGACTCATGGAGTATTGTGACACAGTATGATAAAATAATAAAAGAAAATCCTTTTTAGAAAAGAAAAAAAAATAACAATTCTCCTACCAAAAAAAAAAAAAAAAAAAGAATTGGTCTATTCTCAACTATTTCAGGAGGTAGCATACCATTAAGCACTGCTGGACAGACAGAAAAAATGAGGGTGGCATTGAGTGCGTTGCTAAAAATGTGCTTTTTCTACTTTGCTCATGAGAAGAACTTATACTTCTCTAAGATGTTAGTTACAATCCCTGAAAAAGTATTGGGCAAAGGCTGCCCTTTTGGTCTTATTTGATTGTTCTGAGGAGTGCTTTCCTTAGAGGTATGATTTTAGGATTGTCTATTGTTTGGCTGATAGATGAGCTGTAGGGGTGGATTCAGTTCCAGATTTGAAGGTTATCTCGAGTCTCAGAGTTCCCATCAGTCTGTATTTGTTGTTGTCATGAACTGTTGAACCACTTGTGACTCCTAGTGACGCAATGCACAATAGCTCTGAACTCTGTCCTATCTTGAGCCAATCTCATTGCCTCTGACACTCCTACCCTTGTTATACCAGTCACTAACTCAATCCATTTCCTCCGTGGTCTTCTTCTCTTGCTCTGTTCCTTCCAAGCATGAAATCCTTCTCCAAGGACTGATAACCTTCTGGCAACATGAACATGAACATGTTCATACCTCACATAGAATATGTGAGACAGAGCTTCAAAATACTTGCCTACACGGAGCAACCTGGTTTCACCCTCTCCAGGACAGAATTGTTTATTGCCTGGCAGTCTACATTATGTTCAATACTCTTCTCAAGCCCTACAACTCAAAGGCATCAATTCTTCTTCTGCCATTTCATTAGATCTATTTAAATCAGGTAATTTTTGTGATTTGGCTGTATTTTCTCCTAGTTTTTTTTCTATTGTGATCCTGGTTAAAATGGTCAGTTGTAGTAGCTGAGATTCATCTAGTTCTGTTCTTAGGTTAGTGGAGGCTCATGTGATCCATTAGTTTTTGGGATCAGTTATTTCCTTAAATCTTTACTGTTTCAACAATTTACTTTATACTGGGGGGGGGGGAGGAATCAATAGTTGTACGTTATATGGCCACTGGCAAGATTTTAAGATCCTAGTAGCCACTCTTCACAGTAGGAAATTTATTGCTTTTCTGGACTACATTCTATCAATTGACCTAGACATCCCTTGAGATATGGTTCTAAGCTCTCAAGTCCAGTGACTCAGTCATTGAAAGTGTTTGATTATGATTAATAAGTTTGTGTAATTTTGTCCCTGTAGCCTCTACTGTAGGCAGCTATGATGGCTTAGAGTAAGGAGTTATACTGCCAACCCAAACGCAGGCGATTCAAATCTATCAGCTACTCCCAGGAGAAAGATAGAGACTCTACTTCTGTGCTATTTGCAGCCTCTGAAAACATGGAAGTGGTGGGGTTTCAGTTATGAGTTGGTTCCAGCCCAGCAGCAAATAAAAGAATATGACAAAAACAACATGCTGTACTGCATTCCTGGAGATATTTGCAGCACACATGTATGGAGAAATATTTTCTGTCAAATGTATGTTCCTGGGTATATTTACCATACCTGCCTCACAGCTGTTCAGATTACATATCCACCTATTAGCCTATCTATGTGCATACTTGAAAGTTATTCTTTATTATTATTATTACTGTTGTAGGATTGTGTATATAATAGTGCTTACCATTGTTTCAGTTTACTCTTGTATGCTTCCCAGCATCTTCCTTTGCCTTGGTCATGTTGTGCTGGACTGTCTGCTAATAGTGTATTGTCTTTCTCTTCACCCACATTAATGCATGTGTCCAATTTTAGTAAGTAGTTTTTCTCTCTACTTACCGTTCTTGGTAACTATAAAATATGTTTGTTTATATACATACATACATCTTTTTTATGGTTTATAATAATAGTCTCACAATGTTATCTTTTTGTGATTGACTTATTTCAATTAGCATGACTTTTAAGTTAATTGATTTTGTGAGATGTTTCTGGAATTAATCATTAATCATTATTTTTAAATGTTGTGTAATGTTCCAGTGTATGTATGTGCCATAATTTATCAATTCATCCACTGATGGACACTCATGACGCTTCCATCTTTTATTATTGTGAAAAATGTGGCAATAAATGTAGATACGCATATATCTATTCATGTCATGACTCTTGTTTCTCTAGAACATGTATCCAGTAGTAGGATTATTCAAAATAAATTTAATAGCCAAGGGATCAGAAAAGAGTCATATCTGACCTTACATTGGGTTTCTGAAGTTATAAATAACCTGGGGTGAGACCGTCAATCTCTCTCTCTCTTTGAGCCACTGGTAGATTAGAACTTCAAGAGATGTTTGGTCTTTGGATTAGGAGCAGGTGCTTCTCTGAGGCAAAGATGGTGAACTTAGTAGCATTTATTTTGGGCATATTGTCAGGACGGGTCAGTCTTTTGGAAAAAACGATCATACTGGTAAAGGTAAAGGATCAATAAAAGGGAGGAGGACCCTTAAGAAGATAGAAAGACATGGTGACTGCAATATAGGCTTGAACATGGCAGAGATGGTGACTATGGCACAGAGTAGGGTAAGGTTCTAATCTGTTGTTCACAGGGTTATTATGTGTCAAAATCGAATTGAAGGTATCTAACAACAGTGGTTTTACTAGGCCACATGGTAGCTCTTTTTCTGATTTTAAAAGGAAGACCCTCAATGAGATGGATAGATTTCGTGATTAGAGTGGCGGGAATGAGTGTGTTTGAGTTGGCGAGGCTGGCACAGGAGAGAATGGCGTTTAGAGCTCTTGTACATAGGGTCGCTGTGAGTTTCAAGGGACTCGATGGCACATAACCACAACATTACCTGCATGGTTTCTTGCCTGCATGAATTTGCTCTTACTGGTTCTCCTCTATAGGTATCACTGCACTTTTCTTTAGCTCCTGTCAATATTCTGTATTTGTCTTTGGTTTTGGAAAGTTTGGGTATGATATGTCTTGGTGATTTGAAACCTGTTTGAAATAGGGTAGCTTAGAGTTTATAAGGTGAATATCTTCTCTTTTTTCTTGATAGTAAGGGTATTTCCTCCTGCCAGTACATCTTGAAAACTTACTCAGCTTTTTATTCTTCTTTCTCTACTTTATTTTTTCTTTTGTATTGGTTGACATATAAAATTAGTATATATTGTGTATTATTCATGTGCATTGTATTTCACGCATTCTTACATTCACATTGTGTTTTAAACAATCACTCATGTACTTTGTGTTTTATAAAAGTAATCACCATTCATCTATGTGTACTATTACCCTGTTTTTCCAGGTCCCCACTGGATGGATCTTTCCTAATTCTTTCACCACCACCACTTGACCCTCCCCAAACTGTCAATCTAGTGACTTCCTTCTCACCCCTCTACCACCTTTCCTTTTTGGTCTTTTATGCATATTTTACTACTTACCCTACTATTTTTACAATAATGGCCTAGTGTAGTATTTGTTCTTATGACTTTGCCTTCATTCACTCAGCATAATGTTCTCTAGATTCTCCTGTGTGACACAGTATTTTACAAAATTGTTGATCCTTAGTGCTGCATAGTATTTCATTGTGTGAATATGTCATAAGTTCTCAATCCATTTGCTGTTGATGGACATTTGGAATGTTTTCATTTTCTTCCTATTGTGAATAGTGCTGCTATAAACATAGGTGTATAAATCTCCCTTTTGGTCTCAGTACAATTTTCCTTGGGTCTTTTCCCAGCAGTAAAATACCTGGGTAATATGGAATTTCTATGTTCAGCTTTTTGAGGGAATATCAACAATCTTTCATAGTGGTTGTAACATTTTTACAATCCCACCAGCAGTGCATGAGAGTTACAATATTTCCACATCCTCTTCAATATTTATTGCTTTTCTCTTCTGTTAAATTTGTTACTGCTACTGGAGTGAGATATCACACTGTTGTTTTGATTCGCATCTTTTATTGCCAATGATTTTGAGCATTTCCTTGAGTGTCTGTTGATCATCTGAATATCTTCCTTTATGAAAAGTCTTTCCAAGTCTTTTGCTCATTTCGTATTGAGTTATTTGTCTTTTCCTTGTGTAGGCTGTATAATATTTTATAATCTTTGGTTATGAGACCTATGTCTGAGATGTTGCCAATTTTCCCCCCTACACCGTTAATTTTATTTTCATCCTATGGGGAAAAGGTCAAGAGGCAGTAGTCAGAACAGAGCAGGGTAACACTGCATGGTTCAAAATTGGGAATGGTGTACGCCAGGGATGCATCCTGTCTCCATACCTTTTCAACATGTATGCAGAGCAGATTATCCGAGAAGACGTGGGTTCTATGAGGAGAATTGTGGCATCAGGATTGGTGGAAGATCTATTAACAATCTGCGTTATGCAGATGACACAACCCTGCTTGCTGAAACTGAGGAGGACCTCATGCACTTGCTGCGAAGGGTCAGGGACTGCAGCCTTCAGTATGGACTGAGGTTCAATGTCAAGAAGACAAAGATTCTCACCACTGGACCAATTGGCAGCGTCAGGATGGATGGCGAAGAGATTGAGATTGTTCACCAATTCAATTTGCTCGGCTCCACAGTCAACACTCTTGGCACCAGCAGTCAGGAAATCAAAAAGCGTATCGCGATGGGAAAGTCTGCTGTTAGGGACCTCTCTAAAGTACTCAGGAGCAACGGTGTCTCTCTGGAGACTAAGGTGCGCCTGATACAGGCCATGGTATTTGCAATCGCTTGTTATGCATCAGAGAGTTGGACAATGACTAGGGAGGACAGAAGGAGAGTGGATGCTTTTGAGCAGTGGTGCTGGAGAAGAGTACTGAATGTACCATGGACTGCCAGGAAAACAAACAGATTCATCATGGAGAGGATTAAACCAAGCTACTCCTTGGAGGCAAGGATTCTGGGGCTTCGTCTGACATACTTTGGACATGTTGCCAGGAGGGACGGGTCCTTGGAGAGGGACATCATGCTTGGCAGGGTGGAGGGACAGTGCAGGAGGGGAAGACCCTCTATGAGATGGATTGATTCGGTGACTGGGGTAATCGGGATGGGTGTGTCAGAGGCAGTGCGGTTGGCGCAGGATAGAGCAGGGTTTAGGGCTGTTGTGCATAGGGTCGCTATGAGTCGGAAAGGACTCGACGGCACATAACAACAATAACAACATGGGGAAAAGTTTTGATGCACACAGGGACTTAATTTTTTTAGAAGTTCCCATTCATTGATTTTGTCCTCTCCTGGTGGTACATTTCTGGCTATATTTGCAAGCCTATTTATACCTTCTAAGTTTGGTCCCATTTTGTCTTTTATAATCTTCATCATTTGGGTCTTTACTTCTAGGGCTCTGATCCACCTTGAATTGTTTTTTGTGTAGGGAGTGAGATGCGGATCCTGCTTCAGCTTTCTACAGATAGATGCCTAGTTTTGCCAGCACCATTTGTTGAAGAGGTTGACAGTTCCTCATTTGTTAACTTTTGTTTTCTTGTTGCTTACTAGTTGATTGGTTGATGCATTAATTTCTTGATTCTGTTCCATTGATGTATGTGTCTGTTATTGTACCAGTATCATGCCATTTTGATTATGATAGCTATGCAGTGGGTTTTGAGACCAAGGAGTGCTGTGCTTCCTTCATTTTTGTTTTTCAAACATTTGGAATCTCTTTCCTTTCCAAATAAACTTGGCCAATTGCTTTCTATCTCTTTTTGCAAAAGGAGCTTGGTGTCTATATTGGGATTGAATAGAACATCTGGATTGGTTTTGGTAGACTTGTTATTTTCATGGTGTTGAGTCTTTCTGTCCACGAACAGGGAGTATTTTTCCATTTAGTTTGGCTTCTTACTGTTTCTTAAAAAATTTTTTTAAACTTTTATACTGATTTATTTATAAAATTTGAATACATTGTTTTTCACAAAGGATCCTTCCCATTTCCTTCATCCCACCCACCCGTCAAATTTTGCAATCCAATGATTAACATCCTACCCCCTATACTCACCCCTCTTATTTCCACCCCCTGACCCCAGATCCTCATACTCATTCTACAATAAAGGTTTAATATTGTCCTTATGGAATTGAGTTAGTTCACTTAGCATAATACTCTCCAGTCCCTCTCAAGTTAGGTGGTAATTCACAAAAATCATTGTTCCTGAATGCTGTGTAGCTGTGCAGTATTTCACAGTATGGTATGAATATACCACAATTCTCAATCTATTTGTTTATGGTTAGACATTTGGGCTGTTTCCATGTTCTTATGTTGGTGAATAATGCTTCTACGAACATAGGTGTACAAGTTTCCATTTGACCCTCAGTTCTCATTTTATTGGAATATATTCCAAGCAGTAGAATAGCTGGGTCATATGGAATTTCTATGTTCAGCTTTTTGAGAATGTGCCAAAATGTCTTCCAGAGTGGTTGTATACCATTTTACAATCCCACCAACAATGTAAAAGAGTTCCTATCTCACAACATCCTCTCCAACATTTATTACTTGCTGTTCTGTTAAACTTTGCCACATCTACTAGAGTGAGATGCCATCTCATTATGGTTTTGATTTACATCTCTCTTAGTCTAGTGATTTGGAGAATTTATTCATATGTCTGTTGGCCATTTGAATATATTCCACTGTGAAAATTCTTTTCGTGTCTTTTGCCCATTCTGTAACTAGGTTATCAGTCTTTTTTGTTGTGGAGGACCCTGAGTAGTCTATAAACTTTCGTTATGAGATTCTTGTCTGAGATGGTATTGCCAAATGTTGATTCCTAGTCAGTAAGTTTTCTTTTCACCATGTTGGAAAAAGGTTTTTTTTTGCACACGGGGATTTAATCTTTAGAAGGTCATATCCATCAATTTTATCCTATTCTGATTGTGCATTTCTGGCTGTATTTGGCAGTGTCTTTATACCATAGTATAGGGCTTCTAAGCTTGATTCCAGTTTGTCTTTTATGAACTTTATGGTTTTGGGCTTTACTCCCAAATCTCTGATCCATCTTGAGGTGATTTTTTGTATGGTGTGAGATGTGGAACTTCTTATAGCAAAGTTTTGTAGTTTTTCTTATGAAAGGTCTTTTGCGTCTCTAGTCAGGCTTCTTGCCAACGTTTGTGGTAAATAGTATTGCTTTTCTAGTTTCCTTTTCCATGTTTTGTTGTTGTTGTTGTTATGTGCTGTTGAATCGCTTGCAACCCATAGTGATCCTATGTACAAAAGCCCTAAACTCTGCTCTACCCTGTACCAACCTCACCGCCTCTGACACAGTTACTCCCACCACCTCAATCACATTTTTGTCTGATCCCTGTTCACAAGGGGAATGCCTTTATTATTTCTCCATTGAGAATAGTGTTGGCTCTTTGTTTTGTATATATACTTTTCATCATGTTGAGAAAATTTCCTTCTATTCCTATTTTGTTGACAGTTTTGATCAGGAAGTGGTGTTGGATTTTATCAAAGGCCATTTGTGCATCAATTGATAGGATCATGTTGCTGTTCTTTGCTTTGTTAAGGTGATGAATTACTGACTGTTTTCCTTTTGTTGAACCATCCTTATATATTTGTTATGGATTCAATTTCACCTTGATGAAACTTTTTTTTATATGTGTTGAAGTGTATCAGCCAGAATATTTTTAAGGATTTTTGCTTTTGTATTCATGAAAGATAATGGTTTGTAGTTTTCTTTTTTTGGTAATATCTTTGTTTTTGGTATCAGGGTTATGCTTGCTTCATCGAATGGCTCTGGGAGGTTCCTTCTTCTTCTTTTTTTGAAATAATTTTAGTGGAATTGGTGATACTTCTCTGAATGTTTGGTATGATTTAGCCATGGCACCATCTGAACCAGACTTTTTTTTTAATAGGAGTCTTTTATGATCCATCATTAGAACACAGCAAGGAAACACTGTATGGTTCAAAATTGGGAAGGGTGTACTCCAGGGATGTGTCCTATCTCCATACCTTTCTAATCTATATGCACAGATTATCGGGGAGGGAGGGCTCTATGAGGAGAAATGTGGCATCAGGATTAGTGCAAGACTCATCAACAATCTGTTATGTAGATGACACAACCCTGCTTGTTGAAACTGAGGACCACCAGAAGTGCTTGCTGCAGAAGGTCAAGGACTGCCGCCTTCAATATGGATTAAAGCTCAACATCAAGAAAACAAAGATTCTTACCAATGGGCTGATGATTGGCAACATCATGATAGATGAGGAAGAGATTGATATTGTTAAGAGCTTCAGTTTTCTTGGCTCCACAATTAACACTTTGGTACCAGTATCCAGGAAATTAAAAGACAAATTGTTTTGGGAAATTCTGCTGTCAGATACCTCTCCAAAGTACTGAAGAACAGTGAAGGCAGTCTGGAGACTAAGGTGTGCCTGCTCCAGAACATATTCTCAATTACTTGCTTGGTGTGAGAAAGCTGGACAATGACTTGGGATTATAGAAGGAGAATTGATGCCTTTGAGTTGTGGCACTGAAGAAGAGTATTGAATATACCATGGACTGCTAGGAGAAAAAAAACCAGGTTCATCCTAGAGAGGGTGAGACCAGGCTACTCATTGGAGGCAAGGATTCTGAAGCTTTGTCTGACATACTTTGGACATGTTTCAAGGAGGGACCAGTCATTGGAGATGGACATCATGCTTTGGAGGGTCTAGGGACAGAGCAAGAGAGGAAGACCCTCGATGAGCTAGATGATTCAGTGACTGGGGTATTGGGTATAGGTGTATCAGTAACAATAAGATTGGCACAGGGTAGAGCAGGTTTTAGGGTTGTTGTATATAGGATTACTATGAGTTGCAGGTGATTGATTAACAGCGCATAACAACAATAACTTTTATTATATAAATTTATTCTTTTGTAATGAGTCTGGTCAAGTGTTCTACATCTGTGCCAATTGTGCCAGATAGATCTGTTTCATTCTGGGTAGGATGTGATTTACTAGAAATTTGTCCATTTCCTCTAAGTTTTAAATTTATCACAGTATTTTTTTATAATATTCTGTTATTAGCAATATTATTTCAGCTGGTTCTGTTTTTGTTTCACATCTTTAGTTTCTTATTCAGGTTATTTGTGTCTTCTCTTACTTTTTCTTTTGTTGTGTTGACTTTGCTGATGGTTTGTCTATTTTATTGATTCATTCAAATAACCATCTCCTGATCTTTTCGATGCTTTCAGTCGTTTTTTAATCTCATTAATTTCAGCTCTTGTCCTTATAATTTCATTTCTTCTAGAGGCTCTGGAGTTAGATTGTTGCTATTTTTCTATTTTATGAAAGTGTTGAGTTAGATGATTAATTTTGCTTCTTTCTTCCATTTTTATGTTTGCCTATTTCTCATCTGCCCTTTGAGGATTGCCCTTAGCTATTATTCTGAAGGTTTTGGTTTGATATATTTTCATTTTTATTTGTTTCAATGAACTTTTTAATTTCATTTTTTATTCCTTCTATAAACTAATAGTGTTCTAGGAGGGTGCTATTTAGCTTTCAAGTGAGTAGTTATAAACTTTATCCTCTCATCATTAATTTCTAGTTTTATGCTTTGTTGTCTAAAAAGATGCTTTTTATTATTTTGATGTTTTTTAATTTATTAAGGCTTACTTTGTGTCATTACATATGGTCAGTTCTGGGGATTGTATCATGTGTTATTGAAAAGAAAGTAAATTGAGCTTTAGTTCAGTGCAGCACCCTGAATACATCTGCAAGGTCAAATTGGCCAAATGTATAGTACAGTTTAAGTCTTATGTATCTTTGTTAAGTTTCTTTCAAGTTGACCTATCTTTTGGTGAGAGTAGTGTGCTTAAAGTCTCCTACCACTAACGTGGTGCTATTTCTTTTTTTCAAATCAGTTAACTGTTACTTTTGTATTTTGTAGATCTATTATTTGGTGTGTGGATGTCTTCTTGAAACCAAGGTTATGTCATTCTTGATATGTTATACCTTTAATCACTACAAAGTGCCTTTCCCCTTATCTTTTATGTTGGTTTTCATCCTGAAGTCTATCTTTATCCTCATTTATTAGATGTACCTCTTGTATGCAACATATTTGTGGGCTCAGTTTATTTTATTCATTTTGCTACTCTTTTTCTCTTAATTTGTGCATTTAAGCCATTCACATTAAGTGTGATTATTGACAGGCCAGATTTTATTGTTGTCTTTTTGTTGTTTCTGGTTACTATGGTCCATCTACTGTTCTTCCGACTCTGCTTTTTCTTTAGTCCCTTTTTGTTCTGGAATGTCAACAAGTACATTTTTAAAAATTGATGTTCTATATAACTCTTTGTTGTGTTGGTGGGTACTGTCCAGTCAAGCAATACTCATAGTGACGTGATGAACAACTGATCTTAACCCTGTTCTACCTTGTGCCATCATCATCATCATCATCAACATCTCTAATACACTTGAACCCATTATTGCAGCAGTCACTGTGTCAATCAATTTTAATGAGAGTCTTCTCTTTTGCTGACCATCCAGTTTTACAAGTATGATTTTTTTTCCGTGGAATAACCTCTCCTTACAATATGCTGAAAGTGCATGAGACGAAGCTTCACCATCCTGGCTTCGAAGGAACATTCTGGCTGAACTTTCCCCAACATGTATCTGTTTGTTCTTATGAATAACTCCGTCCCCCAGAAGTCTGTGGGTCAAGGCAGTCTATAGGATATTTAATACTCTTCACGATTTAAAGGCATCGATTCTTCTGTTATCCTTATTCAATGTCTAGCTCTCAGTAGCATAGCAAGCGCCTGAAAGACTGGAGTCAGGCAAACTTGAGTCTTTAAAATAA
>NW_006400030.1:562012-564314 GCF_000299155.1 Elephantulus edwardii | reverse complement strand
ACTTGTCAACAAGAGACATTTCAATGAAAGCTTACAAAGACTTTGGAATTCCATTCCTACATTGATGTACACTTTCCTCCCTACCCACTTCTCTCCCCCAGTTTGCTTTTCTCTTTGAAAAGAAAAAAATTCTTTCATTATTATACAATCACCCCCCAAGTCCACTTTTCTATGCAGCTCTTATCCTGACTCTTGTCATGAAAATAATACCTAATCATATATTCCTTTTAAACAGTTCTCTCCCTCATCTGTTTCAATGCAGTATACATTATCCTTTCTTTTCTTAGGTTCCCCGCAACCTTGATGTCAGTCCTACTTCATAACAGTGGCACTATGCAGTATTTGTCCTTTTGTGACTGAGATATTTCACTCAGCATAACGTCCTCCATGTTCATCCATTTTGTATAATATTCATGAGTTCCTTGTTTTACAATGCAGCATAGTATTCCATTGTGTGAATATACCACAGCTTCTCTATCCATTCATTTTTTGATGAGCACATAGGTTGTTTCTAACTCTTTGCTATTGTGAACAAAGTAGCAATAAACATGGATGTGCATATATCTGCTTTGGTGGCTGTTCTCGTTTCCTTAGGGTATATTCTCAGTAGTGAAATTGCTGGGTCAAATGGAATTTCTATTTCCAACTTTTTGAGAAAGTGCCATATTGGCTTCCATAGTGGTTGTACCATTTTACACTCCCACCAATGTCATTGTCTGTTCACCAGCAACTTAACAGCAACACCCTAATGGGGGTAAGCACAATGGAGATACACCACTTTGGGAGGGACCAGAGAGTCAATCCAGCTCAATTTTATTTGCATCTGCAGTGCACTTATATACAAGCATGTAAACAGGAAGACAGGATAGAGTGGGCTTACAGACGTGGGACATGTGGATTGGTTAGGAGAACCTCAGCCTTGTGTAGACCACTCCCAGCTCAACAGATGCAGCAGCCAACTTGCCAGGTGGCGAGCTTTCTCAAGTCTGTATTAAAGGCCGTTGGGAAGCTTGAACTTATCTGGAGCTTAGGCTATCAGTCCAGGCCAGAGGCCCTCCTTTCCTCCCCAATATTCTCCAATACACCAACAGTGAATAAGGGTTCCAGTTCCTCAACAACCCTGCCAACATTTGTTGCTTGCTGCTCTGTTGAATTTTGGTCTTCTAACTGGGGTGAGATGATATTTCATAGTTGTTTTGATTTGCATCTCTCTTAGAGGTAGGGATTTTGAACACTTCATCATGTGTTTGTTTGCCATCTAAATATCTTCTTTGGTGAAGTCTCTGTTCATATCCTGTGCCCATTTTGCAACTGGGTTGTTTACCTTTATCTTCTTGTGGTGCTTAAGTATTCTATAAATTCTAAATATGAGGCACTTATCAGACATGTCATAACCTAATATTTTTTCCCAGTGTGGCATCCCTTTTTACTCTGTTGGAGAAGTTTGTGGATATGCATAGGGATTTGATTCTTAGAAGATACCATCCATCTATTTTATCCTCTCCTGGTTGTAGGTTTTTCAGGACGCTTGGAAGACTGTTTATGTTGTGGATTAGGGCTTCTAGAGTTCTTCCAAGCTTTTCTCTATTGAAGTTTAGTGTCCTTTGTTTTAGTCCTAGGTCCTTGATCCACTTTGAGTTGGTTTTTGTGTATGGAGTGAGGTGTAGATCTTGCTTGAGATTTCTACAGATAGCTTTCCCATTTTGCCAACACCATTTGTTAAAACAGCTATAGTTTTCCCACCTACCTGATTTCATCTCCTTGTCAAAAATCAGTTGTCCATAGGTGAATGGGCTAATTTCTCGGTTCTCAGTTCTATTCCATTTATATATGTGCCTGTCATTGTACCAGTACCTCACTGTTTTGACCACCACAGCAGTGCAGTAGGATTTGAAATCAGGGAGCGCAATGCCTCTTACCTTGTTTCTCTTTTTAAGGAGTGCTTTGCTTTTTGGAGGGGTCTCTTTCAATTCCATATAAAATTGGAGGTTGCCTTCTTTGTCTTGTTGAAGAATGGAATTGGTATCTGTGTTGGGATAGGACTGAATGTGTAAATTGCCTCTGATTATATTGTCATCTTCACAATATTAAGTCTTCCTATCAAAGAGCAAGTATATTCTCCCATTTCTCCAGATCTCTTTTTGTTTCTTGTAGTAATGTTTTGTAATTTCTTTGAATAGATCCTTTATGCTTTTGGTTAGATTTACTCCCAAGTATTTAATCTTGTGATTAGCTATTGTGATAGGTATTATTTTTCTTAGTTCCAGTTCTGTATTCTCTTTGTCACTGTTGAAAAATCCAA
>NW_006400030.1:538681-559602 GCF_000299155.1 Elephantulus edwardii | reverse complement strand
TCAATTCTCCTTCTATCCTCCTTGGTCATTGTCCAACTCTACTCCTGCTTTTTACTGGTTCCCATTTGCTTGGTATATTTTTCCCCAAACCTTTTTAGTCTTTCTTTATCTTCACTTTTAAAGTGTGTCTCTTTGAGACAGCATATTGATGGATTTTGGTTTGTTTTTATTCCAATCTGCTACTCTTTTTCTCTTCAGTGACGCATTTAAACCATTTACATTCAGTGTGTATTGAGAGGCAAGGTTTTATTGTTATCATTGTGTTGAGTTCTTTTGGTGTTGTTGCTAGTTACTTTGGTCCATCTTCTTTTCTGTGGTACCTCTGTAAGAAGAATGTCTCTCAGTGTTTCATTCCATACTGATCTTGTTTTTACAAACTCCCTTATTTTCTATTTTTTTTCTGGGAATATCTTGATCTCTCCTTCATGTTTGATGGACTGTTTTGCTGGGTACCGTATTCTCGGTTGACAATTGTGTGATTTGTGTGTTCAATATATGCCATTCCACTGTCTTCTTGCTCACATGGTTTCTGCTGAGAAATTGGCACTTTCTCTTATTTGTTCTACCTTACAGGTTATTCTTTATTTCACTGCTTTCAGAATTCTCTCCTTATCTTTGGTTCTGGAAAATTTGACTATGATATGGATTTATGTTTTTCTTTTTGGGGCCTGTTCTATATGATGTTCTCTCAGTTTCTTGAATATATATTCTCTCATTCTACTTTATACCAGGGAAATTTTCTTCTAGTAATTCTTCCACAACTTTTTTCAGTACCTTTACTTGCTTTTTTCTCTGCTCTGGGATTCCCGTGATACACATGTTCTTTCTCTTGATAGTGTACCACATTATTCTTAGGTTTACTTTTTCCTTCCTTTTTGATTCTACTTTTTGCTCTAGTAGATCAGATATCAGAGTTGACAATTATATCTTCCATTTCACTGGTTCTGTGTTCCATCTCTTCAACCCTGTTCATGTGTCCCTCCATCATGTTTACAGCATTTGAAACATTGGACCTCATATTTTGGGTTGTGGTTTCTTATTTTTCCAGAGCCTCTAATGCTTCATTTGTTTATCTGCATTGTTTTGGATTTTTTTTTGTAAGGTCCTCCTGGATTTGATTGCAGTGTCATGTAATTCCTCATGTTTGTCTTTCACCCGTTGAGAATATTCAATCATTGTTCTTTTAAATTATGTGTCAGAAAGTTCCATCAGACTTTCTGGCTTCAGGAAATTCATTGACACTTTGTCACTTTTTGCGGGTGACATCTTGCTTTGGGATTGTGTAGGGTGTGAGGTCCACTTAGGCAATTGTGCTCCAATTTTCCTAGCATAGACTGTTGAGCATATCCTATGTTGCTTCTTTTATTTGAAACATGTCAGTTGGTACTCTATTAATTCCTGTGGCTGTATTTTTTAGCTTCAACGCAACTTGAATTTTTTTCGTTATCATTGGCTTCTGGTCATACGGTACTTTCTGACATTTTTCTTTTTGCTATTGAGAGTTTAATGATAGTTTAAAGAGAACTTGGATTTCCATTCATTCAACCATTTCTTTTTAGAACAGTGACTTTGTATTCCTTCTATTTTCTTTTTTTAATTTTGACTTTATATCGGTTTTGTTACAAAGTTTGTATACATTGTATTTCACACTCTCCTTCTGTCCATCATTTTAATGCTGCCTGCATCATTCAAAATTTTGTCCATAGAATCTCTCAGTATTGCAACTTAAAGCTTGACCCCCCACCTTGAGTTCAACTTGTTTGCTCACTGCCCCTTGCCAGTTGGGGAAAAGAGGTAGGAAGTTGGCTTAGCTGGCAAAATAGAGGGATAGTTAGAGGGATAGAGTAGTCAATTGTTGTTGTACAGAATCAGCTTGTCCTTGGTTGTGTGAAACCATTCAGTAGAGGGAAGGGTGGTGGTCAGGGTAACGCAGAGAGAATGATAGTTGGGGCTGGAAGAAGAAAAAGGTGAGAGGCGTATATCCTTGTCCTTGACAGTTAGGATTATAGTATTGAATCTTGGGTTTGTGCTGGTCCTCACTGGAAGAGTCAGGGGAGAGGGAATTTGCTCTTCTAAGTCATGGGAAAAGGTTTCTGGGTTCTTCCCATTGGCTACAGAAAGAGATTGAGACCTTATTTCACTCTTAGTTTATTTACAGAGTTACTATTGATCTTCTTGGGAATGCTATGAGGTTCCTCTCTGTACTCTTCACTTGGTATTGCTACTATTTTTGTCTCAAGATTGCAGTACTTTGGTAGGACTATCAGCAGCTTCCTCCCATTCTGTCTCTTCTCACTCATTGCTTTCTTTTTTTTTTTCCCAATCTGTGCTTGATAATTCTTTATCCTTTCATTTTATGCCCATGTTCTAGCATTGTCTTCTATGTCCTGGCCCCTGTGAAAATGTAGAGGCCATTTCCATATAATAACCTGCAAATTATCCTTAACTTTTACTTTTCAAAAAGGGACACTCCTTACCAGAATTTATTATTTTTCTGAACACCAAGTAAGTTTCTTATCTGTTCATTTCTTTCATTTTAAATAAGATAATACCCTTGGCCTGAAGTTCTTTGCCCTAGTCATCAATACCTACACAACTTCAACCAACAACTTTTTAAGGTTTCCACCTATTAGCCAGTTTTGTAACAGCTTAGTCATTCCGTTAGTTTTTTTACTAAAAATGAGAAACTTTTACAGCTTGAACAGATTGATTTGGTGTTAAGCACAAAAGGACTTCATCAACTGGATATGTATCAGTTCATCACAGCTAGATGCAAACAAAGAAACATGGGCTTAGCATCTATTACTGGCTCACATATAAAATTAGCATCACGCATAACTACTAAAGCACAAATAGTGCGAAGACTTCCTGATGTACATCTTACAAGGTAAGTGCTGTTCCCACTGCATTTAAGTGGCCAGTCTAAACCAAAATGCATTGAGCTGACTTATATTTATCTGGATTGAAAACCTATAAGATACATTTAAATTCAGCTCAAACAATTAATTAAATGCATGCTGTTATTTTGCCAGTATAACCAGGTCAAGGAACTAGAATGAACCAAGCATATTTATAAGGGTTCCAAATTCTAATTGATTTCAGTTTTTGAAATGAATGTATCCAGAATGCTGACATTTTTTTTCAACTGCTCAACTACATTAAAAGTTTTTCCCAGAAATTTCTGCAGGAATGAGTCATACTATTAATAAATACTTTCTTCCAATTTGGTTCCTAATATCCTGAAGGCCAAGATACAGTCAATACAGATTGATAGGATAAGGAGTGTCCAGCTTTCTAAAGTCACTCCTTGGTGATAATGTGATTTAGTATCCAGTTTGGGTGAAAAGAAAAGATCAGAAGGTGAATCAATTCTTCAGTTCACTCCACAAGTCAGAATTGTTTATAATTTGCCAGAAGACTATCCTTGGATTACAGGATTTATATCATCATTTCTACACAAGAATGTTCAGAATCTGTTGTTTCTCACTTTCCCTGCTGAAGAACATAAGGCAGTTATTTCATAAGGGCAAGATACTGACTCACCACTTATGTGAGATTTCAAAGGATCTTTAATGATAATCTTTAAGACCATGACTAAATCTTTAATACAAATGAGGGGGAAAAGTCAAAACCAGAACTATTTATTTTTAAATTTTTTGAATGAGAAATAAAGATATGACAGAAGATAAAAGGAAACCCTGTTTACAGTTCAGAAAAGACAAATATCTCATTTTCTAGGCTGCAATTTTTCAATCTTATAACAATTGCATATGTCTCTCTGTGCTAGGTACTATATAATGGATGAGGATTTAGCTAGAACTTTTTGATACTTAGAGTTGTGAGAACTCAAACATGTTGTAGTTTGTTTTCACAGCAATTATTATAAGGTGAGTGGATGAGATCCAATGATTTATTTTTCTTTCCTGTGAGTCAGAGAGAAGTGTGCTATGACCCCAGGGAGAGGCTCCTGCTAGTGCTGTATGAGCTTTGTCTGTGCTGAGATCTTGGATTAGTGATAACTGATCATTGCTGGTATATCAGGCAAAGATACTGGAGGAAGCAACACTGTATTTCTGCCCCCAAAATGATTTAGAGATGAACTTGGGCAGATTTGTGGCACCAATCACACAGGCTTCTGGTAAGGGCTTGGAAATCATCTTAAGACTGACCATGAGGGACAACGACGGCAGGAAGACATGAGGGAGATTCAGATTTTTTAGGTCTGATCTCACTTTAAATATATGTCATTTTCAGACCATGTATCAGATCATGTCTGATTTTTAGTTCAAAAAATATGGTTATGATTCATATGGCTGATTTGTAAAGACCACTTATTTATCCTTCAAAGGCTGTGTGATTGATGCCACAAATCTGCCCCAGATCATCTTTGGAGTTTTTCAGGGCAGAAAAGCAGTTCTGCTCCCTTCAGCAACCTTTCCAGGGTTCAGAGATCAGTTTACAGTAGCATTTTAGAAGCATCATCACGCTCAGTCTCTAACACTTTGGAGATGCATTTCCCAATGTCTTTTTAAATAATCTGTTGATAGATATTTACTAAGAATCAAGGGGTGTAGTTTAATAAACATTGGAAAACAAGTTAAACAGGAGAAAAGTCTGATGCTGGGGAAACTGCTGAGCATCTGAGATCTGGACAGTGAATAAGAATGACAGAAGTATGTTCAAAGATGCCTTTGAGCTGTAATATTGGAGAAGAGCACTGAATGCCCTATAGACTACCAAAAGAATGAACAGGTTATTGGGAGAGAAAAATTCAAGGAATTAAGTTTTACTGTAGAGATTTTTGGACTTTGAGACTCATCAGAATCAAGTTGGATGTTAAAAAGTCAGGAACTTTAGGACAAAGAGCAGTAACCAAAACATGCTATTTTTAATGGTCTCATATGCATAAGGTCGCTATACATTCACAAGCGACTCAACTGCACATGAAACAATAATGTACTATATTGGTTGGGTTTTTATTTAAACATCTTGTTTTGAGTCAACAAGATCTCAGGGAAAGCCTTTGTATTTAAAGTTGGTTGTTGTTATATTTTGGAGGAACATTCGGGTACAGTACTCTTCTGTCAATAGGCTGTACTAAGGTAACCTGAGGTCGCCTCTTTTGCCATTGGGGTGTTAAATGCCATAACTGTTACCCATGGTGGACAGTGTTGGGTGGGGCTTCCAGTTTAAGATGGGTTTCGAAGCAGGAGTGGTATCCACTTCCTAAACAACATGCCTCTAGAACTCTATGAACTTTGACAAATGTTGATAGTTATAAAAAGTTATAAAAAGCCTTTTGTTCATAGGGTTGCTATGAGTCGTGCTCGACTTGAAGGCAATCAACAACAACAATAACATCATAGACTGGAGAAGAAGAATTGATGCACTTGAATTATGAAAATACTGATTGCGCTATGAATAGTTAGAAGAACAAATCTATCTTGCAACCAGAATGTTCGTTAGAAGGACTTTGTCTTGTGTATTTTGGACATATTCTCAAAAGTGATGAGTCTCCACAGAAGGACAACATACTTGGAGGATCAGCAAAAAAAGAAGAAAAAAAAAGACCCTTCAGGAGATGAACTGACACAGTGATTGCAACAATGGGCTCAAACATAATGATGGTTGAGAGGACTAGACTGTTATGTTCTGTTGTATATGAGATCACTGTGAGTTGAAAGGAATTTGTTGGCACCTAATAACAACAACAATAAATTCTTGGCCTCCTATTTTGCCTATGAAAAAAAGAATAGGTTGAACAAAGTTTAATTTGCACAAATGAACTATGTCTCTTGAAAATGAGATGGACCCAAGGAAAGAAACTCCTCTAACTGTCTTCTTACACCATTGTCCAAATGAAGACTCTAGAAAACAGTTTGAAAATGAAGAAGAAAAAAAAGTTGCTATTGAACTAACTCCAACTGACCCAGTGGGTGTCAGGGTAGGAATGGCCCCATAGGATTTTTCACTATTTGATTTTTCAGAAGTAGATCACCAGACCTTTCTTCTCAGGTGTCTCTGGATGGCCTCAAACCTACAATCTTTCAGTTAAAAGCAGAGGATTTTAACCCTTTCACCACCTTTGGGAATAAGATGACCTTATAACTTGTCCTCCAAATAGGACAATTTTGAGAGAAAATAAAACATTGCTGTATGAGTGAGGGTCTTGGTGGCACAATGGTTAAATACTTGGCTACTGATGAAAGGTTGATAGTTCAAATCCACTAATTTCAGTTCAGGAGAAAGATACAGATGTTTGCTTCAATAAAAATTTATAGCCTAGGAAAGTATGGGGAAGTTCTACTCTATTCTATAGACTCACTTTATTTTTGTTGTTAGGTGTCATCAAGTCAACTACAATTCAGAGAGACACTAAGAACAATGGCTTAGAATCCTGCCTTGTCCTGTGCCATCTTCACCATCTCTGATGTAGTTGAGCCCATTAGTCACTGTATCAATTCATCTCATTGAGTGTCTCCCTCTCTTTTACTGACCCTCTACATTTCCAGTCATAATGTCCTTCCCCCTCACCATAATGTCGTTGTAAAAGGATTGGCCTTTCCTAACAACATGAACAACATATGTGAGATGAAACTTCACTGTCCTTGCCTCCAAGGAGCATCCTGGCTGCACCTTCTTCAGGTCATACTTGTTTGTTTTTTGGTAGCCTATGGGATATTTAGTAACAGACTCATTGAGAGTTGCCATTTTCTCCATGGTAATGTGTTTGAGTTTATTGTGGGAGATTGTATAAGCATAACAAGTATATATTAGAACTGTCTCAGGTAAACTGTGAAATATCACTTTATTTAAAAGGCTTAGGCTTAAATTCTCCTAGAACAGGTTGAGTGGCACAGGAGCATATTTGCTGCTGCTGCTGGAATTGATAAAGTCTGTTGTAGAGGATATAGAAGACATCTACAGTAAAGGCAATGTGATTTAGGGATTCTCAGTGCATAGTGAAGGAGGAAGACTTTGGAAGGCTTTTTGGCAGAGTTGCTGCAAGTATTTCCCAACAGTAGTATAATTAGGAAAGGACTTGCCACACTTAAGGATCACCAGTGTGCTACTTAGCTAACTCACCAAATGCACTACCTTAAGTCAATTCTGACTCCTAACAAGCCTATTGGATGGGGCATAATTGTCCCTGCTTCTAGGGTTTCCAATGCTGTAACTTTTTATGGAAATAGGCTGCCTTATTTTTCTTTCATGAAACAGTTTGTGGGTCTAAACTGTCAGTTACCAGCCAAATTCTTTAATCATTGGGCTGCCATTACTGCTTTCTCAGATGAGGGAAGTCCGTGTATTTCAGCAGAGTAATGTGCTCACCAGTGGCATCAGGTCTCAGTGTGAGTGCTCATGACCTTGACTTGTAAAACGGTCAATTGCAAAAACAAATAAGCAGCTTCAAGGACCCTGGGAAAAGAGGATGTCATTTCACCCAGGATCTGCCAAATCAAACAAATACTGTTTTGGGCCCTAATGAGAAAAGACAAGTGTTTCTAAGTCATGCTTCCTTTGGTTCTTTGATGGGTGATGGGCTGATCTTGCTAAAGTTCTGCTCTTCCCCAGCCTTATCATGAAACTATAGATGAGACTTCCTTTGGGCTTGCCTGAAGATATTCTATGTAGCACAGGGTTAAGTTCCTCCTTTATACATTACCCAGTTCTTCCAAATTTTTTTATCAACTAATATTGTTGTTATGTGCCATTGAGTCATCTGTGACTCATAGTGACCCTATGTACAAGAGCTCTAAGCCTTGCTCTATTCTGTGCCAATCTTATTGTCTCTGACACACCTACCCCCGTTACCTAGTCACTGAATCAATCCATCTCATCGAGGGTCTTTCTCTCCTGTACTGTCCCTCCACCCTCCCAAGCATGATGTCCCTCTCCAAGGACTGGTCTTGCCTTCAACATGCATCATTTGCTATTCTACCTGAGGCCTCACCAGGAATGAGACTGACAGGAGCCTGTGTTGACTCTTCCCTTCCTGAATCAAAAGTAGACGAACTCTTCTTATTTACAAAGCGGGCTTATTTTTGTAAAATATTTTAAGAATAGAGTAAGTGACATGATGAGTTTGCTCATTTAATTTTAAAATTAAGCCACTTCCCCCAGTGGGAAGATTAGGTTGAAGGTGGTGGTTCTAGGGGTTTGGAATCTTGCAAGGTCCATTTCTATCAAATTAAGAGGCTGAGAGATGGTACCTCCTTCAGTGTACAGAGCATTTCTTCTGTTCATTTCCATGTTGTAAAGAAAGAGACTCTCATTTGCATATAGAATGTTAGTACCTTTAAAAGTGCATTCACAATTTCCTTAAGTGATCTTTCCTCACAGATACATGTGAATTTGAAGGTGTAAGAATTGGAATTTATTGAGAAAACTGAGGTTCAGAGCAGTTTAGCTTTTTGCTGATGACCAAGAAGCTCATCTACATAGGGTCGCTCTGTGTGGGAGTCCACTAGATAGGCACTTAACAATGACAACAAAAAGGAGCCACTGTTTAACCACTACCAGACAGTGGTTAAACCCTTCCCTACTAACTGAAAAGTTGTTAGCTCAAAACTACTTTGTAACTGTGCAGGAAATTAGACCAGGTAATTTTCTTCCTAAGATTAAAGCCTCATAAACTCTATAGGGCAGTTCAACTGTCATAGAGTCACTATGATTTAGAATCAACTCAATTGCAAGAACAGAGTGGTTAATGAGGGAGCTGAGGGTTATGGCTCAAATCTTCCTGATGCCCAGTCCTGAATGGGTTCTACTTCTTATCAGATACTGATTCTCTCTGGACTCAGAGTGTGCGCAATGAACATGAGAGGGGACATTTGATGCTTGAAGAAATGAGCATTTCTCATGGAGGGTAGTTTTGGGCTATTCCATAGAAGTGTAAGTTAAAGCCATATTTTGACACAACTCTGTCCAGTAGAAAGACAGACCTACATATGTAAGAAAAGAAAATTGAGCAGTATGTTTTACTAAACTCAATGTATAAAACATTACCTTAACATGATTGTTGTTGTAGTTGTGAGCAGTTGAGCTGCTTGGGACTTATAGCAACACTGTGTATAATAACTCTGAACCCTGCTCTATCCTGAGTCAATTTCACTGTCTCAGACACACCTACCCCCATAATACCAATGAGTCAATCCATCTCATCTAGGGTCTTCCTCTCCTGCACTGTCACTCCACCCTTCCAAGCATGATCTCCCTTTCCAAGGACTTGTCTCTGCTGGCAACATGCCCAAAGTATGTGAGAGGGAACTTCAAAATTCTTGTGTCTAAGGAGCAACTCCATTTCACCCTCTCCAGGACATACCTGCTTGTTCTCTTAGCAGTACACAGTATGTTCAAGACTCTTCTTCTCCAGCAGCACAACTCAAAGACATCAATTCTTCTTCTATTACCCTTAGTCATTATGCAGCTCTTTGATGCATAGCAAGTAATTGTGAAGACTATGGCTTGGATCAGGCACACCTTAGTCTTGTTGCTCTTCAGAACTCTGAAGGGATCCTTCATAGCAAATTTTTTCAATGCAATTAATCTTTTGATTTCCTGACTGCTGGTGCCAAGAGTGTTGACTATGGAACTAAGCAAGTTGAAATTGTTAACAATCCCAATCTCTTCTCCATCCGTCATGATGCTTTCAATTGGCCCAGTGGTGAGAATATTTGTCTTCTTGATGTTCAGCTTCAATCCCTACTGAAGACTTCAGTTCTTGACCTTTGGAAGTAAACACCTCAGGTCTTCCTCAAATTCAGCAAGCAAGATTATGTTTATATGCATAACGCAGGTTGTTGATAAGTCTTTCTCCAATCCTGATGCTACATTTCTTCTCATGGAGTCCATCATCCTAGATGATCTATACTAGAGATAGATGCATCTCTGGCATCTGATTTTGAATGAGGCAGTGTTTCCTTGCTCTGTTCTGATAACTGCTTCCTGATCCAAGTTTAGGTTTCACATGAGCACAATCAGGTGTTCTGGGATTCCCATTCTTTCAAGGTCAGCCACAATTTGCTGTAATCCACAGAGTCAAATGCCTTTTGAATAATCAATGAAACACGGATATTTCTCTGGAAGTTTCTACTTTTAGCTAAGGTCCATCTAACATTGGCTGTCATGTTCCTAGTGCCACAGTCCCTTCTAAACCCAACTTGTATATCTGGCAGTTCTCTGTTGATGTATTCTTCCAGTCATTTTTGGACATTTTCAGCAGGATCTTGTTTGTATTTAATATTAATGACATTGTTTGATAATTTTTACACTGTTCTTATTGTATCACTTTTTATTTGAATAGGGATAAATATGGATCTCTTCTAGTCAGTTGGCAGGGAGTTGTCCTCCAGATTTCTTGGCACGACCTGATGAAAACATATAAGGGCAGCATCTGTTTGTTGACATATGTTAATTGCTATGTCATCAATTCCTGGGGACTTGTTTGTTGCCAATTCCTTTAGAATAGCCTGAACTTCCTCCTTCATTATCATAGGTTCTTGATCATATGATGTTTTATGAAATTCTTCTATGTCAGCCAATTCTTTTTGGTATAGTGACTCTGTATACTCCTTCCATCATCTTCTTCTTTTCTAACCCACATTTTTTCCAGCTTTACCCTGGTTATTTTGATTATTTTAAACTGGTTTCCTTACAAAGTTCATATACTTTCCCCTGCCCCACAATGGATCTTTTCCATTTCCTTTACCCACCCCTCTCTCTACCCATCAAATTATGTGACTCTATGATTAAGCAAATCCCATCCCTCCCCATCATCAACCCTTGCTTCCTCCTCCCTATTTCAGATCCTCATACACTATCTACAACAATGTTATTATGCAGCACTCATCTTTTTTTGATGGATCCTGGATCATTTGATATTTTGCCCACATCATCTTTAAGTATTGCAACTTAAGGCTTGAATTCTAAAATTACAAATTCTATACATTATAAACAATAACTACATATTTTATAAACATTTTCACACTAATCCTATGAATCTGTTAAGTATTTTATACTTAAAGCACATTTCAAATTCAGCTTAACCATTTCCTCAACCGTTATTTTTTACTGTTGTTGTTAGGTACCCTGAAGTTAACTCTAACTCATAGGGATCAACAGATCAAAACCCTGTTTGATGTTGTATCATCTTTACAAACTTTCCTATGCATAAGTCTATTTTAAAGTCATGGTGTCACTTCATCTTGTTGAAGATTTTCTTCTGCTTCATTGACCTTTCAAGCAAGATGTCCTGGTACAAGGACAAGCCCCTCTTGATAAAGCCCCAAAGTATGAGAAATGAGATTTCACTATCTAAGGCTCTAAAAGAGCAATTGCATCAGACTGGAGACTAAGGTGCATCTGATCCAGGACATAGCCTTTGCAATTGAGTGCTATGTGTCAGAGAGCTGGACAGTGACTAGGCATGACATAAAGAGAATTGATGCCTTTGAGCTGTGGTGCTGAAGAAGAGTGTTGAATATACTATGGACTGCTAGGAGAACAAACCTCTCCTGGAGAGGGTGAAACTGGGCTGTTCCTTTGAGGCAAGGATTCTGAAGCTTTGTCTGACATACTTTGGGTATGTTGCAAGGAGGGACTGGTCCTTGGAGAGGGACATCATGTTTGGAAGGGTGGAGGAACAGTGCAAGAGAGGAAGACCCTCGATGAGATGGATCAATTCAGTAATTGGAGTAATAGGAGTAGGTGTGTCAGAGACAGTGAGGTTGGTACAGGATAGAGCAGGGTTTAGGGCTCTTGTACATAGGGTTGCTATAAGGCACACACGACTTGACAGCACATAACAACAAAAACAACAAGGTTCTAAAAACACACTGAACCTTCCTTGAAGAAACACATATTTGATCATGACAAAGTCTGATATATTTAATATATTTTGCCAATACCATGATTTACAGGCATCAACTCTTCTTTGATTATCATTACTCATTGTCCAACTTTTATATACATATGAAGCAATTTAGAATACTAATTTTTGAATCATACACTTCTTGCTAGTGGTTTTTGTATTGGATCCAGTAGTTCTTGATTTTACTGTCCTGCATGAAGTTGGTGCACACACTATATTGTTTCAGTGAAGACAAGAAAGGAAGTGGGAAGAATGAGTTTTCCACTTGAATGTTGCTTCCTTGGTTCTTTCTGAATTCCCACTACTTTTTCCTAAATACACAGTTCCTTAAGCCCCTGCTGTTTTGCTCCCAGGAACCCTGCTCCTGGTACCACCAATATATATGGAATAGATGGGGCATGACAGAATTCTTTCTAAGCATTTTGCTTCCTAGCTATTGTCCTAGTAAGACCTTAGAACTCTCTCCCTGACTTAGCTAAACCAGCCTCAGTTTTCTGACTTCTCCTGTGAGCTAAGGATTTCCATTCCTTTGGACTCTTAGCCTCAAATGTGCATCATTCTAAAGTGTTAGTCAAAGCACTCCTCCCTTGCACTGCTGCTGACCAGGCCTGGGGCAGCAAGCCTGAGTTTGAATCTGACACTGACAGATTCTCATGTTGATTCCAAAGAGATGCCCAAGACCAAATGTTATAAAGACAAACCATATGGTAGCACCAGCACTTTGGCCATTAATAGAAATTTTTAAACGACTGTGATTGATGGTGTAGCTCTTACAAGTCCAAGATCAATGAAAATGCATCTTGATCTTTTGAACTCCCTCGTTTTTTCCCTGGATCCTTTTCCTGTACAATGAGCCCCAGTTCTGTCATGCCTGGAGGCATCTGAGGTCTCTTCTATGGATTTGTTATCCATACCCTCACCGGCCAGTGGGTTAGTGCAACAGCCCAGGGTGAGGACCTTGATATCCACACTTCTCTTCACAGGAAACTCCATATCGTGCCTGGAAAAGGACTCAGGACCAAATTAGGAACATCCCTCACCTGGATACATATTATGAGATGATAATAGTAAGAAGAACACGTGTCTTTGAGCTTGTTTCTGAACTTACTGAGGACAAAAAAGGAATTTGTTCTCCATTGTACGAAGGTATTGTTAGAAGAATCTACCTTCATATTGACTTTTAAATGCATCCTCAAATCTGCAGGCCTTCTTTATAGAATACATATATGAAAACAAATTAGTATCTTATTTTAGGAGACTTACAAAATCCTATAACCCAACTATGGATCTTACATTAAGAATTATTTGTGACAAGTAATGAGAGGTATAAACAGTTGTCTGACTGTAAATAGAAAGGTTGGAAGGTCTGGTGCATCCAGGAACATATAGATAAAGAGCTGGCAATGTACTTCTGCAAATTCGACTTCTGGGACCCAATGCAGTGTAGCTATACTCTGATACCTCTAGGGTATTCTTTAGTTAGAATCCAACCAATGACATCTGATTTAATTACTGGGAGGCAGTCAGATGGATTCAGGATATTGTGTCGTTTGTTTGTTTGTTTAAAGGCAGGACATTTTCCCTTATTGCATGTGTTTCTCAGAAATCTACAGTGATGCTTTACAAAAAATAAGTACCATCATCAAATAAGTTTAGGAAACAATGTACCTGATTACTCCCTCAATTTATAGAAACTAAAAACTCTATGAACAATAGATCGAGCTTTTGCTCTGTCTTGCACCATTCTCATAATCTCCATTATGTTCAAACCTATTTTTCCAGTCACTGTGTCACTCGATCTTGTTGAGGGTCTTTCTTTCTTTCACAGACCCTCTCTCTACCTTCTCAGCATGTGTCTATTCCCAATGACTGGATCCTGCTGACAGCACACCCAAAGTACATGAGATGAAGTTTCACCATCTTTGCCTCTAAGGAGAACCCTTATTGCACCTCTTCCAAGACTGATTTGTTTGTCCTTTGGCAGTCAAAAGGGGATATTCAATACCTTTCACCAAAACCACAATTCAAAACCATCTATTCTCCTGTCATCTTTATTTCTTGTTCAACTTTCAGATAAATAAGAATTAATTGAAAATAACTATGGCTTGGATCAGTGATACCATAATTTTTAACCTGATATTTTTATTCTTTAGCATAACAGAGTTGAGTTTAACAGCAGATTTTCCAATATAAGACATTTTTTGATTTCTTGACTGCTGCTACCATGAGTGCTGATTGTGGATTCAAGTAAAGTGAAATTGGTGGCAACTTCAATCTTTTCTTGGGGGTCTCCGGCGCAGAGTCCACCAGCATTTGGGTGTGCTGGAATTGTAAAATACAGAAGTGTTTGTCTATGCCTGTAAGCAGAGGGCAGTGTGTTGTGAATCTCCATTCCAGCTGCACCTTAGGAGGGCCTCTCATGTCTGAAATGCTCATGGATCTCATGGCTTTCTTTTCGTCCCAAGCGGTGTCAGCGGAGGGGACTTGCCGGATGAACTGGGGGGTCTCTGGCACAGAGACTGTGTTTAGTGGTTTTTGGGCAAACATTTTTCTAAGTCGTATAGCCCTGATCTGTCCACTTGCTGTACAGAGGTAGCTTGTGGTTGCTGTGAAGCTGAACACTGTGACACTGATGTGTTAAATGCAATATTGGTTACCCATGGTGGACAACGTTTGGTGGAGCTCCTCCATTAAAGCAAGTTTGGAAGCAGGAGTGGCATCCACTTCTGAAATAGCTTGCCTCTGGAAGCCCTATGAACCTGGAGAAATGATGCAAGTTATACAAGTGTTCATGTCTTTCATTCAGAGGGTCACTATGAGTCGCCTAAGACTCGATGACACTTAACAACAATAATAACAACAACATCTTGATATTGCCTATTTGTCCAGTGATGAAGATTTTTGTTTTCTTGATTTTGAAGTGTAATCCCTATTGAAGGCTTAGTCTTTGACCTTTTTCAGTGAGTATTTCAAGTTCTTTTCAGTTACTGCAAGTAAGATTGTGTAGCCGACTCTATGGCTCCTAACAACAGTAACACAACATTCCCACTTTGGAAGAACAAATAGTATATCACATTCTTTAAAACATTTTAGTGAAATCCTAAATTAATTTGTTTACAGAATCTTAATTCTGTGTGGCATCTATAATATCTTGTAGAACACTGTGAAAGGAGTAGGTGCAATGTTAGGGTGGCTGAATCTGATCTCTGCCTACTTTATAAAGGGAAACTTTCCCATAAATAATATCCATAGTAGCAAACAGGTTTTAGGTCAGACACCACCCCTTATACCACCCCGCATACTTCTACATCTATTTCCACCAATCACTGGTTCTATATTCACTGACTCACAGACTTTACTCATAGTTGTGGTACTAAGAGTGGGGTTTATTAGGGAAACAGGTTGGGGAATGAGAGAGACAAAATATATCTCACAATGCATGTTTAGTCAGTCAGGCCCAAGTCACAATTCCTCAATTAGTTCAGGCTCCAGTTTCATTTCAGCAGTCAGCTTTTCCTTCCATCATCTGGTAAGAACAGCAAAGCCTTTAGCTGTGGTCTTATCTCAGGGTGCCTTTGGTTACACCTTGCCACAGTTTCTCCACAACAATGCCATGGTTTCTCCACCACCGTCACCAGGATCTCACTCTCAGTAAGGTCTCACTCTCACCAGGATCTCATTCCAGTTTCCCTTAAGTCTTGCTGCTCAGTGTGGGAAGCATTCTCTCTCTTATCCTAGTCCTACTGCTGTTGATGATGTGTCAGACTATGTGCCTGCAGTTAAGGTAGCTGTAGACCAGAGGGGGCTATTGTAATGGCTGTAAAAGTCAACTTGTAAGCTAATACAACAAATACATTTTGAGGAGTGTTGTTTAAATTAAATTAGGAACAATAGACAGAACATTTCATGCCATAGTTTCTCCCATGGAATTGACAGGATCTTTCTTTTCTCTGCTTTAACCTACTGTGTGAAATGTGCACTTGCTCAAGCTGTGTTCTGTTTTACATGACTATCGGTGTGTATGGCTAAGTAAGGGCCATGAATGAAGTAGCAAGGCTGTCTCTTTGCACACCTACAGAAGATACCACATCTCTTATATTTTGCCATAAGCAGTGTCATGCTATAAACTATATTGTTACTAGTGCCCCCTAGAGTGGTATAGTGAGATGGTACTGGAACACACACTTAGTTCTCAGAGGTGGTTTTCCCCCATTCTTTGGTTTATAGACAAATGTAGACTAGTCTGTAGGGAGTTGTCCTGCTAATGCAAAAAGCTGTGGCTCTCTGGAAGTTCTAATCTGCCAGCAACTCTGTGGGAAAGGTGGGCAATCTTTTCTAGGAGAATATACAGATTCGGAAACCCAAGGATGGGTCTGTTATAAGTCAGTGCAGATTCACTGGCAGCCATACATGAGAGAGTGAGATGACTTCCCTTTGGCTGACAGCTGTTTGGAACCACTCAACAGGAAATGGAGTTATCATGCTGTGTTATGAGATCAAGTTATGACAATACCTAATCATATATCCCTTTACACAGTTCTCTCCTTCATCTGTTTCAATGCAGTATACATAATTTATCCCATCTTTCTTAGTCTCCCCCCAACTCAATGTCAGTCCCATTTTACAACAGTGGCATATGCAGTATTTGTCCTTTTATGACTGAGATATTTCACTCAGCATAATGTCCTTCAGGGACATTTTGTATAATATTTCATGAGTTACTTGCCATGACAGGAGTCCAGAACTAAGGCTGCATAGTGGAGTGGACTTGGAGGGGGGGGGAGATTATATAACAATGAAATAATTTTTTTACTTTTCAAAGAGAAGAGTGAACTGGGGTGATATTGGGCAGGGAGAAAAATTCACCAATGAGTGAATGGAAATCCAAAGTCTCTGTAAATGTTCATTAAAATGTATAAGAATTAAAAAAAATTAAAACCAACTGGAGGGTCAGTTATGAGATTATCATGACTCTATAGAATACAAAAACAACAACAAAAATTGTTACTGTATATGAAATTTTATTCTACTTCCAAAAGTTATTGGATTTATCTGACATTCAATGAATTTTTTTTTTATAACTGAAAGAGAAATTCCCACAAATATAGGTTTTCCCTCAATAGAATTGAAGGAATGTGCTCTTTTCTGCAACCTTATAAATTATTAAATTACTTCTTTGCCCCTAATTAATTAAACTGCAACTTAACCTTGGACAGTGTAAATATTATGACTTAAATAGAAATTTTTTTTAAAAGTTTTTTAATTAAAGGAAAATAGAGACTTAAAAAATCAAGTCACAAAAGTGGGCCTTAGGTACTATGACAAATTTAGTTAAGCAATGAAGGGCTTACTTGAGAGATAAGATGCCATCAAATGGGGAATGAAAGCCTATGGGACCACTGGCCAATAGAGCAGATGGTGAGAAAAAAACCTAAAGAATTGTTGGCCATTTGATTGCTTTTCATGGTTCACATTTGAGATCGGGCATAGCAGCATGCAAGCTTAATTTTGCTGTAAGTTCCATTGTAAGAATATAGTAGAAAATAAAGGACCTGACAGAGTTAGGTGTTTTGGCAGAACATCCCAGACTTGCCTTGAAGAGTTCTAACTTGGACAGTCCCCAAATATGACTTTCCCTTCTTTTTAAAAATTATTCCTTTTTTTTCTGGTTAATTGTTTAACCATGGGTATTCTTTATGAAATTTAATCTATCCAGTTCTGATTCTTTCACACTTATTAAAATGTTGTTTTGTAAGAGCTTTTGAAGAGCCAAACATCCCTCAGAGCCATTTCCATAAGCCTTTTAAGACCATTTACTTTGAATCAGGAAATTGCTGTTTTGCCAAAAGAACTCACATCTCATACCTAAGAGCCTGGATAATTCTCCAACCTCGTGTGAATTCTTCAACTGGGCAAAGCATCTCTCCATTCTGGACATGAGATACAGGGTTTCTGCTATCTATGGCTTTGTAAGTAGGTAGCATGGATCTAATTCTTTCTGTCTTCATCAAGTCAATCATTCCTTCTATGAGACAGATTAGTTTCTTGGCTCCTTCAGCTTGCTTACAACACCAAAGGAAGTGAGCTCAGCATGCAATTTTCAAATGCTGATTCCAAATCAGATTTCTTGAAACAAGGTAACTCACTTGAACATGTGGATACCAATTCAGAGGACAGCTGCCTTCCCTGTTTCCTTTTGGCTGAGAGGTTAGGAACCACTTCTTATCTCTGGATCTCCAGTACTTATCACAGAGCTCTCAGGCTGAGATCAGTGCTCCGGAAATGTGTGCTGACTGGCTGGGGGTGGTGTGTGAAGACACAATCACAGATTTCAACCAAACAAAATAAAAATTTTCTTTCATTTTCAGTTCTCGAGAGACCTTTTCGTGAATATTAAAGCATGCATCAGTTCCTGGAAGAGAGACTTAATTCTACCATATATAGAGAAAAAAACAAGTGTTTCAATGAAAGAAATATCATGTTTACTAGAATCCCAGCTGGTTTAATTTTAATGTGAAAGGATGAATGGACTTGGAAGCGATAACTATTTTTCCTATGGAAAGTAAAAAAAAAAATGTTGGATTGCCCTGGTTCATGACCACGAATCTTAAGGCTTTGGTCTTGGTTTAGATTAGCTTTGTCAGAACTTCCAGGGTAATTAGAGGCTTTGAAATATAAATACTTTTGATGTGAGAATATGAAAACCTTGAGCAAAGTGATATCAGAGAGGAGTTGTGGAGTGGATGGAGTCAGCATTGGGTACCACGAGACTGAATTTGATGCCTTTTAAGTAATTACAAACTATCCAACACTGTTCTGCAGAAGAACAGCCTTATGAGCTAGGTGTTGAAATTTTTCTACTTACCAATGAGGAAAACAAGGCACAAAGATGTTGTTACTTGCCTGAAGTCACACAGCAGAAACAAATTTGATCTTAAAAAGTAGGATTTTAGACTTTGTGTTCTTTTTTCTTTTTCTTTTGGATTCCATGTCTTAACTTCTGCCTGACAACTACACTGATTCTTAGTTTCCTACTACAGAGAAAGTAATCTGTATCCTTAGCCCCTCAGTGATCAGTACTATGAAGAGAGAAAATAATGATGGTATTACTATTTGATTTGTCTGTGTTATAGAGAAATCTGGTGGCCTAGTGATAAGAAGTTTTGCTGCAATCGCAAAGGCATGAGGTTCCACCAGCTGCTCTGTGGGAAAAGGATGGACAATCTCTTCCTTTATGATTAACTGCCACTAAAAACCTGCTGGTGGTTCAGCTGTGGGTGAGTTCAGACTCGAATGCACACTACAATACTACAAGCTCATTCTCTGGATCATTTTAGACAATGAACCTGTAAACTTTCTTTTATTAAAGAAAATTTTTATTTATAACGATGTCAGTTTGGAGACTAAGGTTCACCTGTTACATGCCATGGTTTTTGTAATCACTTGCTATGCATCAGAGAGCTGAACAGTGACTAGGGATGACAGAAGGAGAATTGATGCCTTTGAGCTGTGGTGTTGGAGAAGAGTATTGTATATAACATGGAGTGCTAAGAAAATGAACAGATTTGTCCTGGAGAGGGTGAAGCCAGGCTGATCCTTGGAGACAAGGATTCTGAAGCTTCATCTGACATATTTTGGGCATGTTGCAAGGAGGGACCAGTCCTTGGAAAGGGATGGCATGCTTGGGAGGGTGGAAGGACAGTGCAAGAAGGGAAGACCCTTAATGTGATGGATTGATCCGTGACTGGGGTATTGGGGGTAGGTGAGTCAGAGACAGTGAGATTGGCACAGGATAGGGCAGGGTTTAGGGCTGTTGTACATAGGGTCACTATGAGTCACAGGTGACTCAACGGCACATAACTACAACAACAACAACAACTAGTCTATTTACAAAGTTTGTATGCGTTGTTTTTCATACCAGATCTTTCCCATTTCCTTTACTCACCCCTTATTTCACACATCAAATTATATGACCTTATGATTAAGGGGACACCCCCCTCTGCTGCCCATCCTTACCCCTCTGCCCCCCTCCCCACCTTGGATCCTTGCACACATTTTACAATAATGGTATTATACAGTATTTGTCCTTATGGTACTGAGTTAGTTCACTCAGCATAATGCTCTCCAGTCTCTTCCAGTTAGGTAGTGATTTACAAAATCATTGCTCCTGCATGCTGCATAGTATTACATTATGTAAAAGTAGCATAATTTCTCAATTGATTCAATTGTGGTTGGACATGTGGGCTGCTTCTATGTTCTTGCAATGTTGAATAACACTGATATGAACATTGGTGTACAAGTTTCTGTTTGTGCCTCAGTTCTCATTTTCTCAGGGTCTTTTCCAAGCAGTGAAATAGATGAGTCATAAGGAATTTCTATGTTCAGCTTCTTGAAGAAACGTCAAACTGCCGTCCTGAATGGTTTTATCATTTTACAATCCCACCAACAATGTATGAGAGTTTCTATCTTGCCACATCTTTTCCAACATTTATTACTTACTGTCCTGATAAACTTTGCCACTGCTACTGGGGTAACATGATATCTCATTGTGGTTTTGATTGGCATCTCTTACTGCCAGTGATTCCCTTCCCCCATTTCCTTCAGTTTTATAAAGAATTACAGTTGACTATACCAAATGAGATTTCAAAATGTGAGCACAATTACGATCATATTAATACAAACAGGTGAAACAGTAGAAATAGAAAATTAATATATTCATACTATAAAAATGAAACAAGGCACTTTCAATAACTAAATGCAAAGCTGAAATAAGCATAAAACATTTTCATAAAGCTGAGCTACTCACACACCCTAGGACACTTCTGTGAAATGAGAAATAGTAAAGAGACGATCTAATTCTTTCTTCTAACTCCACTTACTAGAGAAGTTCACCAATTAAACTTTCCATAAAAGTTTTAATTATTATAAAGTGCATCCCTTGGCTAACTAGATTTAAAAAAAAAGAAAATCAGCTACAGTACATTATACCAACATCTTCATGTATTTGGATATAAAAATGCAATACCAGAGATGTCAACCTAGCTAGGAA